>NC_139221.1:285481660-286081660 GCF_055691185.1 Crinia signifera
TGGGCGCAGTCCCTTACGACGGCGTGAATCACCTAGTATATATAGTATATGTGTATACTGTGATTACTTTTCTCTGAATATTATCAACTCAGGATAATATTCAGAGATACATATTTGCAAGCTGGAGCCACCAAGGGGAGGGGGCGCCATTTATGTTACCTCCAGGCATCTGGTTATGAACTTACACCCCTGAATTGACAGTTAGGAGCTGATTGTCCGGTAATAAAGTACCGGCCACTGTATCACCAAGCTTAAGTATCAGCCCCAATGTTTTCAATACAGCTGCAATGTACTGTACTCCAACTTTCATGTAACAAAATGTCACTTCTTGCATTTAATTGACCTTTGAAAGTTTAGAAAAATAACATACACCAGACACCTAACAGTCATTTGTTATTACTCAATGTAAAATAAATTACCCACTACTGTGAATTTAACAGTTCAATGACTTTTACTTCGTTATTACGGTGACTTAGTTTTACCAAAACAATTACATAAAATATTTATTTAAATGGCTAATTATAGTTCCAGGTACTTTTTAAACATTTTGGGATATTACCCACTTAATATAATGTATGCATCTATTTAGGTAAAAATAGGAGGTACTTGTGTATTATCACGGTGCCCAGTTTTGCTACCTACGGCACCGTAGGGGAATCGCATCGCATGAGCCATTTAAGGGTCATGTGATGTGATGCGATGTTTTACTGTAATTTATTCACTGCTCTCTCAGCCCGGGCATCGCATTGCATCGCATGTGTTTCACAAAATCTTTTTAGATTAGGCCCCACCCCCTATCAACGCCACGTGGCGAGTGCGGAACACGTCCTCTGACCTTTTAATTCCCCCACTATCCAGGTCGGCGTGGAGTTGATTTTATATAGTGTTGCAAGCGCAGCGTGGCGTGGCGAGCGGATGCAGATTACTTTACATGTATTCCGCGTCCCCTCGCGGGGTTCGCTGCGCTCGCCACGCTTCGGGCTCGGTGGTTTGCTATGCCTGCCACACTATATAATATCAACTCTACGCCGACGTGGATAGTGGGATAATGAAAATGTCGGCGGACGCGTTTTGCCGTCGCCCGCCACGCTTCGGTGTGCCGTTGATAGTGGGGGGGGGCCTAAAACATGTCATACAATCATTTTATGGTATAGGTAATGTCATGGCATCGCACACCCTATAAAATCGCATGCGATCACACCCGGGGGGGGGGGGGGTGTGAGCAGCCACTTCCTAGCTATAATTGGCCGGCCCATCGGAAAATACCCCGTTTTCCTGCCTGCAGCCTGGGAGGACTGGGGACTTCCCAAATAGTCCCACGGGGTTAAGGAATATGTTCGTGTATGTGTGTTTCTCTTCGCTGGATATCACATATATATCACATATATTTTTAAAAGTTAGACCAACAATGTATATTTTGTGGACTCTATTTGTAGCCAGAATATGAGGGTATCCAATTACCCTACAAAAAATTCCGGTTGAAAAAACATTGTAATGCAGCCGGATGACTGGATGGTCATTTGCAGACTAACCAATGTTTTTGCAAAAAAAGGGTCACTAGAGAGGCCTACACACGTAGAGATTTGTGCCAGCGAGTTAACATGGGAGATTAAGCCTGAGAGATTTCCCTTGAGCTTCCCGGAAACTAGTTCGCTCAGAAAGTTCCAGCGATGTGCACCAGCAATTATGCATAGCGATTAAGCATGGGAGATTTAAGTTAAAAATTCCAAATTCTTTCTGAAACTAACCCCCTACACACCATATATGTTGTTAGTCATTGTATGTTATTTTTAACCGCTTCATTTCGCCGTGTCTAAACGCACCATGACCCGGAGTTTCATGTAATAAAAGAAAAACGGAAGGATCATTTTTAAGAAAAATATCTATAAAAACCAAGTGATACTATACATTATAGTGTGCATCGACCCCAGCAACCTCTTTATTTCTTCTTCTTTTCCTGAGATTTAAGTTAAGCAAGTTAATGAATATCGCTGATCGTTATCGCTTGCTACAAAATACACAGGTGATGTGCAGTCTCCTGCTAAGCCATTTGACTAGATTTATGGTACATGCTCATTCTACATCTCCTGTCGATAACGCCACGTGGGGTCGCGCATCGCCATCGCTATGGGCCCTACACATGCATCGATGTGTGCTTAATTTATGAGCAATCCATTCAAATTAAGACAGATCTCTTTGAAAATGACTTCAAATTGCTACGTGTGTAGGCCTCATTGGGGCTGATTATCAAGGACTTTGTTTGCATGCCCGATTTAGTTTTATCCATCCCCAATAACTACCAGCATCCTAGCTAGTGAATGCTATGGCTAATTGGATACCGTCCACAGTTGGGTTCTAATGTTTTTTTTGTTTTTTTTCATATGATAATCAGTTATTGATGTTTACAAAAGATCAAGCAATGGGTTAATGAAATAAATGCATTTTATTGAATGAAATGATAAAGGCACATTTGTCTGCTGTGTTCATTCCTTCGCTTCCAGAAGCTAATATTATATGAGGACATATAGCAGATTGTATTTAAGGTATTAAGTCCCACTAGCAGCGTATTGTATAAATAAATAATGAGGAATTTAAAGCAAGTCTATTAAAAACCAGGTGTTGAATAGGCCCCTACGTTTGCTACATTTCCTTTTCGGCTCAGTTCTACTGACAGAAATATAATCCACGAGGTTACCTTGAACTGGAGGGTGTATGAAGATGAGCCCTGATTATTTATCTTGTATATGTAAATTACTACTGACTCATTATGAATGGGATATAAAATGTGCATTGAAAACATTAACTTAATAGTCGGACCTATCTAGCCAACTGTAATTGTAGACAAGAAGCACTTCAGAAGAAGCCATTCGTCAATATGAAAGCCTTTTAGTACCAAACACTACTGGAAATTTAAAGATCACAGTAATATCATGATTACAATAAACAAATTAATATTGCATGGGATTTAATGAGGATCTCAATTTCCTGAATAATAAACAAAGTGCTAAGCTAAGATGTGCATACGAAGAGTTTATAGGAATCAATCTATGGTAAATACAAGAAAAACAAGTCCATTTAAGAACTGTATCTGCAATGTAATTATAGTGGAACATAAGTTCTAGTAAAAGAAAACAAAACGGCTTTGTGAATGGAGCAATGACCTAATAATTATAGTTCATGACCAATACTTCCATTATTCAAATCCTGTGGCAGTATTTTGAAATGAATACACATTTCTCACGTTATATATAATGTATTAGTACATAAGAAATGTGCTAAAGTAACTGATAGTAGTGATCACTAATTTGATCTTTTGTCTCACGCACTAAAACAAGTCTTTTCAGCGTAACCACAACTGTATTACTGTTGGGAATTGCCTATCCAAGTCACTTCTGTGTGCACATTAACAATCTTTCATTTATCTAAGGTAATGTTTAATCATTTACTGTAGTCATTGCACAACCAGGTTAATATGGGTTTATGTCACAGAGTTGGTTACTGGGAGACACCGACACAAATACATCTAAAAGAATTTAAATCAACACTAGGGATGGCCATCGTTGCCATTGCCATTGATGGCAATTCTGCAACTGGCCATCGATAGTGCTAAACTATGTAATGGCTGACCATCGATATTTTTACATATCGATGGTCATCCATTGTGTTTGATTGATTGGCCTGTGGGCCAATCAAAGCACGGGGCGGGGCTTCACGGGTGTCGGGGCGGAACTATGCTCCGTGTCCCGGCACTTTAAAAAAAAAAAAGCAAAATATCGTTTTGCTGTACCATCGATGGAGGGAAACCATCTGGTTCTCCCCCATCGATGGCAAAAGTATTCAACATCAGCCATAAACCATCGATGATTCGAAATCATCGATGGTCGATGGCCACCCCTAATCAACACTAAAGGCCCCCATACATTAGTCTGACTTGTCCTAAGGACAAGTCGGAACTGATTGTCCCAGCAGCTCCCCGGGAGGGGTCACACGTGACTAGGCACTTCATGTGTTGCACAGGACCGTGCATCAGGTCGGACAGGATTTGTGATTTGGGACGATTTCATGGCCCGATTCTTCCGAATTGGGTGAAATTGCGCCCAAATAGCATAGTGTACGGAGGCCATAATGTGTTAATTAAACTTTTAAGAGTTCCAACCACTGCTGTTGCAATACAGGTTGTAGTGATAACAACTACAGCAATCCACATGGTCTCTGCTGTTACCATTGTGGGTTCCATGTACTATGCAGGCTAAGGGGAATATTCAATGCAGGGTCACAACTGTCGGGCTGGCATTTCTGACAGCATTGAAGGCACTTTCCGCCAAAAGAGATCCGACTTTAAAACAAGTCAGATCTGTTTAGTTGGAAACGGCCACGGATTGTTGAATTCACTGCCGTGTTTCGTCAATCCTCTGACTTTCTGACACTGGACAGTCGGAATGTTGAATTTCGACTGTCAAGTTGCAGTCGAGAGAAAGAAAAATCAAACTGGGATTCTGACTGTCGGGACGATTCGACTGTGGTAAGCGATCTGGAAGCAATGCTAGACCACTCAGCAAAATAGCTCAGCAAACAGCAATTTACAGCATTGTGTGCTGAGCGATCTGTCAGGGCCATCTGGCGATCTGACTAGTTTTATCCTGCATGCAGGATCTTAATCACCTGGTAATATCAATGCGCTTGGCTGTGCACCGCTATCGCTATGTCCCCTACACCGGAGCAATGTAGGGTCATTTTCTAAGCGATCTAGTCAGATCGCTTAGAAAACAGGCTAAAAAACACCCCATGTGTAGGCCCCAATAGATGCACATCTCCAATTGGTTGTGCAATTTTATCTTTATTTTTAATAATCAGATAAAACATTGCCATCATGAAGAAAGCTTGCCTCAGTATTTATCCGTCTTGGAAATGTTCTCATGCGTCACTAAAATATTTGCGAGGGATTCCTCAGTGGTTGCCTGGCAATGCAACATACTGTAGGTTTAGCAAATATAAACCACTGTGCCCCTAACTAAGCTTTCAAGGAATTCACTTAAATCTTACTTATTTTACCATTAGGTATAAATTCACAATCATATTTCTTATGTAGGCCTTAAGAACGTCTCTCTGTATATTTCTCTTCAGAAAAGAAAGACTAGTACAGCCTCACAAAAATATTCATTTGCTTCTAAGCTGTGGAGGAGCTTGTAGGTTGTGGGCTTAGGTGAAAAGATATCATTTGGGCCCCCCTCCTGCACCACAACCTAATTTCACAATATGCAACACGGCAATGGGTAACAGGGAGAGGCTGAGGGTGACAGAGAGAAACAGTGGGTAACAGAAAGAGGGTGACAGTGGCAGCAGTGGGCATTTGAGGCCTTCTTAAGTTAAATCTTAAAAAGGACACAAACTATTTTGCTCTGGGACCCCATTAGATAATAAAATGTATTACAGGACCCCAGCAAATGACTGCAGAAGGCCATCACATCACATGTGTAGTCAGCAGACAGCACATACATGGCAGCATTGTGGAGGCACAAAATAATGTGAATCTAAAATAACAGACAATTCAACAGATTTTTCAGACTCCTTGAATCACTGACTGAGATTGGAAAAATCATGATCCTGATGGTCAGCAACATGGAGTCGTGACCTCATGCTGAGAAGGTCAGGACCCACTTTGGGGTCAGGACCCACAGTTTAGGGACCGCTGCTGTAGGAGAAAGTACTACACAACAGGTGTATTATTTGATGTCACCTTAAGGGAGGATTAAGCATCAGTACACTTATAGATGCACGCATTGTGGCCTATAAATAGTTCATTTTTCTTATAGTCTCCTTTTATCTTGATTTTATTCAGTTTTCTGCACAAATTTGAACATTTTGGGTGAGGGTGGTAGACTCAGAAAGTGAGAGATTTGGTAAGAAATCACCAAGCAGCAATCATTTACACTGCAAAATCAAACTGCTTTTTCAGTGTAAATGATTGCCGCTTTTAAAAAAAATGGAGATCGGTACTTATGTAATATCTGGGCTCCCGTTTTTCTTATGAGACCGCGTCCCCTCGCGGGGCCGGCTACGCTCGCCACGCTTCAGTCACGGTGGCTCGCTGCGCTCGCCACACTATATAAAATCAACTCCATGCGTAGTTGGATAGTAGGGGTATGGAAAAAATGGGGTGCATTTAACATGGGAGCCCAGATAATACATAAGTACCTGGAGATCTCTTACCAAATCTCTCACTTTCTGATTCTCTCACCCTATTACATTTCACCCTTTGTGTCCCAAAAATAAACTTTTGAAGAAATGTTGCCTCTGATGCGGTCTGTTGTAGATGAAACGCATTTGGTTATCTCTGCTATGCACTCTTGGTTAAAGACATTTCTGCTGTATGATCTATGCCAGCCTCTGGAAGAATCTTTTTCAATAAAATAAGTTTTAGTCAGCACCTCTGCTTCACTGGATTTAGGACTTCAGTTAAGTTTACTCTGGTATTTATTGGTGCCACACCATTATTGTGTGTATATTCCGTTTTCTTTTTCCAGCCTTCAGGAAATCTCAGTGGTTAGGCATATATACATTTAGTGCATTCAGGAATGTTGCGGTTATATATATATATATATATATATATATATATATATATATATATATATATATATATATATAAAAGCAGGTATAAAGTGCGGCACTCAGGACAACTTGTAAGGAAAATTGTATTATAACAATTTTCGTCAGGATAACCTGTTATCCTGACGAAAATTGTTATAATACAATTGAAACGTTGATGAAAATGGAGCATCGTGTCCTGTAATTTTCTTGCTGCAATCGTATATCACCCAACTCCACAAGCACAGTAACAGCAGTGTTTGGGGAGGGGGGCAGCAAGGGGGAAGCTTGCGCCCGTAACATGCTGAGTGGAAGAGGGCAGCAGCGGGAACCCAAGCATCTCCTGTCCTTGCAGTGCCTGCTTTGCCTCTCCTTCCTCTGGCTCACACAAGGGGCTGGGAAACATACAGAGAAGGGAGTGGGCAGAGTGGGGGACATACAGTGAAGGAGGGTCAGGCTGGGGGACATACAGTGAATGGAGGCAGTGATGGCCATTCAGAGAAGGGGGAGCAGGGGCAGGCTGGGGGACATACAGTGAATGGGAGTCATACAGTGAAGGAGGGTCAGGCTTGGGGATATACAATGAATGGAGGCACTGATGGACATTAAGAGAAGGGGGCAGGCTGGGGTGGGTAGAGTGAATGGGTGCAGAGTGGGGAACATACAGTGAATGGGGGCAGGCTGGGGGAAATACAGTGAAGGGTCAGGCTGGGGGACATAGAGTGAATGGGGGCAGAGTGGGGGACCATTCTGATGTGACTAATGATTCAAAGAATGTCAGGCTGAATGGTCGGCCCCCACACATTTACACTTCACCAAATCTGGCCGTCGTCGCAAAAAGTTTGAACACCCCTGTATTAAGGGCTATATGAGGATGGCTCTATCTGTAAGTGTGACCTGCGGCAAGAATTTAAAGGATCTCCTACTAAGACTGAACAATGAATACTTGCCTAAAACCACCTGGCTGTCACAGCAGAAGGACTGTTTTAAGTCCATGTCGGGCTATGGTCACAGGACGGTCGTTTTGCCATCCGCATAATGGGACCAAGATAAACATTCGACACCCATTGAAGTGCACAACAGACCACGTTATTTATTACCTGATCTGCCCGTGTGGGCTCATGTATATTGGGAAGACCATTTGGACTTTCCGAGAATGTATGTCACAGCATCTGTCTTTAATCCAGTTA
The DNA here is from genome assembly GCF_055691185.1 of Crinia signifera. Taxonomy (NCBI): domain Eukaryota; kingdom Metazoa; phylum Chordata; class Amphibia; order Anura; family Myobatrachidae; genus Crinia; species Crinia signifera. Next base: position 285,489,436 of record NC_139221.1, read on the forward strand.
GCCTATAGCACAGGAGCCACTGACAACCCTGTGCAGGGCCACCGACAGGGGGGTGCCATGGGTACAGCTGCCCACAGTGGTACGGTCCCACCCCCACACCCACACAACACCTCCCCCACCTGGCGGCCACCCAACCAGGCACGCACAATACACAGTGCAGCCTGCAGAGCACCGAACCTAGGATACAGAAGGGCCCAACCCTCTTCCTATCCGCGAGTCACAGCACTGCAGTGCCCTGCTGCTGCTGGCCAGGTAGTGTTGGAGTGTGCAGGCTGGGGCAATATGTGCCCATCTCCAGACAGTGGAGATGGGAAAAATAAAGGACCAAGATTGGGAATGGGGGGTGAGAGAGAGTGAAGGGGTAGGGAAGGGGAGGGAGAGCAGGAGTTTGAAAGGGTGACAGGCATCACTTTTTACCACTCCTAATTCCCTCATTATAATGCTGGTTGCCTGCTCTCCCCCTTCCTCCAGGTAAACTGCTCCCCCCCCCCCCCCCGGCGCTGGTCTCCTCCCCACAAGCCTCTAGCCCCCTCGCTCCTACCCCCACTTCTATAATGTACCTGTTTGCGCCGTTCTCCTGCTCACAGCTGTGCCAGTGTCCTGCGTCCCCCGGCGCTGGTCCCCTCCTCCCACCAGCGCCGCCTTCCTGCTCCTGGCCGCGCCAATCTCCCACTCCTGACCTCCAGGCGCTGGTGCCCTTCTCCTGCCTGCACTGGTCCTCATGCTTTCCTTCTACAGCTGGTGGTCACTATTTAACTATAGAGGGTGCAGGGGATTGCCTTGGGGCCCATAGTAGGGTGCAGGGAATTGCCTAGGGCCCCATAGTAGCTGCATCCCCTGCACCCTCTATAGTTATGCCACTGGCCTGTGGGTGTGCTGAGGGTACAAATATTGGTGTCTGTGTTATTGTAAGATTGATATCGTGTAAAGCTGCCTATGTCATGATAAATGCTCTGGCATGAGCCGAAACGTTGACTGAGCATTAGATAAAATCTTTACGTATATACGTACACCATTCTCGCGGTAGACACTCAGTTTTTTGGATATTCTCCAGCATCCCAGAAGATTGGACACCCCTCCTGCATTCTGCCCACTGCTCCCAACTGCCCACTGGTCCCAGCGCCAAACAGTGTTTTTTAGACTATATACATAATTGGTCATTCACAATAACACATGTATTTAAAAACATTTTAAATTTTGCAAATATCAACTGGTTGAACAAAAGGACAGTACATTACAGGGTATTACTTGACATGCCCCAAGAGAGGGACTGATGCAGGAACCACTGGTGAGGGAGAGCTAAAGGAACATATCTGGAATTGGAAATCAACGAAATTTCAGAATTTAATTCACATGGAAACATCAGGGCCATCCAGATTAAATATGGGTACGGGGGAGACATGGATAAATCCGGTAGACTAGTGATTAGGTCTCCTTTCCCCAAAAATTGTAACAAAATAGTATATGCGGCAGAGGTAGGAAGTAAGGACACGAGTACTGGGGTTACCTGGTGGTACCAGGGAAACGTTCCTTCCTGGTGTGCATGGCAGGCAGGAGGGAGAGTGCTGCAGCTGGCACCAGGTAACCCCAGTTTTAGGTACATTTCAAAGTTGTCCATCAGCACCTGATCAGAGTGATCCATGCAGGACCTCAGGGTCCGTTTTTGCTTTTTTGTGTATCTCTTACACTTTTGGTGTAAAGTTTTTTTGGTGTCACTAGAGCTGTACCCCACAGGTGGTGCAATAAGGGAGTTTATAATTTCTTGTATACTCTAGTGATGCTGCCAATGTACAGCATGTTGAAACTGCTGGTTACAGCACCGCAAAGGGGGAGGAAGAACGTGTCCCTCAGCAACGACCCCTCCAACCTGGGCCTGGGTAAAGAGAACCCCCCACCAGTAGCGGTGACAATGGGGGGAGTGGCTGCTCTTTACCCACGCTTGGGCCTGTTGGGCATTTTATGCTTGCAACTAGATGCAAATGGCATTCAACTCAGCATAAATCCTGTTGTTTCTTTTGCATGGTGTCTAACAAAACAAAAGCAACTTTATTTAATTTAAACATTCCTGCATTTTTATTCCTGCAAACTTACCTAACCAGTTAAATACTGTACATAAAACACATAAGAAATTATCAAACAAGAGGTTCTCATAATATAGTATTCTCCATTTGTCTACAGTTCAATTAATGTTTGGAACAATTGCATTATGTGTGTGGTGTATACAGTATTGCTTACTGCAGCTAAACAGGTAAGTAAGTACTAAGTGGACACAGCGTCTTGATGACTGACCTTAAAACAAGACATAAGATACCTATTCCATGAGATTGCATTTCTCCATGCTGTTAATATGTGAAAGAAGGTTGCCACTTTCCATTGTGTTATTCAACACAGTTGTTCCAGTAACTCTACAGTGACGGTCCACAAGGTATTTGCACAGAGACATGAATTTCCAAGGGATTGTTACACCACTGAAAAGGAGTCAATTAAGGATACATGTGAGAACAAAGCATAACCATACATCACAGGTGAGTAATTCGTTGTACATGGAATGTTTTAGACTTATTTTCTTGTACTTTTTAATGTGGACTTGGACTGCTTGTCCAGATGCTAAGCTCAGTAACCAGAAAGAACAAGCATATGGTAGTATGGCCAGGGCCGGATTAAGGGGAGGCTCAGGGGTCAGTACCCCTGAGCCCCCTCTATCTAGGGGCCCCCTGTGGTTGGCATGTATTTAAAAAAAGTGTGTATATACTGTATATATATATATATTATTTTTTTTGTAGCAAAAGGATTTCTGCATGGGAGTGGGGTAGTGCTGCAGCTTCACCTATCTGCCAATGTAACAATGGTTGATGGTGCGGAGCATCGTGAGCCAAGGCGCACTGACTGCACAAGTGTGCAGTGCATTACTGGGAGTTGACTAAGTCCCAAGAGACTACACAACAAGTCAGAGGCTGAGAGGCTTGTGTTGAGCTCTGCTTGGTGGAGCTCATCATATGCTTCTCAGGCCCATGGAGCACAGCAGCAGCGGCCTCGTCATGGGAGGGTTTTTAATCAGAGGCAATGCTGAGCCTTTCAGGGTTTCTACAGATTAAGGTACAGAAGGACAAACACAGGCTTTTCATGTGGTATTGCTTGCCCTGATCTCTCTTTTACTATTAATTGTGATAAAATATCCATCATTTCCATATGGATTTATCAATTATATAACATGTATGTAATACACTCAAATACAGTGCTTTTAACCACAAAGAGTAATCCCTTCTACATAAATCTTACCCAGGGCCAGCGCCACCACTAGGCAAGGTTAGGTATTTGCCTAGGGCGCCGGCCACTGGAGGGCGGTAGTGAGCTGGCCTGGCCAGCAGCAGCAGGAGGAAGCTGCTACGCACGTCGACGCTACCGCAGAGGAGAAAGGAGGAACAAGAAGGCAGCGGCTGGACTCCACACAGGCTCAGCAACAACTGCACAGCTTGTAAGTATAATTTGGACGACCCCTGTCCCCTGCGTCCCCCCCGTCCCCCCCGCCCATGTACATGGCTGCCGCCGGCCTGCCGCCAGCGCTGACAGTCAGACAGTATTCAGTCAGACAGTCGCCCGGACGGTCATCAGGCCGTGGCGCCAGCAGCCAGCGGGAAACTTCGGCGGCGGGCGGCGGCAGCTCCTGCCCCTGCCCCCGCTGGCAACTTAGACAGCCGCAGCGTGACGGTGAATCCACTGCCCCCCCCACCCGGTGCCGTGCCCGTGCTGCGCTTAGACTGTGACACCGTGACCGACACAGGCTCAGCAGGCCTGCAAATCTCCGGCGGGTGGAGGAGCCGCCGCCCGCCCCCTCCTACCCACCCAGCTACTCAGTCAGTTTCACACAGTCTGATCTGCCACCCACTGCCAGTCATCTGGATGGTGGCGGGGTGGCAGTCATTATTTTACAAGGTGCGCAGCGCTTCCTATCTCTATGGGGGGAGGGAGGGGGGTCATCTCCTATAGGATGGTGCGTGGCAGTAATTTTTTTTTTTTAACAAGGTGTCGATTCCTCCCTCTATAGGGGGGGGGGGGGGGTGGTATCCTGTAGTTTTGCCTAGGGCGCCTAGATGCCTTGCACCGGCCCTGATCTTACCACTGCCAATATCATCCTGATTTCTTCAGTCTCCTCAAATCTCTTTCTCTTTGCTATAATCATTGACTCTTCCATCTGCTGTATTCCTCACATGTATTTAGGGGGTTATTCTGGTTGATTCGCAAGGCTGCTAATTTGCAGCCTTGTGAGTCCACCAAACCCGCCTTGCAAATGGTTGGCAGGGCCCATTCACAGGCCAGGGGGAACCTCCAACATGTTTAGATGGTCGCCAACCATCGATAGATGTGGAAGGTGTACGCATTTGTAAGGTTGCTCTGAGCAACCTTACATATGCGTATACCTTCAGGGAGAAGTGGGCTTGGCAGCTGACATCCAGATGATGTCAGCTGCCTGCCCCCCACCTGTCCGTCATGCCTGCATTAGCATGAGAACACCCACCATTCTCATGGGAATACCCATGAAGCGATGGGCGTTCACATATGCTAATGAGGCTGTCTGGTGCCCCAAGCCCCTCTCTGGCCCCCCCCCCCACCCGCTGTGTTGGGTGCGTGCACCCGGTAAACAGAATGTTCACGTGGTTGCACACACCCTGCGTATGTACGTGCGCAGGAATGTCCATGCACACTAACAAAACATGGGTCCCCATGCAAGCGCAGGCAAACTGCGAACGGACCTTAATCTCAGTGTTCTATTGAATCCCCCTTCAAAACATTATTTCAAAATACCATTTTCTTACCCTTGGTGCAAACAATGAGCGTATCTGTTCTTATCCTCTCTCACCTCAACTACTCATATCTGTGATAACTATCCCTTAAAGGGTGTACACACGGTCAGGCTGCTGAGTGCACTTTTGGCTTAGTGTTCTAAGCGATTTTAACTATGTGTGATTTGCCCATAGGCCAAATACACACAGACGCAAGACTTGCCTGCGCTGTCTATATCACCTGGCTAACCTATCAATTCAAAATCTCCTGGCCTAATTGCACCGTGTGTACATGGCTTAACTCTCATGCTGCTTTCATAAATATTTAACACCTGCAGACTAGTAACATAGAAACATAGAATTTGACTGCAGTTAAGAACCACCTCAAACCATATTTGATCCTTATTTCTTTGTAAGGATATCAATATGCCTATCCCAAGCATGTTTAAATTGTACTGCTGTATTTGCCTCTACCACCTCTGATGGGAGGCTATTCCACTTATCCACTACTCTTTCTGTGAAATAATTCTTCCTCAAATTTCCCCTGAATCTTCCTCCCTCTAGTTTCAGTGCATATCCTCGTGTTCTGCTGCTCCTCTTCCTGTGAAGAATATCTCCCACCTGTACCTGGTTAAAACCCTTGATATATTTGAAAGTTTATATCATATCCCCCCCTTTCCCTTCTCTGCTCTAAACTATACATATTAAGATCTTTTAGTGCAGAGAAGGGAAAGGGGGACATGATAGAAACTTTCAAACATATCAAGGGTTTTAACAAGGTACAGGTAGTACTTGGTAAAACCTCCACCTGCCATTATACAGCATGTCTGTTGGGCTAAATATCTACCAAGTTTGCATACTGTTTGGGAGTACTTGTTTCTGCCACTGCAGATTTGCATGAGTAATGCCGGTACTTATGTATTATCTGGGCTCCCATGCACCCCATTTTTCATACCCCTACTATCCAACTACGCATGGAGTTGATTTTATATAGTGTGGCGAGCACAGCGAGCCACCGTGCCTGAAGCGTGGCGAGCAGACGCGGTCTCATAAGAAAAACGGGAGCCCAGATATTACATAAGTACCGTAATGCCTAATGTTGGCCATACACTAGAGCAACATTCATCCAACTAGTTCAGTGGTACCCAGCCTGGGGGTACACTGCAGACCCATTGGGGAGTACTTGGTAATGGAAGAAGTCTCCTGTTGGTGGAAGAAGTCTCCCATTGCCATGGAGAAGAACCACGTTGCTACACTTACGGTTCTATCTGTCATCAGCATCTCCTCATGCTTTTGCCCGACCAGTCATCTACTGGGAGCTACCCATGCTGCCCTCAGACATCAGAGATCATCTGGCCCTCACTGACATGGGTGGAGGAAACAGTATCATTAATCCTACAAGCTTTAGCGGGAACCCTGGAGATAGTACACAGCCAGTAACCAGATACAGAGAGAACCGATTCCTGACCGCACTACTAAACCTAAGCAGGAGGACACGCATAAGGATACACATACCGCTCACTTCTACTCCACTCATAAGTACTGTGGATATTTCAAAATGAGAGGAGGGGGTACTCATACAGCTTTGCTTAATGATGATGAATCCGTCATGTTTTTTTTTTACATCATGCTTTTTTTTTAAAACACTCAATAACTTTCACATACAGTATCAGGGAAAAGAAACTGTTTTAGCAATTTAAAATATATCTGTGGCTTGAAATCGGTACCATAATGCATTTGTAGGGAGAGGTGTTTCTCTCGTACACTAAAAGCGTTTGTGTTAAATATAGTATTTTCGGCAATGTTCTGCTGTTCCTTTTATTTGAGCAAAGTATGAATCAATCTCAATTACTACGAAAATTTGAAAGTGCTTTTCTTTTTGTCTCCAAGGCAACTATGGATGCAGATATCTTTCTTAAAATCTGAGCTTCAATGCTAAAATATAGTAATTTGAGAATTTTATAGACCCTTTCGTATCTGACATATTAGAAATTGTTTTCAAGTGATTATCAAATAGGATTATTGAATTGACTCTAAAGTTTAAAAATATGCTGTCAATTGTAAAACTTTGGAACCGAGAGTCTGAAAAAATGAGCCAGTATTAGCTTAAATGGCCACATTGTAGATTTTTTTTTATTAATGTTCACATTGAACTTGAATTTCTTAATATTCATTGTTTGAAATAACGGAATATTGTATAGATAACCAAATATGGTACTCACTTCTGTTAGAATGAACCATTGACTTGCAAATTTCACCTACCATGTTTAATATAAGACACCCTCTCTGGTTCTCCCCTCTCTCTTACTCCTTTCTCCCACCTTCGCCAACATCCTTCTCTCTCTCTCTCTCTCTCTCTCTCTCTCTCTCTCTCTCTCTCTCTCTCTCTCTCTCTCTCTCTCACACATACACACACACACACACACACACACCACTCTCTCTCTCTCCTAAGGGGCATAGTAATGACAGAGGTGGTGGGCATTACAGAGTCATTGCCCAATGCCTTTGTTTCCCCAGGGTCCCACTAGCTTTAAATCATCCATGGAGAAGAGGATAATGATTTGTGGGATTACAGATAAGAAAAATCATATAAATGATAAAAAAGGTAGTTAAGTTACTATTTTAAGAAAACAAAAACCTTCTATGTGGGATTACTGCTTTCAAATATTAAAGCATGTTACTTTATGTTGGAACATGTAAAAATGTAATCATAATGGACAGTAATTCCCTGTCCACCTAAATCCCAGGTGTTTGAATATGGTCCCAACCCAGACCAGACCCTGTTCACACCACACCTTTCAAATGGGCAGTTTCATAGACACAAAGAACTGGACGGCAGATAAGAACCACTTGGCCCATCTAGTCTGCTTCTTTCTAAACATGTTACCTCAAAACATATTGTATCCTTATTTTTTTGTAAGGATATCAATATGCCTATCCCAAGTTTTTTAAAATACTGTATTTGACTCTACCACCTCTGATATGAGGCTATTCCACTTATCCACTACTCTTTCTGTGAAGTAATTCTTCCTCACATTTCCCCTGAATCTTCCTCCCTCTAGTTTTAGTGCATGTCCTCGTGTTCTGTTGCTCCACTTCCTGTGAAGAATGTCTCCCACCTGTACCTTGTTAAAGCCCTTGATATATTTGAAAGTTTCTATTATGCCCCCCCCCCCCTGCCCCCCCTTTCCCTTCTCTGCTCTAAACTATACATATTAAGATCTATTAGTCTTTCCTGGTACGTTTTGTGATGTAGGCCATGCACCATTTTAGTTGCCCTTCTTTGTACAGTCTCTAATGTATTTATATCCTTCTGGAGATATGGGGGGAGATTCTTTAACACAGAAATGCGGTAAAAACCCCGTTATCAGGGTTTTTACCGCATTTCTGCACGCTCTGTGCCCCCTTCGCAGTGTCACCGCAGACGCCATTCCCTGCAGAAGCCTATGGGCTTCTTATCGCAGAGATGTGTTGAGGGATCCGTCATAGCGCCGGCGCCGTGCTCTGCATTGTGTTAATGACCGCATATGTTAGAGCATATGCGGTCATTAAGAATGCTGTGGCCGGCGATTGGTGGTATTATAGGGTTAGGCTGTTGCAAAGGAGGGTTTGGGGAAAAAGATAGGGTACGTACGGAGCCCCTGTCAGGATTTTCCTATTTGGGATAGGTCAGTCTTTTGACTACTGCAATGATCCAGCATTCCAGCAAACACTGAACAGGTTGCCACAATCTCTCCTATATACACAGCTCATCCTCACTGTCTGGCAGTCTGGAACAACTAAATAAACCACCAGGATTCTGGTCTGAGCTTTCAATGTTCCAGGGGCCTTATTCAATACCCCTTTCATCAGGACAACATATAGTATATCTACATATATACATATATAATTCTATATATATTTATATATTTAACAAAACTTATCAAACACATGCAGGCAGAGTTGTGCAGCAGCTGTGTGTAAGCAGCACTAGTGTGGGCATTATGTGTGTAAAGAGCACTAGTGGGGGCATTATAATTGTAAGCGGGACTAGTGTGGGCATTATGTGTAAAAGCAGCACTAGTGGGGGCATTATGCCACTAGCAGCACTAGTAGGGGTATTATGTGTGTAAGTGGCATTACTTGTGAGCAGCACTACAGGGGCATTATCTGTGTGGCACTAGTCAAAGCATTATGTGTGTAAGGGGCATTATTGCGGGCATTATGTGTATAAGCAGCACTAGTGGTGGCATTATGTGTGTAAGCAGCTATACAGGGGGCATTACATATGCAAGCAGCAATAGTGGGGCATTATTTGTGTAAGTGGAACTAGTTGGGGCATTACGTGTGTTAGAGGCACTAGTAGCAACATTATATGTGTAAGCGGTACTAGTGGGGCATTTTGTGTGTAAGCGGCACTAGTGGGGGCATTATCTGTGTACACGGCCTTACAGGGGACATTATCTGTGGAAGCGACACTAATGTGGGCATTATGTGTGTAAGTGGCTTTAGTGGGGGCATTATGTGCGTAAGTGTCACTACACAGGGTATTATGCTATGTGGGTGATGCAAAATTTATAATTACACCATTGCGTGTATAGGTTTTCCGCAGTGGCGTAGCTACATATGTTGTAGACCCTGCGGCGGCTTGGGGGAGCTGCGCCAGTGAGGTCTGTGGTGGGCGCCGCTGGCTAAGCTGACAGGCAACCCAAGCAGCAGTGAGCGCTAAGCTGGTCCCGCCCTGTACATATCTAATGAGCGGTGACCCAGTGCAGTGCATATTGAATGAGCGGGTCCCCGCCCCTTGCATATGCAATGAGCAGGTCCCGCTCATTACATATGCATGGGGTGGGGACCCGCTCATTAAATATGCACTGCGCTGGGTCCCCGTTTATTAGATATGTACAGGGCGGGACCAGCTCAGCTGCTGCTTGGGTTGCCTGTCAGCTTAGCCAGCAGCGCCCGTAGTCCATCACCCCGCCGCTTCTTGGGGGGGGGGGGGGATTTTTTTTGGCAGGGGGGAGAAAAATTTCCAGCTACGCCACTTGTTTACCGGAAGTGCCAGGAATGCTGGCGCTACCAGGGGAAGATGCAGACAGCTGCAGAAACCCCTGGCAATGAGTAATTAGTAGCCTTACTGTGATCATTTGTAAGGTGTATTTTCGTGTGTGGGACATAAAAAAGTGTCAGCGACATAACTGTATGTGGCATAATATGTAATAGGCATTATGGTGTGTGGTATAATATGTAATATGTATTATAATGTGTGGTTTAATATGTAATCAGCATTACGGTGTGTAGCATATGTTATAGACATTACGGTGTGGTATAATATGTAATAGGCGTTACGATGTGTGGCATAAAGTTCAATAAGCATTACAGTGTGTTGCATAATATGTAATGGGCATTATGGTATATGGTATGATGTGTATGGGCATTAAAGTTTGTGTGGCATAATGTTTAAAGAGCAATATGGTGGGTGGCATGATGTGTAATGGGCATTACATTGTGGCATAATGTGTAATGTGCATTACAGTTTGTGTGGCATAATGTTTAAGGGGTATAACTATAACAAGGAAAAATTACTGTGGGAGCTAAACATACCCTTCTCTGGGCATCATATCAACTAGATACACCTCTGGTTGCAATGCAGGTGGGGCAAATGTAACATTTGCAGAGAGAGTTAGATTTGGGCGAGTTATTTATTTATTTATTTTTGTTTCTGTACAGGGTAAATACTGGCTGCTTGAATTTTTACACTGCAATTTAGATAAGACATCTCAACCAAATCTAACTCTCTCTGCACATGTTACATTTACCCCACCAGCAGTGCAACATCTGCTTGTCCATTAGAGAAAAAATGGGTACTTGTTTCCTAGCACGGTGCCCGTCGGGGTTGATTGCATACCTTAAGTTAAGGTACTTAAGGTATGCGATCGACGGGATGGATGAGATTTTCTGTCAATTACCAGGCTTAATTGCCGGCAATGAGAAAATCGCGTTGATCGCGTCCATCGCATGCCATTATAATGGCATGCAGTGACGAGCGACGCGATCAACGCGATTTTCCCATAGAGATCAATATTAAATTAGCTTTTAAAGTAAAAATCGCGTTGATCGCGTCGATCGCATGCCATTATAATGGCATGCGATGCGATCAACGCGATTTTACATGGAGAACTATGTAAAAAGGGCCAATGTGCCCTTTTTTTGATTGTATATGGCCCCTCATGGGTATTAAGTATGGTTAATGGGCCCCTATTGTTAACGCCACCCCACTATTGACGCCAACCCGAAGCGCGGCGAGCCCGCGAGGGGCGGCGGTACGCGTCCTCCGACCGTTTCATACCCCCACTATCCACGTCCTCGCCAACTCAAAATCAACTCTATGCCAACGCGTAGAGAGCGCGTATACCTGTGAAGTTATGCACGTCCCCTCGCTTCCGGCTCGGTGGCTCGCTGCGCTCGCCACACTTTGTAAAATCAACTCCAAGCCGACATGGATAGTGGGGGAATGAAAAGGTCGGAGGACGCGTACCGCCGGCCCTCGCGGGCTCGCTACGCTCGCCACGCTTCTGGTTGGCGTCAATAGTGGGGTGGCGTTAACAATGGGGAGGGGGGGGAATTTCAACCATGAGGGGGGTTTGCAATTAAAATTGGGGTTTTGGGGGCTTTTTACATTGTAATCAATGTAAAATGGGTCTCAGGGTCCATTTTACATTGATTCCAATGTAAAAATCGCTTTGACGCATGCAATATTTTTGTCCGCCATCAATGCAATCAAAATCACGGGCGCCATGCTAGGAAACAAGTACCAAAAAATGTGCTTTGTGATCCAGTCTGAATTAGGCCCCAGAACCTGTTGCTGGCCTGGGTTTCAGGAACAAGGACGAAATAGTTATGAGAGTGATGTCATGTACACCTGGATGTTAATATGTTTCATTGTATTACAAGAACACCAACATGTAATGTTACCACTCTACATGCCCATTAATCAGATTTACACATTTGGATTTATTGCTCCTTCATTTCATAAAATGTAAAATACTGTAGCTTTGCCTAGATGCAGAAAAAGACAAACTTGCTTTCTAGTGACCTTGAGAATCATCTGAATCCTCCTGAGATTCTTAGCTTCATAATCCGAGACACTGCGCACATACTGTAATACCCACGGTCATTAAATATATTGTGGAACAATTGCTAATAATTAGCTGGGCTTTTACATTACAATATATAATGTAACTATTAATACATTCAAAGTATAACCTTGAAAATAGAGACAGACAAAACTAAAATAACAATTAACCAAGTACTTTGCAAATTGCATTGAATTCTGATTAAGTTGCAGATTTTCCTGCAACGCATTAATTGCATGACATCAGAAATTGCAATGATATGTGATCTACAGTTCTTTTTTCACTTGCCAAACAAAACATAAAAGTCATAGTGAAACTGCAAAATTTGCTAAAAACAAAACAATGGACGAAATGTAATATTGTGCAATTTTTAAGTAACATAAAAAATTGCACAATATTGCACATATCACGTGCAATTTTTGGCCAAAATATATATGGAATAGGGTGTGTTTTTTTTTCCGAACAAACCAGAAGTCACTTCTGTTTTCTGGTGATTTTATAGTAACGGAAATGTGCAATTTTTTGGGGGGCAAAGGTATGATTTTTCATTAACGGGAGTGTGGTTATGCTCGGGGGAGGTGGTTATGCTCGAAGCACGTGTAATTTTCTCATGATTTTTGGTCATGTTTAGGTTGCGATTTGAAAAATCTCATCTTACTGTATATAATTTCAATGAGAGAACATCTAGATGCGATTTTTAAAGTGCAATTTTTTTGGACATGACAAAACAGTGCAATTTTAACTGCAAATTGACCGCTATTACATGTGCGACTTGAAGTACATAAATGTAAAAATGTGCAATTTTGGCTGTGCGTGACCAAAAAAATCACAGTCTAAAAAACGTACCCTGTTACATTTCACGCAATGGCCCTTTTTCTGATTAAGTCGGACGGTTGCGTATTTTGGACGGGCATGAGTGTTCTTAACCACGCCTATCGTATGGATCGCTCACGCCATCCGAATGAGGTAGGATGCCAAGCGAATGGACTGCAAGTGGATGTTTCATGTGAACACCCACTCGCTGGCCTGTGGGAACCTCCCCCATCCTCCGATGGTCACCGACCATCGAATGATGGACCGAGCGGTCAGGCAGCAACCAGAGCACTTTGACAGTTATCAGTATGAAAGCAGGGATATGGGCGGGCAGCTGACATCCACCTTTGTCAGCTGTCTGCCCCCCACATGTGCGTCACGGCTGGATTTCCATACACACGCCCAGTGTTTTCATGGGAACGCCCATAAAACACGGGGCATACGCATATGGTAATGAGCCCAAACAGCCCTTCACGCCCCTCTCGACCCCCTGCTCGGATGGTTCCGTACGATCGTTTTCCACACGGAATTCACGCCGTGTTTGGACGTGCGAGGCGTTCGCATATGCGCAGAAGCGCCTCTGCACATGCACAAACACAAAACATCGGCTGTCCGTCCGCACACGCAACCCTCCGACTCAATCAGAATAACCCCCAATGTGAGGATGGAAAACAAGCAGCGTTAATTTATTGGGTAATAGACTGGAAGAAAATCCTATTGGTGTGAGGGCTTGCACCCACAAGCATGGAAATGCACACAGAAAAACCATAGATATCAGTGGTGTATCGATAATGAGGGCAGACTGTGTGATTCTCATTGGTCCCTGGGGCGAGGAGACCCCACACACCCAGCAACCAGGCCCGTCAATAGGAGGTTGCTGTGGTAACAGCTGTCCCATGCCCGGCCTCTCTGAGAGAGAGGGAAGGGCCCGGGTAACTCATTTTGCCCACCGCACCCCCTGCCACTGCCTCCGCTGTGCTCTCAGTATATTGAACGAAGCCCTGCAGAGTCCCTGAGCCTTTTTCACCTTAAGGCGCCGGCAGGCAATCAGAGCTCATGTACCGCTGGCAGGCGTTCTGATTGGCTAACAGTACGCAAGCTCGGATTGGCTCACCAGCAGTGCCACATTTTAATTGGCTGTCGGCGTCCGGAGGCAAAGAAGCCGCGTATTACTTTACACGTATTCCGCGTCCCCTCGCGGGGCTCGCTGCACTATCCATGCTTCGGGCTCGGTGGTTCGCTGCGCTCACCACACTATATAAAATCAACTCGACGCCGACGTGGATAGTGGGGTGTGGAAAGGTCGGAGGACGCGTACCGCCACCCCTCGCGGGCTCGCTGCACTCGCCACGCTTCGGGTTCACATTCATAGTGGGGGTGGCAAGGGGGTGCATTTAACATTGTAAACCCCCATTAGGGTGCTTATACAATTTAAAATCACATCGCATCGCATTGTATGGCCATATACAATGCTATAAATTTTAACATTGTATGACATCGGGGGAAATCTCGTCGCATCGCATCGTATACCATCGCAGGCCTTATGGTCTGCGATGCGATGGGCGCCGTGATAGTACCATTTTCATCATGTCAAACATACAACACCGCTAATATAATGGAAGTCATCTCTTTAAAGTTGGACATAATTAGAGCTGTTTTGTTTGGGTGTCTTGTACTTGGCAATGTTTTGGCAATGTTTCCCTGTTAAATGCATCACTATGCTAATTGGATGCTAATTAAAATCATATGCAGCATGCCTATATTCTGTATGTAATAGCGACTATGGCCCTTATTTGAATTGAATGGATGCGTATTTCGGACGGGCACTGAGTGTTCTTAGCCACGCCTACCGTACGGATCGCTCACACCGTCCGAATGCGGTAAGACGCTGAGCGAATGGACCGCGAGTGGATGTTTCATGCGAACACCTCCCCCATCTGTGGGAACCTCCCCCATTCTCCGATGGTCCCCGACCATCGAATGATGGACCGAGTGGTCAGGCAGCACTGAGTGCTCCTGACCACTCGGAATTTTTCCGTGTGAAAGCAGGGATAGGGGCGGGCAGCTGGCATCCGGCTATAGCAGCTGTCCGCCCCCCACACGTGCGTCATGGCCGAGTTACCATACGTACGCCCAGAGGTTTCATGGGAAAGCCCATGAAACGCGGGGCGTACGCATATGGTAATGAGCCCAAACATCCCATCACGCCCCTCTCCACCCCCTGCTCGGATGGTTCCGACCAATCTTTTTCTGCACAGTACTCACGCCGTGTTCGGATGTGCGAGGCGTTCGCACATGCGCAAAAACGCCTCTGCACATGCGCAAACACCAAACATTGGCCGTCCGACCGCACACGCAGCCGTCAGACTTAATCAGAATAAGGGTCTATGGCCCTTACTCAGATCTGTTCGCAGTACAAATTTGTTCTCAAAATGGACAAAACCATGTACACTGCAGGTGGGGCCGATGCAATATGTGCAGAGTGAGTTAAATTTGGGCGGGGTGTGTTGAAACTGAAATCTAAATTTCAGTGTAAAAATAATGCAGCCAGTATTTACCCTGCACAGAAACCAAATAACTCTCACAAATCTAACTCACTCTACACATGTTACATCTGCCCCACCTGCAGTGCACATGGTTTTGCCCATTTTGAGAACAAATTTGTGCTGCGATCAGATCTGAAAAAGGGCCTATATCTGTATAAAAAAAGAGGAATTTGGTACTTACCGAAAATTCTCATTCTCCGAGTCAGCAGGGGACACTGCAGTCTGGTAGACTATTGGGGATAGAGCTGGTGTACTGAGGAGTCGGCACTTCTAAAGTTTTACAGTGGCTGGCTCCTCCCCCCTCTACCCCCCCCCCCCCCCCCCAGACCCCAATCTTAGAAAAACTGTGTCCGAGAGGAGAGAGACAGGCAGTAGTAGAGGGAGAGGGATAACACTTGGTTAGACACATGCATAACCTCAACATAAAACATCACACATAACTTGAACTTTTATGAACAACATGCAGGAGACCAGACGCTGGGCGGGCGTGCAGTGTCCCCTGCTGACTCGGAGAAAGAGAATTATCAAGTACCAAATTCCTCTTTTCCCCTTCGTCCAGCAAGGGACACTGCAGTCTGGTAGACTATTGGGGACTATACCAAAGCATTTACTCCCGGGGGGAGAGCGGAGGGACTCTTGCAAAACTGCCCTGCCAAACGAAGCGGCAGAGCTGGCAAACGTATCAAACTTATAAAACCTTTAAAAAGGTATTAGAGCCAGACCAAGTGGCCGCTCTACAAACTTGAGACATGGAAACACCTCTAGACATTGCCCAAGAGGTACTGACAGATCTGGTGGAATGAGCTGAAATTCCTGAAGGGGGACACTTCTGAGCATGAAAATATGCCTCATGAATAGTGAAACAGAGCCAACGCGCCAACGACTGTTTCGATGCTGGTTTTTTCGGCTCCATACAGGACAAACAAGCAGCCAGATTTCCGAATGGACTCCGTCCTGGAAACATAAATACGTAGTGCTCTAACCACATCCAAAGAGCTGTACCCTTCTGTGAAGGCCGGTACCACAATCGGTTGGTTGACATTCGTTTTGGTAACCACCTTGGGGAGAAAGTCTTTATTTGTCCTTAGCTCCGCCCTATCCACATGGAATATGAGAAAAGGGGCCCGACAGGACAGAGCAGCCAGTTCTGATACCCTGCGCGCAGAAGCCAGGGCCAAAAGCATTGAAGTCTTCCAGGTTAGAAACTTGAAATCCACGGACTGGAGAGGTTCGAACACGTCTGATTGAAGAAAACAGAGCACCAAAAGCAGGTCCCAAGGCTCCGCAGGAGGAACAATTAGAGGCTGCAGGCGCAAAACTCCTTTTAGGAACGTCTGGACCTCGGGGATTAATGCAAGCCTTCTGTGGAAGAAGACGGAAAGTGCAGACACTTGCACTTTAAGGGATCCCAATCGGAGACCAGCTGCAAGGCCAGCTTGCAAAAAACTCCAACAAACGGGAAAGATTGAAAACCGCCTTTGGACAATTCCTTGATTCGCACCACTTGACATATGCCCGCCAGAAGTGGTGATAATGTTTAGATGTAACCATCTTCCGAGCGCTCATCATCGTGGGAATCACTGCTGGTGGGATCCCCCGGCGCTTGAGGAGGTCGGCCTCAACAGCCAGGCCGTCAAACGCAACCGAGGCAAGTTTGGGTAAGCGAACGGACCATGTAGAAGGAGATCTGGACGGAGTGGAAGCCGGAATGGAGGAGCTGCCAGGAGAATGCGGAGATCCGAGAACCAGGCTCTCCTTGGCCAATCCGGGGCACTCAGGATCACTGAACCTGACCCTCTTTTTACTTGTTTGAGGACCTTCGGGATGAGAGGGAATGGTGGGAATAGGTAGGCCAGAGAAAAATCCCACCGAATGGGTAGGGCGTCCACTGTCACCGCTGCTGGATCTCTGGACCTGGAGCAATACAGAGGTACCTGGTTGTTCAGCCTGGATGCCATCAAGTCTATTTGGGGTTTCCCCCATCTGCGGACCAGCAATTGGAAAACCTCTGGGTGGAGAGCCCATTCCCCGGGGTGGAAGTCCTGTCGACTTAGAAAATCGGCCTCCCAATTGTTCACCCCTGGAATAAAGATGGCTGAAAAATCTTCCGAATGAGCCTCCGCCCACTCCAGAATAGGCCAGACTTCCCTCATCGCCGATCGGCTCCTGGTGCCCCCTTGGCGATTGATGTAGGAGATGGCCGTGGCATTGTCCGATTGGACACGCACAGCCTTTCCTGCTAAAAAGACTTGGGCCTGCAGTAGAGCAAGCCGAACCGCTCTCAACTCCAGTATATTTATGGGGAGATGATATTCCTGTGGGGACCACACTCCTTGAAAGACCTGACCTTCCGTCACTGCTCCCCAGCCTCGGAGGCTGGCGTCTGTCATCAATATCGTCCAAGTGTGCGTCTTGAAGCTCCTTCCCTGCGTGCACAGCCACCACTGATGGGAATGGCGAGCCCCTCTGGATAAGAAAATTTTCCTGTGTATGGTGTGGTGTGACCCAGGAGCGTGTATGGAAACGCCCGAAACGAATAGCCTCAAAAGCAGCTACCATGAGGCCTAGAAGCCGGGTGCAGAGGTGGGCAGAGACCCTGGACGGGGCTGCAGAACTTGCCGCACCACTCCCTGCAAGGTCACCACCTTGTCCAGAGGCAAGAAAATCCTTTCCTGCGTCGTGTCTATAACCAGCACGAGGAAGACCAGTCTTTGGGATGGGAGAAGCTGGGATTTTGGGTACTTGAGAATCCACCCCATCCGCAGCAGAAACTGGCAAGTCAAGAGGGCATCCCGCTGTAACTTTTCCCTGGATGTCGCCTTTAAGAGTAAGTCATCTAAATAGGGTACTATGATGACCCCTTGGAGGCGGAGAGCAGACACCATACAGGCCATGATTTTGGTAAAGATCCTCGGTGCTGAGGACAGGCCAAAGGGAAGGGCCCTGAATTGGAAGTGTTGTTGTCTTGTTGTCTTGCAAACCGGAGAAATCTCTGGTGGGACTCCCAAATCGGGACATGCAGGTAGGCGTCTTTTATATCTAAAGACAGGAGGAACTTGTTTGTCTCCAAGCCTGCGATCACTGTCCGAATGGATTCCATTTTGAATTTGTTGTAAACCATGTACTTGTTTAGGTACTTCAAATTCAAAATCCGCCTGACTGTTCCATCTGGTTTTGGAACGACAAAGAGGCTGGAGTAATTCCCCTGGCCTCTCTGTTCCACCGGAACTGGTAGAATGATCCCCGCCTCCAGGAGTTTTTGAATGGCCGCGCACAGAGCTGCCCTGGACTCTTGTTTTGGCAGAAGTCCTGTGGTAAAAATCTTTCTGGAGGAGAATGAGAAAACTCCAGTTGGTAACCCCTTCTGATGATTTGTAAGACCCATGAATCCTTGCACTCGCGGGCCCACTCTTCCGAGAACTTCAAAAGACGAGCGCCCACTTTGGGGTCCCCCAAGTGAGCCGGAAGACCGTCATGCCACCACCTTGTCAGTGGGCTTGGCGTCCTGCTTTCTGGTAATGGGTTGAGCAGAGGCGGCGGCTCTACCACCTCTGCCTCTGCGACCATGGAAGGAGGAGAAAGCTCCTTTTGATCTACCCCTATAAGTAAAGGCCCCTCGGAAGCAACGAAAGGAGGGGTCTGTGAACTGTCTTTTAGGGACTGGGGCGGACGAAGGCAAAAAGGTGGACTTGCCTCCTGTTGCTTGGGATATAAGCTTATGTAATTCTGCGCCAAACAGTATAGGGAAGGCCCTCCACAGCCTTCTTTATCTCGGCTTTGGCTTGCCACGAGCGCAACCACACCGTGCGCCTGGCCAAGACGGCGTAACGGAGGCTCTTGCCCCCAGTGGCGTAACTATATATTTTGCTCCCCCCCGCCAAACTTTTTCGGCGCCCCCCTCCCCCTCTCTCTCTCCCTCCCCTCGGCGCCCCTCCCCATGCCCATACCTGACAGAGCCGCATCTGCGGTCACTGTCCCATCCAGTCTCCCGGCGCCTGCTCCTGCTGATAATGAAAAGTGACTCTTAGAAAATGGCTGCCAAAACTGTCTGCAATACGGGGGCAGCCATTTTCTAAGTGTCAGTTTTTATTTATCAGCAGGAGCCAGCGCCGGGAGTGAGTGACGGGACAGTGGCCGCAGATGCGGCCGGGCAGCAGCGCAGCGGGTAACTATAGCACCGCAGCCCCCCCCCGGCACCCATAGTTACTCTGCGCCTCCCCGCCACGGCGGGGGCTGCGGAGGCATAGTTACGCCACTGCTTGCCCCCAGTTCAGAGATGTCAGCTGCTGCCTCACCCATATAGGATGCCGCTTCCTTAAGGGATTCCGCTAATGGAACCAATTCATCTCTAGGTGTGTTCTGCTGGAGGCCTATGGACAAGTCTTCCGCCCACTTTTCCATGGCCCTAGCTACCCATGAGGAAGCTAAAGCCGGCCTTAAAAGAACCCCCACTGTGCTGTAAATGCACTTAAGGGTGGACTCCAATCTCCTGTCTGGAGCTTCCTTAAGGGAGACAGCCCCCGGTACTGGAAGGGTGGTACATTTGGATAGGCGGGACACTGAAACATCTGGTGGAGGTGAGTTTTCCCATTTACTCCTGGACTCAGTTGCAAAGGCATGAAGTGTCTTCAGCCTATTTGACAATTGAAACTTTCTATCTGGAGTTTTCCATGCCGCCAATAACAGCCTATCCAACTCTTCAGAGTCAGGAAACACCAGAGGTTGTTTTTCAACTCTCCCAAAGATGGAGACCCGCTCCGGGACAATATCCTCTGCTATGTTCAATGTGGATTTGACCGCTCTTATCAAGCCATCAACCCCCTGAGACAGTGGCGTAACTAGAAATTTTGCTACCCCAGCCAAAAAAAATCTGGCACCCCCCTCCCATTTTTTGGAACCTATAGCATTCCATGAAGGGTGTGTGGCAATGCTTATTAGACAATATGCCACACACTGTAATGTCTATTACATATTATACTACACACCATAATGACCCTTACACATTATTCCCCTTACCATAAAGCCCATTACACATTATGCCACATATTGTAATGTTCAGAACACATTATGCCACACAAAGTTATGCCACATTATGCCACAACGTAATGCCCATTGCACATTATACCACACACCTTAAAGTCAATTACACATTATGCCACACACCGTAATGCCCATCTCTTATATATTTAGCCAGATCTGTCACTCAACCCCTGTGGAGAACGTTCCTGTGTAGAACAGTTTCACTTTCATGTGTCTGACGTTCCACCCCCTTGACATCACCTCCCCCCGCCCAGCCAGGGCTACAGTACACGCCCACCATCCACCATTACTCCACAGCCACCATCCACCATTACTCCTGCACATCCCTACCCTCTGCCAGGACCCCCGCGACCCCCCCTCCCACGATTCGCGGGACCCCCCGCGACCCCCCCCGCGATTTGCGGGACCCCCCCGCGACCCCCCCTCCCGCGATTCGCGGGACCCCCCGCGACCCCCCCTCCCGCGAATCGCGGGACCCCGCCCCCCCCGCGACCCCCCCTCCCGCGATTTGCGGAACCCCCGTGACCCCCCCTCCCACCATTCGCGGGAACCCCGCACCCCCCCTCCCGCGATTCGCGGGACCCCCGCTTTCCACCCTCCCGCGAGTCTCGGGACCCCCGCGACCCCCCCTCCCGTGATTCGCGGGACCCCCGTGAACCCCCCCTCCCGCGATTCGCGGGACCCCCGCGACCCCCCTCCCGCGATTCGCGGGACCCCCGCGACCACCCCGGTATCCGGACTATTGTTAGACAGCACTTACATGGACAGCCATTACATCGACACCATTAGTTCGACAGCTCAATAGGTCGACATGGTTTTAGGTCGACATACCATTAGGTCGACATGTCATTATGTCGACAGCTCATTAGGTCGACAGCTCATTAGGTCGACAGCTCATTAGGTCGACATGTTTTTAGGTCGACACTGCCATTAGGTCGACAGTGTCTATGTCGACAGTCAAAAGGTCGACATGGGTTTTTTCACTGTTTATTGAGCCGACATGTGCCGACAGGCGGTATTTCATGCCCTACTATCCACTAGGGCGTGGTGGGAGAATAAAATAGTGTGCCGAGCGCAGCGAGGCACCGTGCCCGAAGCATAGCGAGCGGCTGCGGTACACTTCAAACTGTGTCCATGTCGACTGTGTCGACATTTCGGCCAAAAAAACTAAAAACCCATGTCGACCTTTTGACTGTCGACATAGACTCTGTCGACCTAATGGCAGTGTCGACCTAAAAACATGTCGACCTAATGAGCTGTCGACCTAATGAGCTGTCGACCTAATGAGCTGTCGACCTAATGACATGTCGACCTAATGGTATGTCGACCTAAAACCATGTCGACCTATTGAGCTGTCGAACTAATGGTGTCGATGTAATGGCTGTCGATGTAAGTGCTGTCTAATATCCGTCCCAGACCCGACCACCCCCTCCCGCGGTTCGCTGGACCTCCGCGACCACCCCCTCCCGCGAAACGCGGGACCCCCGCGACCCTCCCGAAAATCGCGGGACCCCAGCGACCCCTCCCTCCCACGAGCCCCCTCCCGCGATTCGCAGGACCCCTGCATCCTCCCCTCCCGCGATTTGCGGGACCCCTGCGACCCCCCCTCCCGGCATTAAAAGGGCCCCCCACGACCCCCCCTCCCGCGATTCACGGCACCCCCCCCCCTACTGTGATTTGCGACCCCCCTCCCGCAATTCGCGCCACCCCCTCCCGCGATTCACGGAACCCCCCGTAGCGCCCCCCTCCCGCGATTTGCGGGCCCCCTCGGCACTTCTCGCGATTTGCGACCGCCCCCTAATTCACACATTCGGGGACCCCACCTCCCGCGATTCATGCCCCCCTCACGCAATTCACGGCACCCCCCACACCCCCCTTCCTGCGATTCGCAACCCCCCACGACCCCCCCTCCCGCGATTCACGAAACCCCCCGTAGCGCCCCCCCTCCCGCGATTTGCGGGCCCCCTCGGCACCTCTCGCGATTTGCGACCGCCCCGTAATTCACACATTCGGGGACCCCCCCTCCCGCGATTCATGCCCCCCTCACGCACCCCCCATACCCCCTTCCTGCGATTCGGAACCCCCCCACGACCCCCCCTCCCGCGATTCATGCCCCCTCCCGCGATTCACGGACCCCCGCACCACCCCCCTGCGCCCACCCTCCCTTGATTCACGCCCCCCTCATGCAATTCACGGCAACCCCCCACACCCCCCCTCCTGCGATTCGCAGCCCCCCCACGACCCCCCCCTCCTGCGATTCATGACCCTCCCGTGATTCACGGACCCCCACGCGCCCCTCCCGCAATTCACGGACCTCCGCAACCCCCCCTCCCGCAATTCACTAACCCCGACAACCCCCCTCCCGCAATTTGCGGACCCCCCTTCCCACGATTCAAGCCCCCCCGCGCCCCCGCCCACGATTTGCGGACCCCCCCCTCCCGCTAACCGCGGATCCCCACACACCACCCCCCCTCCCGCAATTTGCAGACCCCCCAGACCCCCTTCCGGCAATTCCACCCCCCAGCGGACCACCGTGGCCCCCGCTCCCGCATTTCACGTACCCCCGTGACAATGGGGGATCCTGTACCACCACAAGCAGGTACCGCCCCTAGGTGGGAAATCCGGCCCTGGCTGCCGCACTGCAGGTTTCCCCACTGCCCTCTGCACCAGCGCCACAACTTTTATCAATGTCTTGCCCACATACCACTATTATACAGCCTCCTGCTCTCATGCACGCTCACTCCCTCCCAGTGGGAGGAGACGCTCACCCACTGCCGGGAGCTGCATACTGTCCCCCACCCTCCTCCAGTTCTAGGGATGCCCATCGACCATCAATGATTTTCAAATAATCGATGGTTTATGGGCGATGTTGAATACTTTTGCCATCAATGTGGGAGGACACTGCCCTGCCTCCTGTTCTCCTGCCCCGTAACTTCCGCCAGTGGAGACCCGCTCACCCTGTGTTGCCCACATTCCCCTATCATGCTTTACCGCCCAGCCTCCTGCTCTCATGCACCCTAACTCCCACCCAGTCGGAGGAGACACTGACTCCTGTATTTCTGTGCTGCCACGCTGGACCCTCACCCACTGGCAGAAGCTGCACAGTGTCCACCACCCTCTTTAGTCCCCCGTATGCCCACACACCCCTATCACTACCCAGCTTCCTGCTCTCCTGAACCGTAACTTCCACCACTGGGTAATCGCTGACGCTGTGTTGCCCACATACCCCTATCATGCCTCATATCCCAGCCTCCTGCTCTCATGCACCCTAACTCCCACCCAGTAGGAGGAGACACTGACTCAGGGCCACCGTCCGGTACTCCTGTGCTGCCACGCTGGACCCTCACCCACTGCCAGAAGCTGCAATACAGGGCATCTTTCATACAATTCTAACCATATTTCTCACAATACAAATGTTCACAAATTAAGGGGCGTAGCCCCTTACGCCGGTGTGAAGAGCGCCCGTAGGGCGCGATAAATCACCTAGTTACAGAATATAACACATTATGCACACATGGTGAAACCCGATATATATTGAATGAGGTCAGCTTCCAGGCAATCAGGTTGCTGGTGTTCAGTATATCGACACTGGCATCCCAACTGCCATTAGAACACTGAAACTGGAACATTTAAGCGCATCAGGATGCCAACAACGGAATGTCAACAGCCAACAATTAGCCGTAAGTATGCTGTAACGGGTTAGGGAGAGGCCAAGGTGGATTAGGGATAGGCAGTACTGGGGGTAGGGAGGGGTATGGTTAAATATCAGCTGGAGCAGGGGCAAGAAGGAGGATAGGGGCAGGCAGTGCAGAAACTAGGGAAGGGGTATAGCAGCTACTAGGTTTAGAAGTGTACATACATTGCACTTTAAGCTGCCATATTGAAAGTTATTTCCAGTGCTGCTGCAGGCACCATTGACACCACCTCTATACCCCATGCACGGCCAGCAGCAGGAACCGGGGCAGCCTCTGGGAAGAGAGCACCATCCTGACACACAAACATATGAGGGTGCCCTAAATGAGCGCCAGTTACCCCATTTTCTGACCCGAAACCAAGCAAAACACATCTTACCAGATGCTAGAACTGAAGCCAGGAGAGGACACTGAAGCGCGGGGATGGCAGTGGGTCACAACCATTATCTTGAAGGTCACGACGGGTGCTTTTTGATGGCCGCTCCTCCTGGGCTTTGCGCGTGTGATAGCTTGGTTGGTCTCTAGGACAGGAAGGGTGGAGTCTGCACTGCAGCAGCAAGTTCTGCTGCCCAGGAGACACGCTGCTGCTGTGGGAGATGAAAAAGGATGATCATAGGTCAGGGTGCTTTGGTGCTGCTGCCAGCAACTCAGGGCAAACAATTGGGGTGCAGGAGCATAACTAGAACCTTGTGGGTCCCATTGCAAAATATATAAAGGGTCTGATTCTCTCTCTCTCTCTCTCTCTCTCTCTCTCTCTCTCTCTCTCTCTCTCTCTCTCTGACACTTTCTTTTTCTTTCCATCACTGTCTCTCTATTTCTCTCTCCTTCACACCCCCACTCTCTCCATAGCGTTTCGCTGTCTCGCTCCGCTCTTTCCTTCATACTCACCAATCAGGATTTTAGCTGTCAGTATTACGGCATTGGCATCCTAACTCATTTCAAGTTCAACGGCCGCTCTTCTAAAGGCATTAGGGATGCTAGTGACGCTATACTGAATGCTGGCATTCAGGGACCAGGGGCTAATAGATACCAGACACACAGGGCATACATACCATACACACATACCATATATACACATACCATACACGCACATACCATACATATATATACACAAACAGGACATACATGCACACATACCATATATACAGACACAAATCACAAACACACACATATACTATACAGACACACATCATATACACGCACATACCATACATATATACAAACAGAACATACATGCACACTACAGTAATCACACGCATGCCATACATACACACAGGACATGCCATACAGACACGCACACACACACGCACATACCATTCACACACAGGACATTAAAGCACACATACCATAGACACAAAGGACATACACGGACACACACATGGCATACTGGTACAGATACCATACATGCACACACACAGCATATTTACATATACACACACACACACATACAGCATACACACATGGCATACAACCACAGATACCATACAACATGCACACATACAGCATATTTATAAACATACACACGCTATAGACACACAGAGCATACACAAAAAGTATACAGACATACACACATACAGCATACTTACAAACACCAATACTAAAGCAAATAACCCCCACAAGCAATGGAGGGCACCCAGTTTCCATATACCCAGTCCTCCCCCTTCCCACTGCAGCTACCAAGACATAGTACTCACTGGGCCACCAGCTTACATTAATGGTGCCCACACTTTTCTTCCCCTGTCCATGCCCCTGCAACTGGCACCCACAACAAGGGACACAAACCTGTAAAATCAGCATGTCACCTATTTATAGCTCCGTGTATCAGGCAGCCCCATGGTAGTGTCTAGATCCCATGCAGTTTTGGTAATTTTCCCATCATGCCCTGGGTCCACGTATACCTGGAGGGGGAATATAAATCTGTGGCGAGCGAAGCGAGCCACCGTGCCCGAAGCGTGCGAGCGTAGCGAGCCCGCGAGGGTACAATGGTGCAAAAATAAAACAAAATAACCGACACCTACATGAATTACACATAAATTAAGAAACGTTGTGAGGGCATCTAACAACTTCCGCCCTCACTGAACGTCACATCCTGTAAGCTATACTGCATGGGAACTAGTCTCTACCGCAGCCCCATGTCCTGAGACAGAGAGAGGAGCTTCTTCCTGGCAGCCGAGGAGCTCAGCTGTGCGCTGCAGCGCCACCTACAGGCGGCTCAACAGTATATACCCAGCTTCCTCCCAGCAGCAGAGCGCTGAGCAGAGCTCGGCTTTGAGAGTGCCGTGACCCTGCTGCGCCCCAGTGGCACTGTTTCCCCCCCGCGACGGCTGGGGCTGCCTTACCATAGCTACGCCCCTGCCCTGAGAAATCTTTTCAGCAGTATCGTCTTCTTGCATAGCCTGTTGCAATGAAAGTACAAATTCCCCCTCCTCTAGGTGGGGGTCATCTAAGTCAGGGTCTGCAAGCAGCACTGAGGCAATGGGTCTCTTCATAGCAGATGGCTGTGAAGAGTTAGAAGGCCCTTTGACAGATTGAGCTAAGTCATTAACAGACTGTATGAGAGAAAGAGCCCATGGTGGCTCTGCTGCCAAACTAGAAACCTGCACCTGAAGTGCTTCCCTGTCTCTGCGAGATGCTGCCAGCTCCACTGCCATGCCCTCCAGGACAGCCTGCAAGGGGTCCCCCGCCCCAGTTGGTGTTTGGGGAGCAGGTGAATGTGTTTGAGTGTCCACAGGGAGAACATCCATTGGGGCTGGGTATATTGATTCTTGCACACGCAAACACACAATAGGGACAGCACACCAACTCCACACAGAGCCTACAGTATAGCGGGGCCCAGGCGGGAACAGAAGGGGGAGAAGCCACAGCCAAAATCCCCCAATTGGTTTAAGTGCAGCCCAAAAAAACCCTGCAACAACTCACAGTACACTGTAGTGTCGGAGGGTGCAGTGTAGAAGAAGAGCAGGAAGCTGGAGAATCCCAGGCCTGAACTTTGGATGGAGGGAGCTTCTGCAGATGTGTGTGTCAAGATGGCGCCTCAGCAGAGAAAGAGAGAGAGAGACTGACTCCGCCCCCCCCCAGTCGTCACCCCGCGCCACGCCTCAGCGCGAAGGACTTGAGTGAGGAAGGCCACACCCCTCTCCTCCGCCGCACTCAATGGCGGCGTTTGTGAACAGGCAGGCAGGCCGCAGGGACAGGCAGCAGCCAGCCCTGCCAGTGCTCCCTCCTTTGCTCCGGCTTGTTGTTGGCGTTGGCTCTGGAGTGCGGGATGACGCGCCGGTGGACCTGTTACGCTAGCCGCAAGCAGCTGCGGCGGGTCCCCGGAGTAACAATCCGGTGTCAAAGGTACTGGAGGTGCACCGCAAGCGGTGACGACCAGCCCTCTCCAGGCATCCTCGGCACAGGCAGACCTCTCTCACAGGACTTCCTGGTCACTATAAGTAATTCAATTAAAAGTGAAAGTAAAATAAAAAAAATAAAAACCTAAGCTATTGCCCAGGAGACCGACTCCTCGGGCACCTTTTCTAAGACTGGGGTCTGGGGGGGGGGGAGGAGCCAGCCACTGTAAAACTTTAGAAGTGCCGACTCCTCAGTACACCAGCTCTATCCCCAATAGTCTACCAGACTGCAGTGTCCCCTGCTGGACGAAGGGGAAAAGTTTTGCTACAGTATTTCTCAGTCAAACAGTGTAACATTATTTGATATGCACAAACTGTATGTGCATAGTAAATAATGTTACACTGGCCTGGAACTTTTATACTATACAACGCACTTCCTGCTCTAAAAATACTATCAGAAGTAGGGCCCAATTTACATTCATGTGTTAAAAACACACACGATTACATTGTCCAAGTTCCTGAAAAAGTTGGACATTCTAACTCCGACTTCGAGTGACTCTCTTCCGGCCGCTTTGAACTGGCTTTCGTTATATCCCAGCCATCATTCCTAGACCAGACTTGCCTACCCTCCCGCATTCAGCGGGAGGCTCCCGGTTTTTGCAGGAGCCTCCCGCTGCCCCGCAAACCTGCCCCCACCTCCCGGTTTTTGCGGGGCCTTCAGTACATTCCGGACTGCGCATGTGCGCGCACCACTTCCGAGGGACCTGCAATCCAGTACATGACAGCCGGCACCGCAGGGTTGAGGGAAGCCGATGCTGTGTATATTGGGCGGAAGTCCGTACAGCAGAAGGAACAGGAGAGTCCGTCAGTCAGGGCTTCCTTCAGATGCTGGCTCCGCCCACCCACTCACACAGAGTGAGCCCCGTGCAACGCTCTTCCTGGCCTGCTCCTGTCACCGGCTGCCATGTGCTGCATCCACCACACTGCCAGCTCCCTGCACCTCCCAGGAAGGGACAACACAGCCAGGCAAGGGCTGTGTACTGGGGGAGTGATGGGCTGTGTGTAATCTGGCACTTGTAGGATTTACTTTGGGGCTATGTGTACTAGTCTGGGGGAGAGGGGGCTGTCATATGCCTGTGGGTACTCTGTGTAATGTGTGTGTGGGGGGCTGTGTATAATGTCATATGGGGGGGCTGTGTATAATGTCATATGGGGGGGACTGTGTATAATGTCATATGGGGGGACTGTGTATAATGTCATATGGGGGGACTGTGTATAATGTCATATGGGGGGACTGTGTATAATGTCATATGGGGGACTGTGTATAATGTCATATGGGGGGGCTGTGTATAATGTAATAATGGGGGGCTGTGTATAATGTAATATGGGTGGGCTGTGTATAATGTAATATAGGTGGGCTGTGTATAATGTAATATGGTGCTGTGTGTTATATATGGGGGGCTGTGTATAATGTAATATGGTGCTTTGTGTACATAGTCTAATATGGGGTGGGTGGGTGTAATGTAGCTTGGTGCTGGGTGTACTGGGTGTAGTACTTGGAAGGGGTATGCTGTATTACCAATACAGACTTGACAATTTGCTTCATGAGCAATATTGTTAAGTTCACTATCAGGAGCGCTTGTCGTTCGTTGTGTACAGACAGGGCAATATTATGATACCGTTCATTATATTGCCATGTGTGTGCTCACCATAAAATGTAATACACCAGGTGCTGTGTGTGGATGAGGTACAATACTTCTATTCTTTTTTTTTTCTATATTTGCTGCTTTTAGTACTATAGCATACCTCACAATTGTCCCAATTACAGCAGGACAGTCCCGCTATTTGGAGACTGACCCGCTGTCCTTTCCACGTGGGTAATTGGGGGGAGCCGAAGTTCACCGCTGCTTTGCTCTGCAGAGCAGCTGGTGATCGCTGGAGTGATACCGTAAGCCTGCACATGGCATCTCTTCAGCGCAGGGATGGAGGGAGAGTAGGCAGGGAGCTGCCCAGCTGCTAGGAATGATGAAAATGGGGGTTGCGGTGCTTGCCCATGCCCTCTCCCCAAGGCCACACCCACCTGGTGTGTAGCTCTGCCCATTCTTGGGCCGGCCACGCCTTCGGCGCGACAGGTCGCAGTTTGAAGCGGCACAGCGCATTTTACTAGCACCTGGAATCTCCCTGAAACTAGTTTTCAAAAGTAGGCAAGTATGTCCTAGACTAGTAGCCCTGCATAATTACCTGCTCTTAATGGATGCAGAGGCTCCAGGTCCAGGTTGCTAATCCTTTGACTACATCCCAGATTTTTAACTACTGTACCCTTACGTCTTCCCTTTTTAATTTAACTTAGTTATGTTTACATTTAAAAAGTTATTGCTGTAATATATTTGGTTGTCATTAAGTTTCAAGAAAAACATAAAAAAAATTGTAATGCTTCATTAACTTAAGCCTTTGGTACTCGATTGTTTTCTATGCACTGTAAATAAAAAGCAGCATGAAGTAAATGTGAACATAAACCTTATTAAGGGAGAGGAAGTGGTTTTCATGCCTGTACTGTGTGTGACACAATGTTAGTTACTTGTCTACTTTAGTTATATGGATTAAACTGCCACCTAGTGTTCAATGTATAATTATATTGCCCAACTTTCTGCTTTTCAACATGTAATATGTAGTTTAAATGTCAACAATTGCATAATAAAGGCCCTTATTCTGGTTGGTGCGGATATGTCCGCGTGCGTTCGTTCCGCCGATGTTTTGTGTTTGCGCATGTGCAGAGGCATATCTGCGCATGTGCGAAAGGGACATCCAAATTCCGCATGAATTGTTTACACTACGAACAGGGGGAGGAGAGGGGCGTGAAGGGCTGTTTGGCCTCATTAACATATGTATACGCCCCGCGTTTCATGGGCGTTCCCATGAAAACGCTGGGCGTACGTATGGTAATGCGGCCGTGACGCACGTGTAGGGGGCGGACATATGACTAAGCCGGATGTCAGCTGCCCGCCCAGATCCCTGCTTTTGCACGGAGAAATGCCCGAGTGGTCTGAGCTCGCGGGAGCTGCCTGACCACTCGGTCCTGCATTCGATGGTCGCGGCCGAAAACGAGGGCGCGGCCTAATTTGCATATTCACAATTCGCCGAGTGAGTGTCCCTATTCCAAGCTTCAGAATGTTGGGAGGTATGATAGCCCTGACAAGAGAAGGTTGATAAATCACATGACCGTGGCTGCAGCTAGTCAATCGATATTTGGCCACTGTGCGAGTTCACACAAAAGCTTTCAGGTCTGAATAACCCCCTTAGGGCATATGTACAAGGTGCTAAGGGTGACTATACATGTATGTCTCCTTATACTCACAGATGTCTCCAACTATACCCTACTAACCTTTGTCTGTCCACAGATATCTCTCACTATAAAAATCTCTATACAAATAGATGACCATACCCTACTAACTTCCTTCTACCCAGAGATGCCTCCCACTATACCCTACTAACCTCCTTCTACCCACAGATGTATCAAACTATACTAACCTTTGTCTGTCCACAAATATCTCTCACTATAACCCTCTATATATGCAAATAGATGTCTTATACCATACTCTACTAACTTCCTTCTACCCAGAGATGCCTCCAACTACACCCTACTAACTTCCTTCTACCCAGAGATGCCTCCCACTATACTAACCTTTGTCTGTCCCAGATATCTCTCACTATAACCCTCTCTATAATCAATATATGTCTTCTATCACACTCTACTAACTTCCTTCGGTACTTATTTCCTAGCACGATGCCCGTCGCAGGTGATCGCATACCTTAACTTAAGGTATGCGATGTACGCGACCGACGCGATTTCAGGGCTATTTTTAGCCTTTTCCCCGACAATTAAAAAATCGCGTCCATCGCATGCCTTAAGTTAAAGCATGCGATGCGACCGATGCGACGGACGCAATTTTACATAGGGAACAATGTTAAATGGGCCAATGGACCCGATTTTTCATTGTATAGCCACCCTTATGGGTATTTGACATGACAAATGCCCTCCCCCATTGTTAACGCCACCCCACGATGAACGCCAACCCGAACCGTGGCGAGCACAGCGAGCCCGCGAGGAACGGCGGTACGCGTCCTCCGACCTTTTCATACCCCCACTATCCACGTCGGCGTGGAGTTGATTTTATATAGTGTGGCGAGCGCAGCGAGGCGAGCGGACGCTCAATACCTGTGAAGTAATGCGCGTGCGCTCGCCACGATTCGGGCTCGGTGGCTCGCTACGCTCGCCACACTATATAAGATCAACTCCACACCGACGTGGATAGTGGGGGTATGAAAAGGTCGGAGGACGAATACCGCCGCCCCTCGCGGGCTCACTGCGTTCCCCACGCTTCGGGTTGGCGTTGATCGTGGGGTCGCGTTAACAATGGGGAGGCATTTGAGCCATCAGGGTTGGGAAACTATAAGAATTGGGGTCGGCGGGCCATTTAACATTGGGGCCAATGTAAAATCGGGTCTAAGGGACCATTTCACATTGATTCCAATGTAAAAATCGCGTCGATCGCATGCGATTTGGTTGCATGCGATGCGATCGACGCAATTTTTTGGACCCGATGGATACAATCTTGATCGCAGGCGCCGTGCTAGGAAATAAGTACCCTTCCTTCTACTCAGAGATGCCTCCCACAATACCCTACTAACCTCCTACTACCCACAGATGTATCCAACTATACTAACTTTTGTCTGTCCATAGATACAGTATCTCTCACTATAACCCTCTCTATATGCAAATAGATGTCTTCTACCATACTCTACTAACTTCCTTCTACCCAGAGATGCCTCCCACTATACCCTACTAGCATAGGCGAATCTAGAATTATGGTAATGGGTGGTCCCAGATCTAGACATAATAGCAGGGGGACCTTTGTGCGGCAAAGCCGCGCTGCAAAAAGGGGCGTGGCCTCATGGGAAGGAGGCATGGCATCACAAAAAGGGGTGTGGTATTACACTTTAGACCATACACAGTAATGCCCATTACACATTTTAGCAAACTCCTTAATACCCATTACACATAAAGCCACACGTCGTAATGCCAATTACACATAAGGCCACATACCATAATGCCCATTACACATTGTCCCACACATCATGATGCCCATTACATACTATATAACAAACCGTAATGCCCATTACACATTTGCCACATAAGTGCTGCTTACCTACGTGCTCATTGCTAGGGGGTTCTTGCTTGATGGCACCATAGTACCCATTACACATGATGTCGCACACCATAGTACCCATTACACATGATGCCGCACACCATAGTACCCATTACACATGATGCCGCACACCATAGTACCCATTACACATGATGCCGCACACCATAGTACCCATTACACATGATGCCGCACACCCATAGTACCCATTACACATGATGCCGCACACCATAGTACCCATTACACATGATGCCGCGCACCATAGTACCCATTACACATGATGCCGCACACCATAGTACCCATTACACATGATGCCGCGCACCATAGTACCCATTACACATGATGCTGCACACATAATGTCCCTTACACATGCTGCTGCACACATAATGCCGCTTACACATGATGCTGCACACCATAATGCCCCTTACACATTAAGCCACACAGTATGCGTAATGCCCCCAAATACCGCCACTTGTAGCTTCCCTTAAGCAATGCCCCCAAAAGTGCCACTTACTGTTAAATTTTATATGAGCCTTCGCTGCTGCTGCAGGGAGAGATGGAGAGAGGTGCAGCTGCTTCTATGGGGAGAGGAGCAGAGCGCAGCGCAGAGCACGCTCCCACTCCCCTCTAGCCGAGTGGACATTTGAAATATTGTGCGCGCTGTTGTTGTGCGTGACGTCGGGGGAGCATGCCGGGCGCCGGCACCACATGATTAAAGAGGGGGCGGACTGAGGTGAAAGCGGGGAGAAGAATTGGATGAGAAGCTGCAGGGGTGACAGTCATTGACAGCTGGGCAGAGAGCAGGGGGCTGCCCGGCTGTATTCAGAGCACTGCAGGTCACAGCTGTTTGAAATAATACCCCTTTTACAACAGAAAATGCAGGGATTTACCCGGGAATATGGTCCCAGGATCATGCAGGGACATTCCCAGTCTGACCCCTTATACACCAGCCTAGTCTGCATTTTCTGGTGTGAGGGGGAGAGACAACCACTCCCCTCTCCCTACCCCCTTTAACCAACCAGCTACTGTATATCTTTGGAACCAACTGACCCATTTACATGAGACCAGTATCATATTGAAGAACTTTTGAGTTGGCTTCGAATGATTTTGGTCCCGTGAAACTGGGCTGTTTGGTTCCAGAGAAATCTGCCCTCAAAGAACATAAACAGTCATGAAATTACATTTAAGAAATGAAAAAAAAAAAGGTTTAACCTCAATATCCCTGGAACCAATTAACCCGTATGAATCCAGCCTGGTATCAGATTGAAGGCCCAGCGATTTGGGTTCGACTGAGATCAACCTCGAGCTTCAGTGATGCCGAAGGGGGAACTGGCAGCCGTTGAACTGGGTGGGGGTCGGAATAAGCGGGTCCCATGTTATCCTATAGGGAAAACGTTCCAGCTCTGCCTGACCGTATCTTCGATTCCCAGGGGGCTAGAGATACGGGACTGGGCTTGATGGAAAGCCCCATCCCTCAGCTACAAAATGGGTGGTCCTGTGCACCCCCGGACCACCCCCTAGATTCGCCTATGCCTACTAACCTCCTTTTACTGCCCACGTCGGCGTGGAGTTGATCCTATATAGTGTGGCGAGCGCAGCGAGCCACCGAGCCCGAAGCGTGGCGAGTGCAGCGAGCCCCGCGAGGGGACGCATAATTCCTGTGAAGTAATGCGCGTCCCCTCGCGGGGCTCGGTGGCTTGCTGCACTCGCCACATTATATAAAATCAACTCCACGCCGACGCTGCGCTCGCCACGCTTCGGGTTCACGTTTATAGTGGGGGGGTGGCGTGGGGGTGCATTTAACATTGTAAGCACCCATTAGGGTGCTTAACATTGTATAAGCACCCATTAGGGTGCTTATACAATGTTTAATCGCATCGCATCGTATGGCATTGTATGCCATGTACAATGGCATACAATTTGAAAATTGTATGCCATCGCACACTATGGCACGAAATCGCGTCGCATCGCATACCATCGCATGCTTTATGGTATGCGATGCGATGGGCGCCGCCAAAATACACAAGTACCTATCACTCTCCATGTTATCACTTTTGAAGCTTAGAGAATCTGGCCCTTTTTCAGACAGTGTCAGCTCTACTGAAGAGAGATGTATGTATTGGAAAAGCAAAATCTAGTGGGCAAAACCATGTGCACTGCAGGTCGAGTAATTGTAACATGTGCAGAGAGAGTTAGATTTGGGTATGTGACAAAAATAATTAAAGCAATTTTCGTTTGAACTAGAGATGTGCAGGTTCGGTTTTATGCAGATTTTTTGGGATGTCAAAGTGGAATCTTATTGGCTATTGCCTGTCATATGATTTGAGATCAGAGTAAATCCTGATAAATCCAAACCTACATACTTTGGAGCAATGGTTCTATTTTCAAATGATATTGTACACCCCCCCCCCCCCCCCCCCCTTCCCCCTATACAGTATATAGTTTTGCTCTGGTGCACATCCTCAAAGAGCCTCCACTCCCCAGTATAATGGCTGCACTCCCTGGATCAGATAGCATTAAAACATTCCCTTCTGAGGCCAATGTTTTTTTTACACCATTTGTCAAGGTTACATTAAAAACAGAGGGGTCTATTTACTAAGCCTTGGATGGAGATTAAAAGTACAGTTGATAAAGTACCAGCCAATGAGTTGCCATTTTTCAAACGCAGCCTGCAACATGGCATTTAAGAGCTGATTGGTTGATTCTTTATCTCCATCAACTTTTTGTCCATCCAAGGCTTAGTAGATAGACCACACAGCTAACTATATATGTAAAGTTAGCATATTATTGTTGAACATATTTTCCTATTTTCGTGGGACAGTCCTGTTTTTTCAGACTGCCTGAATCCCACCCGTGGGCAGTAGTGTCCTGGGGTGTGGCAGTTGGCAGACCCCCCTGTCACTGGTTGCTAACAGTGACTAGACGCTATGCACATGCACACAGCATCTAATTATGGAGACAGAGGGTTCTGGGGCAGGGCCAGCAACTCTCAGAGTGCTGGTGGCCATGTTCCCATTGTGAAAAAAAAATGGGAGTGGAAGCCACACCCCTTTCCCCAGAGGCCATGCCTCTTTTCAGGAGTCCTGCATCGTGTCTTCAAACTGTTGGGAGGTATGCATTAATTAATAATTGAATTACAGTAGTTGGCAGGGCATATTTGGATAGGAAAGAGAGCTTGGGTACTTACCCACAAGGACATAATATACTTTAGGACAGAGGAGGTTTCCAAACACTTTGAATAACGGTGACCTAGAGTATCAAAAAATTTTCGTGGCACCCCTAGACCAATACTTTCTTTTTGAGAAATTTTTAAATAAATTTTGAAAGAAGAAAATTGTATTTATATGTCATTGTTAGGGTCAGTTATCTGGTCAGGGACAGGATTCTCCATATATTTTATGATTGGAAGCCACAAGCACTGGTTTTGTCTAGAAAAACCGATGGCCGAATAAGCCAGAGGTCACATACTCCACCGAAGGGGTCCGGTGCTGCATTCTTGGTTAACAGTTGTGTAGGGGCTATGAAAGTGTAGTGATGATGACAGCCAATGGGCTGCAGGGGGAGGAGTAGACAAGCTAGGAGGGGTTAGAGAACTGGGTAGTCTGCCTTTTAGAGGACATTTCCCTGCCCTCCCATCCCTATTTCTGTCTCTATTTTTTCTTGGGAGCTGGTAAAGAATGGTCATTGTGCAGATTGAATAGCGTGTAGATAGTGGGTGCGCTCTCCCAACATGGATTGTCATGAGCCATACTTCTTGCACGGAAGATGGCTGCCACCACCAACCCGGGTGGTTGTGCATTGAGAGTTGATCACCAGCGGTGTGTGATTGCTATGGTGATCCTACCCCCCTTTTCTTTCCTCTTTGGTGCCGCCACCATTTTATAGTTTTAAATAAATTTGACAATCATTATTTGAAACGCCAGCACTTGTGTCCGTGTCGTTATTTTTGGTTAAGTTAGGTTAAGATTAAATGTTTAAAGCATAAGGATCCCTGATGGTGAGTTTAATTACACTGACTACAAATAATTTGAACAATCTAAGGCACCCCTGCAGGTGTCCTAAGGCACCCTTGGGTGTCAGAACACACATTTTGGGAACCACTGCTTTAGGATAAGAACCCCTGAAGATAGATTATGATCTTAAAAATAATAATGTAAAAACATTCCCCACCAGGGGGAGCTCAAACCATCATAGAAACACACACTTTTAGTGAATGAGCTCACAACTCTGTATCAGTGCAACTATTTTTTATTTTTATCCCCAGTATTGGAGGTCCCGATATGGGTTGTACAGGTCATTAGCAATCACCAGAGGTGTCGTGTGGAACCATGGCACCCAGAACAAGCTCATGTTACCCCCCAAACACACACTTTACGCGCACCCCCCCCCCCCCCCCTTGGCATCTTAGTGCCGCTTACACATAATTCCCCCAATAGTGCCATTTGCACACATTATGTCCCCAGTAGTGCCATTTACTCACATAATGCCCTCAGTAGTGCCGCTTACACGCATAATTGCCCTAGAAGTGCCACTGGCTCATAATGCCCCCAGAAGTGCCTCTCACTAATAATTACATCAGTGGTGCCGCTCGCTCATTATGCACCCAGTACAGTAGTGCAGGCATGTCCAAACTATGGCCCTCCAGCTGTTGTGAAACTACAAGTCCCATCATGCTTTGCCACAGTCTTGCTATAAGAGAATGCTAAAACTATGGCAAGGCATGCTGGGATATGTATTTTCACAACAGTTGGAGGGCCACAGTTTGGACATGCCTGCAGTAGTGCCTCACACATTATGCCCCAAGTAATACAAACCGCCCACTGGCCTGCCCGCTCTCGTCTCCACCTCTGCAGACCCCAACGCCATCAACAGTACTTGCACTACTTTTTTACATAATGCCCAACATAGTAGCACCCCTTATACATAATACTCATAGAAGTAATGGCAATTACACACATAGGGCCTTATTCTAGTTCACTCTTTGAGGCAAATTCCTTCTTAGCTGGACAAAACCATGTGCACTGCAGTAGGCAGATGTAACATGTGCAGAGAGATTGAGCTTTGGGTGAGTTATTTTGTTTCTGTGCAGGGAAAATACTGACTGCTTTATTTTTACACTGCAATATAGATCTCACTTTGATGAAAACCCACCCAAATCTAATTCTCTCTGCACATGTTACATCTGCCCCACCTGCAGTGCACATGGTTTTGTCCAGCTAAGAAGGAATTTGCCTGTAACAGTGAACTAGAATAAGGCCCATAATGCCCACTATAGTAGAGCAGCTTACACATAGTGTCCAGTTGCCAACAGTAGAAGCGCTGCTTATACAGAATGCCATCAGATGCTAACAGTACTAACACTGCTTATGCAAAACACCAACAGTTGCCAACAATAGCCCTGCTCCCCTGTAGCTCCTCGTCC
The DNA here is from genome assembly GCF_055691185.1 of Crinia signifera. Lineage (NCBI taxonomy): Eukaryota > Metazoa > Chordata > Amphibia > Anura > Myobatrachidae > Crinia > Crinia signifera. The sequence continues at coordinate 285,527,384 of NC_139221.1, forward strand.
CACCCTCCTTTCAGTCCTTGCTGCCGCTGATGTTTTCTCAGGGGGTTTGGAGCCAGGAGGAAGCTTCATGCTGCCGGATTCGCTGCATATCTTGCAGTGTGACAGGTGCAGTGGAAGCCGGAAGCCACAGAGGATAGGAAGCAGTAGGAATGCAGCAGCACCTGCTGCTGAGCTGCTAGCACCAGCACTGCATGGCGCCCTCTACAGAATTTGGCTTCTGGAGTTTGCGCTCCAGTGAAGACGCCCTCTCTTCTTCCCTGGAAATCACTTCAGTGTATTTGTTACCATATTTAAGCATTACACACCTAAATCAGCATGGAACGCAAAGCTACATCTTTCTACAATGGGCAAAACCATGTGCACTGCAGGTGAGACAAATGTAACATGTATAGAGAGAGTTAGATTTGAGTGGGGTATGTTCAAACTGAAATCTAAATTTGAAGCAGACAGTATTTACCCTGCACAGAAATAAAATAACTCACCCAAATCTAAATCACTGCACTGGAGCCTGCGAGTACCACCCGCTGCAGAAACGATTTGTTGACTTGCTCGGAGCCGGGCAGGCTTGGCTGGGATCGCATGCGATATATCAAATATCTCTCCTTGGAGAAGTCGCATGTAATCCCCCATGAGCCGCTCAGGACTTTCCCGGGTGGTTCATGGGGGGGATTGTGCATGATTTCTCCCAGAGGAGAAGTCACACATGTGTATGGAGGTCTTAAGACACAGCCTACTATTTCGCTTATGAGACAGGGTGACTTGTAATTGCAATGCATCAAAATGACTCTTGCCATTTATTGATTCCCAGTATCCAGCGCCACCATCATGAGGGGACTGCTGGTAATGGAGCGTTTTGTTTTAGTAATTTTTGGACCTGGCGCATGTGTGATGTCATGATGACGCAAAGTGAATCTGAAGGAGAAATTAGGGGCCGTGGTACACGAGGAGCAGCCTGAAGAAGCAGGTTAGTGTCATGCGGGGACTGGCAGAGGTTGGAGAGACAAAGCAGGGTCCTTGGCTGGAGAGACAAAAGGGTGTTGGCTGGGGCTAGAGAGACACACCACAGGGCTGGAGAGACATATTTCTATGTACATCTCCCTGCTGCAAATGCATGACATTACTAGCCAGAGCTCATTGGTAGACAGAGAATCTGGAGACACTGCAGGACTTTGGGTAGGCAGGACTACTGTACATCCTTAGATGGAGTTATGTTTTTTTCTGATAAACTGAAGAAATTTGCACAAGTGGCAGTCGCGGAATATTTTGTTACATTTTAAAAAGTTAAACCCCTCAAAGAGTTAAACATCACCAATTAGTACTTAAGTGATGTGCCAATGTTCAGGTACCACTACGTGCTTACATCCATCACCTTTTCTGAAGCCCACATAGAGATTATTCGGTACTTATGTAGTTTCTGGGCTGCCGATTTTCTGATTGTATGCCTTACCTTAAGGCATACAATCAGATGCGATTTGACGCGATTTTCGGCAAAATCGCATCGTATGGAAACAAGAGGTATAGAGAGCGCTTAATAGAACTTCCACCATTTACAGTCATGTACAGTACAATAACCCAATACAATGTGTAATCTTAAAACCAGAATGCTTTATTTCAAGAATCACATCTGGACATTGTATCCTTTTCGGAAATGCGATATCAATAACCCGACGCGTTTCGTCTTAACAAAGACTTCATCAAGAGTTTTACACTGTTGGTGGTAAAAACAATAATGGTACATTACATACTGATATTTAATAAAAATACAATTATATAAAAGTGGATAAAAATAAAGGAACCTATATTTTTACAAAATAGTTTTTGTTCTAAAAAACAGTATTTTATAAGCATTCGGACATATTTGTCCATAAAAAGTCAAAGAGGATGAGCACAAATGAAGATAATGAGTATGGATGATGTCATATCATACAGACAAAACATTGTTTAATGAATAATCGGACAAATTTGTCCACAAAAGAGCAAAAAAGAGCAAAAAAGATCAAAAAAGAGATGGGCACAAAAAAAATGTATATGGATGATGTAATAACAGAACAGAAATAATACAGAAGGGCTTCATTGAAACAATTGTACATAGGTAGAAGGGCATTTAGCACATACCTAGATTTGATTTCAAACGCTTAAAACATGCGTGTTAGGCCTTCAAAGTTTGCAGGCTGTAATAACCTTCCCCTCAGTAGAGCAGATTCCCAATATCTGAAGAGGAACCATGTGATAAATATAATCCTTACGCAGTAAATTTTGAAAGAAAAATATTTTTTAGGTCAATGGATTTTTTTATATATATAATAAATTTGTCACATACCCGAAGTTCCCCAAATGGGGTAAAAAGGTATACAGGGTGTCCACAACCTTCTTTGTGCACCTTTTAAGGGTGCAAGAGCTTGATGTTATAATTTAACGGGACCATCCCATCTATAGAGGACTGCCGGCAAGATCTGAGCAGTATAGTTGGCCTGATCCACAGTATCTAAAAGTGGACCACAGGTAGGCTGAGTCAAATATAATGGATACATCCCCCCCAAAAGTAAATATCCCTGATTTTAGCACTACAAAGATTACATAACCGATATTCAGTTGTAGAGTGGATATACCATACATGGGTATCAGCTAAAAACACCTCAATTTCTACAAATAATGTATATTATTAGTACATTGATATATTTTGATTTTTTTCAACATCACCTAAGTCTCCATAATGGGACCGATTTGGAATTTTAATGATGTTTGTTCCAGGTGAGGGTTAATTAGGGTCTAAACCGATCCCCTATGTTGTATTAATAGTGGGATTCGGCTGAAGAACACAATCATTTAGACAAAATTCATCAGTATACTGGCAGTAATCATCTGTACTGTTAACCTACATATGGGTTCAATGTTAACAAAATCTAGTGTCCCTGGTTAAACACCACACCACATCCTCTTACCTGATCCAAGTAAAAAATGCTGGACAACGCTGTCTGCAGATAATTAATGCTATTGCACTGGCTGCTTTATGTACCAGTGGGCAATGAGGTCACTTCCGGGTGTTCACAATACTGATTAGGCTGTTAACTCTCTTAAAGTACAGTGGACAACCTCCCTATTGGGGAGTTAACATGACCTTGCCACTGTCTATTCGGCGTCTTAGTGTGTGACCCACAACTAACAGATATAACCCATGTTTTTACCTAATAAGCCCGCGTGCGTTCCATTTGCGGGTCAGCCTTACTTCCTGGTCAGGACTTCACCAATCACTGACGTCTGTCAGCCTTCCGGCTAATCGGATCTCAGTGTGGGCTGGCCGGTTTCTATGGGGACGTGTGCACCGCTATCACCATCCCCAGAGTGCTCAGTGTGGAGGTCATGTGATCGACTCATGACCAGTGTTTAGTGGCTGGGCGGGTAGCTATCAAGGGGGGCGTGCCCCGACAACTATGGCTATAAAGTGACGGGACTGACGGTCATATGACCTCCCTCGTCACTGTATACGTCTCCAGGTAACCATGGAGACACTAACTTCCTATACGTATGAGTGGTGCGGTCACATGACTACCTATCCATGCGTTTCAAATGTAAACTGGACGTGGAACGCATGCTCCTAATCTCGCGACCACGTGGGATGACCCGTGATTCATATCAGCCTATTGGGATCCGCTATACCTATATATAGATGTATGTACACACAGACAGTATTAGTTAGAAATATATAGAGCACAAGCTCTCGTACCCCAGTACCTTTGGAAGACTGTATAGTGTATGGGGGCCTTAAGACTTTTTCCATATTGACGCTACATAACATCTACAGCAACTTATTTACTTCTGTGCATTAAGGACTTACAGTATACTACATTGGTATTACTGATTCTGTGTGCTACGATTGGGGCTACTCGACTGCTGAACTTTTAAGTCTGATACCAACTGCCGCTGTGCTAAACAATACCTGCATGCTTAATAAAAAGACTCACCTTTTACAAAACTCTATTCATTCTGGGCATGGCTTCGGGCGCATGCTCTATGGTTATCCTCCCAATTTCCCAATTTCTTGACAACTTCGCCGCCTGGCTTCCACACTTCCTCTCCTCTGACCTGCCATCTGTTATTCTTGGTGACTTTAACATCCCCTTGGATAACCCCGCTGATCCTGGCACCTCCAAACTCCTCTCTCTCTGCTCCTCTCTTGGCCTATCTCAGTGGACTACCTCTCCCACCCACATCCAAGGACACTCCCTCGATCTCGTCTTCTCTCGCTCTTGTTCCCTAACTGACTACACTATCTCGGCTTTTCCTCTTTCTGACCATCACCTCATCTCCTTCTCCCTCACTGCTTTCCCCTCTCCCACCCCCCCTCCCAAGCGCATTGTCTCACGGCATAACGTCAACACACTTGATCTTGCTGCCTTCTCAAACACGCTGTGTCCTCTTCTCGCCCCAATCACCCTCATGTCCTGCCCGAACCTCGCCGCCTCCCTCTATAATGACACCCTATCTTCGGCATTGGACTCTGCCTGCCCTCCCTCCTCTATCCCCCTTCGATGCTCCAACCCCCAACCGTGGCACTCGCCTATCACCCGATTCCTGAAAAAGTGCTCTCGCACTGCTGAGCGCTTCTGGAAGAAATCACGCTCCCTTGCGGATTATCTCCATTTCAAATTCATTCTTTCCTGCTTCAGCTCTGCCCTTGCTCTGGCCAAGGAATCCTACTTTAAGTCCCTCATCCAATCCCCGCAGGCTCTTCGCCACCTTCAACTCCTTGCTCTCTCCCCCTCCTCCAGCTCTTCCGTCCTCCATCGTAGCCGCTGATTTTGCTACCTACTTTTCAACCAAAATCTCCTCTCTCAGGACTGTCATCACTGCTGCCATGACCTCACCCTCTCCCTCCTCCCCTCCTACATCTCCACTCCCCTCCTTCCAACCCCTGTCCACATTTTACCCCACCACTGCTGCTGAAGTCCACTCTATCCTTCAATCCGCTTCTCCCTCCACCTGCCCGCTCGATCCTATCCCCTCCAATATTATCCGTCGTCTCAGTCCGTCAGTCTGCTCTCACCTGGCTCACCTCTTTAATCTTTCCCTATCCTCTGGGATCTTCCCTTCCTCCTTCAAACACGCTCTTGTCTCCCCAATTCTCAAAAAAACAAATCTGGACCCCAATTCTCCATCCAACTACAGGCCCATCTCCCTCCTCCCTTTTGCCTCCAAGCTCCTAGAACGTCTGACCTATAATCGTCTCCTAAGCCACCTTACTGCTAACTCCATTCTAGACCCCCTCCAGTCCGGGTTCCGCCCTTTACATTCCACTGAAACTGCCCTGACCAAAGTCACTAACGATCTACTATCGGCTAAATCCAAAGGCCTCTTCTCTATCCTCATCCAGCTTGATCTGTCGGCTGCCTTTGACACTGTTGACCACTGGCACGGTCTTCTCCTGGTTCACCTCATACCTCTCCGACCTCTCTTTCTCCGTCTCCACTCTGAGCTCCTCCTCTCCTACTACCGCGCAGCCAGTCGGTGTTCCCCAAGGATCAGTCCTTGGCCCTCTCCTCTTCTCCCTCTACACCACCTCTCTGGGCACCATCATCAGCTCCTATGGTTTTCATTACCACCTTTATGCTGATGATACCCTAATCTATCTTTCCTCCCCCAAATTATCCCCATCACTCCTGTCCAAGATCTCCGAATGCCTCACGGCCATCTCAGCCTGGATGACCCAATGGTTCCTGAAACGAAACATGGCTAAAACTGAACTTCTAATCTTCCATCCCCCGAACATCCCCTCTTCTCCCACTATCTCCATCAGCATTGGTGAAACCGAGATCACGTCCACCGACCAAACGCGCTGCCTCGGTGTCATCATTGACTCCTCCCTCTCTTTCACCTCCCACATTCGTGCTCTCTCACAGCCTTGCCGCTTTCACCTACGCAACATCTCACGCATCAGACCATTCCTCTCCACTGACGCGACCAAAATTCTCATTCACTCTCTTGTCATCTCCCGCCTTGACTACTGCAACATCCTTCTCTCTGGGCTACCTCTCACCCGCCTCGCACCTCTCCAATCCATTCTTAACACTGCTGCTAGGCTCATCTTCCTCTCCCGCCGCTCTACCTCCGCCTCCCCCCTCTGTCTATCTCTTCACTGGCTCCCCATTCCTTTCCGAGTTCTCTTTAAACTCCTCACCACCACCTACAAGGCTCTCTCCTCCTCCACCGCTCCTTACCTCTCTTCACTGATCTCTATCCACACTCCCTCCCGTCCTCTTCGCTCCATCGCTGACCGCCGACTGTCCTCTCACCTAATCACCTCCTCGCACTCCCGTGTCCAAGACTTCTCTCGCGCTGCCCCCCTGCACTGGAACAACCTCCCGCCACCCATCAGGCTTTCTGATTCCCTTACCTCCTTCAAGCGCTCCCTCAAAACCCACTTTTTTCGACTAGCCTATCCCTCCTCCTAACCTCTTTTGATCCTCCTATCCTGCCTCCGTTCCCCTCCGTTCCTACTTATCCTATTGTTTTTCGTTCGTCCACCCACCTATTTTTAGTATGTTAACTCTTATGAGTAGGGCCCTCCTTCCTCACGTACTCACCCTACCTCTTTACCTCACCAGTGCTCCTGCCCTGTTCTTCCCTTCCTCTACTTCATCTCCAGTCTCCTCGACAATTTTGACACCTACTTCAGAACTGATGCTGATTTTAGTTCTACCAGCTATACCCCTATTTATGCTGTATTTTATCAACACACCCTGTACGTGACCTTGTAATTTGTTTTTTGTTTGCTATGTACAGCGCTGCGGACACTTTGCGGTGCCTTATAAATAAATGTACTACTACTACTATCCTGCATGTCCAGTGACCCTATCCAGCCACCAAGGATTTTACTACACATCTGCCCCTACTCGTGAGGCTTCCGCAGGTCTACTAGTGTAATGGTAAATTTCTTTACCACTACACCCCGCCTTTCAGTTCAACATTCCTCAGAAACTCCGGCACCTATTTTACTCTGCGATTGTGGAGTCTGTTCTGTGCTCCTCGAGAATTGTCGGGTATGGCACCACCAGCGTTAGAGATAAACGGAGGCTCCAAAAAGTGATCAGCACCGCAGAGATCATCGGAGCAGAACTCCCCCCTGTCCATGAACTGTACCTGTCTAGATCTAAAAAGTGGGCAACTAAGATATTCAAGGACCAGCTACATCCTGGCCATGGCAGATGAAACAGAGCTGTTCCCACCAGGTCCAACAAAGGCCTCAAGAGCTTCTTTCCTCAAGTGGTCCACCTGCTGAACTCCTAAACACTTCATCATTTGGTCAATTGACTAGTCGTTCAAATCCTCCGCACGTACTGTAATTTACACTGTTTCAAATACGATATACCTATTTGAAATCTGTTAGTGCCCCCCCCCCCCCCACTTCTTTACTTATTACCTTCTTGGCTACTGCACTGTAGGGATGGCCATCGTCCACTGATGATTCTATATCATCGATGGTTTATGGCCACCAATGTCAAATACTTTTGCCGTTGATGGGGGAGAACCAGATGGTTTCCCTCCATCGATGGCACAGCAAAACTGATGTTTTGCTGTTGTTGTTTTTTTTTTTTTTCAAAGTGCCGGGACATGGAGCATAGCCTGACACCCGCAAAGCCCTGCCCCAGTGTTTTGATTGGCCAACAGGCCAATCAGTCAAACAAAATGGATGACCATCAATAGTTAAAAATATCAATGGTCATTCATTGCATATTTTAACACTATCGATGGCCAGAGGCATTATTGCCATCTATGGCAACTATCAATGGCAACGATGACCATCCCTACTGCACTGTAAACCCTTAATATGTAAATTCCTTAATACATGCAAGTTTACCTGGCCAAAAAAGCTGATTCTGAATTTCCACATCCAGAGGTTCCAGGAGAGTTTGACATCTTTCCAGATTTTTTAGTGTCTGGCTTATATCCAGCCATTTATCTAATTTGAAGGACTGCGGGCAGTTGTCGAGGTATCACATGCAAGGCTGCATGCGATACCACAGCATAGTGTATTAGGGCTTTGACAGGCAGGGCCTTTGTTCTTGTTTCTCCTCTTATCATTATCCATGTCACTAGTGACCCGCCCACTTGTCTTCTCTACTCCATCAGCCACTCATAACTCCCAACATTGATACTAGGTGGCTCGTGTGGTGGGGGGGGGGGGGGTGTGGGTGTTTGAGTGGCCTCAGCAGAAGGCATCGTAGGAATGCAGCGACTACGAGCCACTCCCCCATTTTCATCACTATGGAGGTATGATCCACATACCAGCTACCTCTGTGAGCTGCTGGCCTTGCCCCTAGTCCCTCTGTCTCCTGTGGATAGATGCTGTGCGCATGTTAGAACGCTATGGTAGGTGTGCTTGCTATGGGGCCCTAAGGTGTGGGGGCAAAATGAAGATTGACTGCATGCCTATGTGGTGTCGCCATGCAGGGCTGTCGCTTGTGGGGCCCTCTGTCATATCTTACTATAGGGCAGGGGTTCCCAAACTGTGCACCGCGGCTCCCTGGGGTGCTGCAGCGCTGTGACAGGGTGTGTGACAGTTGGTGCTGCAGCCAGTGGGGTGCCGTAGCGCTGTGACAGGGGGTGCCGTGGCCAGTGTGCCCAAAGGCAGAGGGTAGTGAGCGGTGTGCCGGGACAGAGACGAGGGGAGCGGAGTCAGCTGGCAGCAAGGGGAGAGGAAGAGGTATGAGGACAAGGGAGTCAGCCGCTGGCGAGTGTGGGAGTGCGCACAACATAAGACACAGAAAGTAATAGTGTCCTGGATTGGTGACGAGCGGGGAGTGAGTGTCGGGAGGGTGCGGAGAGGTAGCAAGCGGGGTGAGACCAGAGGCAGAGGAGGAGGGTTGAGAAGGGGGCTTAGGGGGTGATTCTGATAAGATCGGTAAACTGCGAAGCTTGCAGCTTACCAAGCGCCTGTAACGCCACCCTGCTGAATCCCCCGTGTTGTTTCTTTGCAAGCGCCGGGATGAAGACGCGGCAGGCAGGCGACGTCTTGTGATGTCCCCAGCAGACATTAAGCTGCCCGCATGGATTTCCCATGAATGATTCCCCCACTGAAGCCATTCACAAAGGATGCCTGCTCGTACGCATAATAGACCATGCGCAGACGCAGTCCTATAAACATCAGGACGGGGCCAAGCTCGCAGTACTGTGAGTCAATCAGAATCACCCTCTTAGTCAGCTGGTGGCTGTGGCAAACGCAGGATTTTCAGAAGGGGGTTTCCAGAGGGGCAGAGCAAAGCACGGAGATGGACACTTAGGTGACCCAGTATATGCTTTGATGTCCCGCGGGTGGTAGGGGGTATTATATCAACCGCTCAGCATGTAGGGCCTGGATCAGTAATTTCCACTAATTACCCCTTTACTGCACAGATGGTGGGAGATGAGGTGGGAGAAGGGGGCATTGGGCTGAATCAAGGGGCCCTGATACATATCTTCCGGGGTGGTAGAAGATGTTTAATACGCAGAGGAAGGGTGTATAGTGGAGTGGGCTTATTAATCATAATTTTCTGGTGGGAGGACAACTTGCTTGACTGCAGATATCTCCAGTTCCCGGAAATAGATTTCTTAGATTTTAATGTAATTAAAAACTAGACAATCCCACCTACCAAACTGGGGGACTAGGGGATCAGAGTTCAGGAGGCAGAGCAATCTGCCAACGAGTATATAAAACTACATACCAGGTGTGTGGAGCTGGAGCAGTAACCAGCTGCTGGAAGGCTGATATCTCTGATTCTGGGAACAGTAGAGACAAGCTTCTAGTGTACTTTAAAGGGGGAGAGTCCCAGCTTTTGGAATATACCCTCAGAAAAACTCTAAGTCAGACAGAACCTGAAATATCTGACTGGGAAGAGCAATTAAAAATGCTTGGATGGGGACCACTTCTTTGAAGTCAGATATCTCCGGTTCCCAAGGTCCGATTTTAAAAATTCTTGTACTCATGGAAAGAGGGGATCCTCAGCTTTCAGCTTAGGGCCCTTAGACTCCTGGGGGGGTTTCTGGGTACTCGGAAACCCCCCCTGCGTGCGCTACTGGGTGGCGAGTGCGCTAGAGTGCGCACCACTACACAGCAGACACTCAGTAAGCAAGTGTCCTGACGTTGATGAATGAGGTTGGTAGATCAGCGCTGACTGGCAGGCAATCTATGTGAGTATAAATGAGGTGCTGCATAGTAGGGATCTACAGGGGGGTGTGTGTGTGTGTGTGTGGGGGGGGGGGGTGCATGATATAAGTGATTTATACATAGAAAGGATCAAGCTGGCAAGGGGGGAGTGTCTTGGTGCTACATAGTAGGGAATTATAGGGCTGGGCTATAATAAGTGATTTATATGAGGAAAGGGTCAGGCTGGTAACTGGGGGTAGGTCTTGAGGCCCATTTCAGACCTGTTCTTTGTGCTGCGAATTCATATGAGCGATTATCGGACGACTGCGCATGTGCATGGTACTCTGTGCACATGCGCGAGCTGTACGTCCGAAGACCGACACACTGGCTTCTTGCAGGTTGATTGATACCTGCCTGCGTCCATAACTATGCATTCTCTGGAATTTCCCCAGAAACTGCAGGCGTTCCCCAGCCTTGGGAGGGAGGGCTGCTGACATCAGGTCAGTGGCCTCCTCCTGATGGCATACGGTCATTTGGTCTACAGCAAGTTGGTCGACAATCGTTAGGTCGACACCATTAGGTCGACAAGGTTCTAGGTCAACATGGTTCTAGGTCGACATGGCTTTAGGTCGACAGGTCATTAGGTTGACACAAGCATTATGTCGACATGGTCTAGATCGACAGTCAATAGGTCGCCATGAGGTTTTTGACTGTTTTTTTACCCATGTGCCAACAGGCAGTATTTCATGCCCTACCATCCACTAGGGTGTGGTGGGAGAATAAAATAGTGCCCGAAGCACGGCGAGCGCAGCGAGCCATGCGAGGGGATGCGGTGCACTTTAACCAGTGTCGACATTTGGGTCAAAAACCATGTCGACCTTTTGACTATCGACCTAGACTATGTCAACCTAATGCTTGTGTCGACCTAAAGTCATGTTAACCTAATGATTGGTTGCTATGGGCAATATCGTCTCCATTCATGTAATTTTACCCTATTGGACAATGACACTCAGATGACATTCTGTATGAGCTGCTGTATGAGTGAGTACATGATGTAGCCGGCATACAGTGAGTGCGAGATAAGAAGCGATGATGTGCCTGGAAGGAAGTCTGGGACGCAAAGACTCGGAGAGTGAGTGAGTGAGTTTGCACTCGTTCTCGGAGCAACCAGCCACGCCTACAACTGCATTCTCCTCCTCCTCCTCGGTGACTCCTGACTACACTACTGACTGACTGGATTGTAAATGAGAGAATAGCAGGGTGTGGCTTGATGATGTGTACCGTGGGAGGAAACTGGCCGCGCTAGCCACGCCCAGTCCGCAACTTTGCTCGTCCCTAATGTTAATGCTCCCATTGCCCACACATAATATGGCGGCTCTTCCGGAGGCGGCCGGAGGGTAGGGGTGGGTCAGACTGCAAAGCTACCGGAGGCCGCGGATATACGGGGCCAGGCGGGGTCCGGATCTGTAACAGGCGAGGGCCAGTGATTGCTCTTACCGGTATAATGCTGTGCGGATAAACGGGCAGCCCGGCTGGAGGTAACCATGATCCCCAAGGTAAGGTCCAACTTGGGAGCATGGAAGGCAGCTGGATGAGTGCAGTGCCGGGGTCCCGGGAAGACTGGAGGGTTGTGCTCTCCAGTGAAGCCTTGTAGCAGTAAGTGTGGAAAGAGACAACAGGGTGACAGGTGACAGCACTATGTGGCTGCAGGGTGACAGCACTATGTGGCTACAGAATGATATGTGACAGCAGTATGTGGCTACAGGTGACAGCAGTATGTGACTGCAGGGTGACGGGTGACAGCAGTATGTGGCTGCAGGGTGACAGCATTGGGTGGATGAAGGGTGACAGCAGTATGTGACTGCAGGGTGAGAGGTGACAGCAGTATGTGACTGCAGGGTGATAGGTGACAGCAGTATGTGGGCACAGAGTGACAGGTGACAGCAGCAGTATGTGACTGCTGGGTGACAGCAGTATGTGGCTACAGTACAGGGTGATGTGTGACAGCAGTATGTGGCTACAGGTGACAGCAGTATGTAGGCACAGAGTGACAGGAGTATGTGGCTGCAGGGTGACAGCATTGGGTGGATGAAGGGTGACAGCAGTATGTGACTGCAGGGTAATAGGGGACAGCAGTATGTGGGCACAGAGTGACAGGTGACAGCAGTATGTGGCTGCAGGGTGACAGCAATATGTGGGTGCAGAGTGACAAGTGACAGCTGTTTGTGGAGCAGACAGCCATTCAATGGACAGGAGACAAGTGACAGCTCTATGTGGACCAGACAGCCATTCAATGGACAGGAGACAAGTGACAGCTCTATGTGGACCAGACAGCCATTCAATGGACAGGAGACAAGTAAGTGACAGCTGTATGTGGACCAAACAGCCGTAGACTGGAGAGGAGACAAGTAAGTGACAGCTGTATGTGGACCAGACAACTGTAGACTGGACAGGAGACAAGTGACAGCTGTCTATGCGACAGACAGCCATAGACTGGACAGGAGACAAGTAACCGCTGTATGTGGATCAGACAGCCGTGGACTGGACAGGAGACAGGTGACAGCTGTATGTGGACCAGACAGCCATTCAATGGACAGGAGACAAGTGACAGCTCTATGTGGACCAGACAGCCATTCAATGGACAGGAGACAAGTGACAGCTGTATGTGGGACAGGCAGCCGTGGACTGGACAGGAGACAAGTGACAGCTGTATGTGGACCAGACAGCCGTGGACTGGACAGGAGACAAGTGACAGCTGTATGTGGACCAGACAGCCGTGGACTGAACAGGAGACAAGTAACCGCTGTATGTGGATCAGACAGACGTGGACTGAACAGGAGACAAGTGACAGCTGTATGTGGGACAGGCATCCGTGGACTGGACAGGAGACAAGTGACAGCTGTATGTGGGACAGGCAGCCGTCGAATGAACGGGAGGCAAGTGACCGCTGTATATGGGATAGGCAGCTGTCGAATGGACAGGAGGCAAGTGACCACTGCATATGGGACAGACTGCTGCAGGCTGATAGTTATAATAGGAAGCAGACAGCATTAAGCTGGACAGGTAACATGCATGGGGGTGGCAGTAGCAGTGTGAAAGCTTGTAATAAAGTTGGGAGACAGCAGTATATATGACAGGCAGTGATAAGTTGTGGGAAACTTAGGTAACAGGTGACTCACCGGAACACTACTTATCAGCACCTACAGTACCTACCAGGACAGGTGACAGCAAGGTGTGCATATGGGGAAGGCAGGGGAGGGTTTCTGTCATATGTATCTTGCATGTTTTTGGATTGCTTGTTATGCAGAGCTGTACCAATTTCAAGTGCATGTCCACTTGCGACTGGGGGGCCTTCTTGCATAATGCTTCATTAATCATGTGCCAATGGAACTATGAGCTATGTATAGTTGTACAGAAGCATGAATACTCAGCTTCCAGATACATCTTTTGAACCAAGTGTAGACTGTTACAAAGTGTATCCTAATGACAAGTAGTGAACCAGTCCTACAGATAAGGGTAGACCATCTGCCAAGATACATACATGTCTGCATATGAGCTAAGATCTGCATTTATGTCCATGCATTCAATATGGTGGCGTGTCCTCTTCATTCTAGCACCCGCTATCTTTGAAAAACCATGCAGTTCCTCTTCCCTGCCTGGGTTGTCGCTGTCTGCTGTAGTGCTTCTAGCACAGTGTGGTCTGTATATCAGCACTGATATGCAAACCAGACCTGTGCTAGAAACACCACAGCAGACAGCGACACCCCAGGCAGGGAAGAGGAACTGCATGAGTTTTCAAAGATAGCGGGTGCTAGAATGAACACTAGCGTGTATGACCAATCTGCATTCAACTGTACATTAGGCCTTTAGTCCCCACCGATGTGGGGTAAAAGTATGATAATACTAATCAACACTCATTTTATTGCCAATTAGATTAGAACAATTATGGGTTACCTTTGCTGATTGCTGATATGACATCGGTTGAATGAGAAATAAGACAGTAGTTGTAACACTATATCACGGCTAAAACGTTGTCCACCAAAATGTAAATGTGCCCCCTCACTACTCTGCACCCTGCACCTAAAGTGAGCACTAGAAGTCATCTGGGCTGTGCAGGTGATGGCCAGAAGTCAGCATACACTGGTGACACTGGGCTGGGTGTCTGACAACAAAGTGGCCAGAATTGTGTTCTGTATTTAAGACCGAGGGCAAAATATAACCGTCTGTGGGTTGAAGAGTGTGCCAGTGCTTTGGCCGCAAGGCATAAAACGTGCAATTTGTTTATTTAAATGCTGCTATGATTTTAATGATATGTCAGCACTTTTACCAAGCTGCAGGCTGTTCTGTCCGGCCTAGTGTGGATCAATCTGCTGAACTTGTGAATGGGAAGTGATGTCATTGAGCTGTGCAGAGGTTCTCCATTCTATTTGGTTATACTTGGGTTTGACATTTTCATCCAAATACTGTGTGTAGCATTTTGGGTTAGAGTATTTTATGACCTATAAAACTAGTAGTAAAAAGCTTCAGTGTATACAAGTTACTTTTTCCTATTTTATGTTCTCCCAAATTTTCTGCATTATATATTGAAGCAACAATTATTTCATGCACTCTATGGAAAAATTCAAATCTTCATTGGACTCACCATGGGATTTTAGCTTCTGGATTAAAAGCCCAGAGCTAGTCAGTTACTGCCCACGGTAAAGCCGTGTACACACGGCAGCGATATGGAGTCATATGGAGAGTATGGCTGTCAAAACAGCGAGGCTCGCGGCTATATGCCCCAGGCTCACTGCATTAGCGGCAAACCTTTCTATGGGATGCAGTTAATTTACAGACAGACGGTCATTATACCGACACGATCAATATACCAACATTTATTATTTCGAAATGTTAATTTGACTGACACGGTCAAAACACCGACACGATCAATATACCGACATTTATTATTACGACATGTTCAACTGACTGACGCGGTCAAAATCCCGACATTTAACATGCCATCAGGTCGACTGAGTTTTCAAGCAATTTTTGCTCTTAAACAGACTTTACCACCACAGCGAGGCACCGTGCCCAAAGCGTGGCAAGCACAGCGGTACACTTAGATGACGTAGGTCAACATAGACAAAAAAAAACCCCATAGAAACACGTTGACTTGTTAAATCTCGGTATTTTAATCGTGTCAGTCAGTTGACCATGTCTATATAATGAATGTTGTTATATTGACCGTGTCAGTATTTTGACTGTCTGTCAATGGGTGTCGGTATAATGATCGTCAGTGAATCATACTGAACCCCTTTCTATATCCATGGTGGAATTCAATGTTCTATTATTAGAAAGCTTTACTGCAGCTGTCCTTTGTGACATGAACTTGCGTTATAAAATGCCATTCGTATGAATGTAAATGATTTATAAACCAGCTCTCCCTTCTTTTGCATTTGTTCTATATAATATATATATATATAATATTTTTCCCTTGTTTATCACCTTTTAATAGAAAATTTAGAGCTGGGGTTTATTAGTCACCTGCTGTTGCTGTGGTCACTGATTTGCAGAATGATTTCGCTACCTGTCCCAGGTCTGATTGAACAGCGTTGTGTTGTAAAATAAGCTCAGTGGGTCCCGTGAGACATCTGTGTTTCTATTAGTTATGTCTGTGATCGATACAGCCAGACAGCGGCACATAGCCACTAAGCCTGACTGAAGGGCATGCACAGTTCTACTGTTGTCTTCTGCAGACTGATAAACCTAATGATCAGTGCAGTTCTGCTTGTGCTCAACCAGGAATAACTGTCCCTTTCCACAGACGGTCCAGTGGACGCCATCACGTTGACCATGTAGGTAGACTGCTTCCTAAGCTGGGAATAAACTATGATATGACATAGAGCCTGTTCCATAATACATTTATTTATAGAACTATTTATAGCAATAAATAAAACACAGACAGGTGTAAAATGACAACTCTGCCCATTTGTTATGTTGAGCTTTAGGAAATGTTACATACATTCTGATGATGCTTAGTACTGTATTTGGAAATAGCCATATTTGGGGATGTCAGAAACTGTACTTTGTTTTTTTTTTTAAACCAAGTGCTCCCTTATTTTTGTCAGTATTCATTGTCAAGAAACAATAATGGGTACTTGTGTATTATCACGGCGCCCATCGCATCGCATACCATAAGGCTTGATATGGTATGCAATGAGATGAGATGTGCTGCGATGGGACCCGATCTTTTACAATTTAAAATTGTATACCATTGTATATGGCATACAATGAGATGAGATGAGATAAGATTTTAAATTGTATAAGCACCCTAATGGGTGCTTACAATGGTAAATGCAGCCCAACGCCACCCCCACTATCAACGCCAACCCGAAGCGTGGCGAGCGCAGCGGTACGCGTCCTCCGACCTTTTTCATACTCCCACTATCCATATGGGCGTGGAGTTGATTTTATATAGTGTGGCGAGCGCAGCGAGGCGAGCGGACGCGCAATACATGTAAAGTAAAACGCGGCCGCTCGCCACGCTTCGGGTTGGCGTTGATAGTGGGGGTGCATTTAACATTGTAAGCACCCATTAGGGTGCTTATACAATTAAAAATCTTATAGGGGGGCCAATTAACATTAAAAGCACCCATTAGTGTGCTTATACAATCTAAAATCTCATCTCATCTCATTGTATGCCATATACAATGGTATACAATTTTAAATTGTATATGATGCCATAAGATGGAAATCGTGGGCACTGTGCTAATACACAAGTACCCAACAATGAATAGATTATGGCTAAGCAAACATCTCTAATTTATACCCCTTTCACACAGAAAATGAAATACGCGGGTGAAGCAGTTCCACCCGGGAATTTCATTGAATACACGGGTCCTTTTTCTGTGTGAAAGGGCACACCCGTGTCGTAAATCCCGTGTCTCCGACCCGGGAATTGACCAGGGTCGAGGACACGGGATTTATGACCCGTGTTGACCCTTTCACACAGAAGAATTACCCGTGTTATTCAGCAAATTACCAGGTAGAAATTTTCAACCCGGTAATTTTGTTCTTCTGTGTGAAGGGGGGTCAGGCTGCTCCCGGCAAATTGACACGGCATTTGAAATGCCGTGTATTTGCCGGGATTTTCAGACTTTTCTGTCTGAAAGGGGTATTACTCTCAGAATGATGCTTAGAATTAGAGATTTATCGTAATTTTTATCATAAGATTTCTTATGATAAAACATTTAAAAAAAAGTTAAACTTAGGCACGGGCTGCACGGAGTGTGGTTTGTTTTGTCGACATCCATAATGTCTGTTTGGTCGTAATGTCGATATGTTTAGCATGCCAACATTGACTGTGTTGACATTCATCATATCAACACTGATAAAATGTCATCATGATTAAAATGCAGACAATATTTAAATGGTGTACTAATAGTGATGGTGGTGGTCCCTGGTGGTCTTGTCTGGCAGCTCCAGCGCTGTGTCTTCCAGGTCCGACAGCCGATGACTTCTGGTGGTGTATATATATATATATATATATATATATATATATATATCGCTTATCCTGGTCCTAGACCTAACCTCCCCTCCCCTCCTGTTGCCTTTTATAAGGAACCTGCTCGCTAATAAACAGCACTGTAGTCTCTAGCTCAGGCTTTCCCAACCACGGTCCTCAAGGCACACCAACAGTGCAGGTTTTGTAGACATCCAGGCTTGAGCACAGGTGACTTAATTAGTACCGGAGTGATTCTGATTAAACCATCTGTGCTGAAGCCTGGATATCCCTAAAACCTGCACTGTTGGTGTGCCTTGAGGAACATGGTTGGGAAAGCCTGCTCTAGCTGGAAGCTACCCGTCCATGGTGCTGTCTTACACACCCTTTCATAGCACCCACTGATACCCCTTTCAGACAGAAAAGTCTGAAAATCCCAGCAAATACACGGCATTTCAAAAGCCGTGTCATTTTGCCGGGTGCAGCCTGACCCCCTTCACACAGAAGAACAAATTACCGGGTTGAAAATTTCTACCCGGTAATTTGCTGATTAACACAGGTATTTCTTCTGTGTGAAAGGGTCAACACGGGTCATAAATCCCGTGTCTTTGACCCTGGTCAATTTCAGGGTCGGAGACACAGGATTTACGACACGGGTGTGCCCTTTTCACACAGAAAAAGGAACCGTGTATTTAATGAAATTCCCGGGTGGAACTGCTTGTGTGAAAGGGGTATGACATTGGGTCCTGCACATAGTAAATGCTGTTTGAGTAGAACTCAGAACTGAGCACTGTCAGATACTGTGATTGTATGTTTCTGACAGGAAGTTTGGTACTTTTAGGTATAAAAAGTATCAAAACGCCCCCCTCATGCAATATTAAGTTGTAACAATAGTTAAACCTATTTATAGGTCACTGTTATTATCTCACACCACCGAAATACAGATGAAGGCATGTGACCCAGCATGCAGGGACGGATCCTGTGCTTCCTGATTCTCTACCTTGGTAAAAATGCAAATGAACTATTGGTGATCGAACATGCTGCCCTATGGAACTAGACATTTCAGCATGCCCTGCCCCAGTTTTGCTATTAGGGCATACTGAATCTGTGGTAGGGCATGCTGGGATATGTAGTTCAACAGCAGCTGTAGACTGAAAGTGTGTGTCCCCTTCTGAAATCACTACAAACTCATTTAGACTGTGCTAGTCGGAGCAATCTCATGTCATCACCCATTATCCTGTGTAAACTTGTAGTTTACACTATAAGAACACTCCATTACGCATACTAGGCATATGTAGAGCTCACTGACGTGTCAGCAGGCTGTAGGGCTGTTAATGCCTATCCTTGTGCATTTCATATTACAGGATAGGTCCATGTTCTCCGGTGATAGTTTTTGTAAGTATCAATTTAAAATATTAAAACTTTTTGTTATTAGTGAAAAAAGTTCATACAGTAATGAGTTGTTCCTGAGGGACTTAACACTATTACAGAAAGGTTTTATATTTCTTAATACCTGCGTGAATCCTACAGTATACCCCTTTCACACCTGCCACCTGGCAATTACCTGGCATTTTTAAGTTCCAGGTAATTTTGCCGGGTGTAGCTGGACCCCATTTACACCACCCGCAAATTACCGGGTTAAAGCTTTTTAACCCGGTAATTTGCTGGAAAACCCGGGTTTTTCAGTGGTGTGAATGGGTTAAGACCAATGTTGACCCTTTCAAACCACTCAAAAACCCAGGTTTTCCAGCGGTGTGAATGGGTTAAGACCCATGTTGACCCTTTCAAACCACTGAAAAACCCAGGTTTTCCAGCAAATTACCAGGTTGAAAAGCTTTAACCTGGTAATTTGCTTTGTGGTGTGATTGGGGTCCTTTGTCTAATCTATCTATCTATCTATCTATCTATCTATCTATCTATCTATCTGTGTATGTATATATGTGTGTGTGTATGTATGTGTGTATATATATGTGTATATATATATATATACTGTATCTTTCAGTAGGCACAATGTGCTGCTTTATGGTGGAGTGTTACCAAGCAGCTGACGATATTTCCGCTACGCCTCAATAAAGTGAGGTGCTCCTAACTGTTGGTTAGGGCCAGTAGTATTAGAGATTCAAATGATAGGAAACAGGTTGGTTTTAGCATTTCTTTTATTTATTTTTATTTTATGTATTTTTTTTAATTTAACAAAAGAACCCTTTTACCAGTAGATAATAACTAGACCACACAGATTTGGGCGAGGACATGATGCCAATATTTTTGCAGCCAGGCCTTCCTTTATTGTACTATGCATGCATGAGTCAGGATGGATTTAAGACCATGGTCATAGTGTGGGCTTGGATGCCGAATGATTGACAGTTATTGAGTGGGAGGTAACAAAGGGCAGTGGAGAGTTAAATGCTGGCATGTCAGTCCATTTATGAGGCACATTGAAACCAGTGACTGTATCATTCTACGCAGTGATACTGAACCGGAATTTTAGTTTTGATGAACATTCTAAAATTTGGTGGTGTGTCTTTGTATGTAAGCGGCGATTTAGAGAGGCTCATTATTAGTATCTCAGTCAGTGTGATTTAAAGTAAACTATATTGCTGATGTTTTATTGTATTTTGCTAATATCTACTAAAATCTTATTTGTGGTATAATAGGTAGATGGTGGAATACTGTTGAATAATCAAACTTTTGATCAGGGTGATTTGGGTAGTTTGGGTAGTTTCTGTTGTTGTTCTGATTTAAAAAGAGTAAACACAGTTGTTTGACAATAAATGGCTTCACCCAACCACTAACCATAAGTGAAAGAAAAGTTTGTGAGTTATCATTCATATTCTCTGACAGTGTCGGACTGGGGCACCAGGGGGCGTGGTCTTTTTGAAGGGGTGTGGTCACCTGACCAGAGAGGGGTGGCTTTACACTATGCAATTTTGGGCCAATTTCATCCGATTTCGGCACTTTGGGCTGATAATCGGGCAAAATCGGTGGCAAAATCGCAGGTGTGTGACATCCGATCCGTAAATCCCCCACCCTGATAATAAAGCACATAGGTCCCACATAGCCCCCCCAGATATTACAGCACATAGGTCCTCCACAAACAAATAATAGTACAGGACACAGGCCCCCCCATATAGTACATTACATAGATCCCCCACTCAGATAATAGTACAGCACATAGGCCCCCCCATATAGTACATTACATAGATCCCCCACTCAGATAATAGTACAGCACATAGGCCCCCCATAGGCGAATCTAGAATTACGGTAATGGGTGGTCCCAAATCCAAAGTTACAGGTAGGCGGTACCTTTGCGCGGCGAAAAGGGGCGTGGCCTCATGGGGCAGGGGCGTGGCATAACAAAATGGGGCATGGTATTTCACTTTAGACCACACTCCGTAATACCCATTACACATAAATCAACATGCCGTAATGCCAATTACACATGAGGCCACACACCATAATGCCCATTACATACCCTATAACAAAACGTTATGCCCATTACATATTTGACACATACAGTAAGTGCAGCTTACCTACGTGCTCATTGCTAGGGGGTTCATGCTCAATGCCAAGGGGGCTTCATGCTCGATGCCATATGGGAATACATGCTTGTTGCCAAGGGGGGGATGTCTCATGCCGCTGGACTCACTTACATAGGCGAATCTAGAATTATGGTAATGGGTGGTCCCAGATCTAGACATAACAGCAGGGGGACCTTTGCACGGCGCAGCCGTGCTGCAAAAAGGGGGCGTGGCCTCATGGGAATGGGGCGTGGCATCACAAAAAGGGCTGTGGTATTACACTTTAGATCATACACAGTAATACCCATTACACATAAAGCCACACGCCGTAATGCCAATTACACATTGTGCCACACACCATAATGCCCATTACACATTGTGCCACACATCATGATGCCCATTACATACTATATAACAAACTGTAATGCCCATTACATATTTGCCACATAAGTGCTGCTTACCTACGTGCTCATTGCTAGGGGGTTCTTGCTTGATGGCACCATAGTACCCATTACACATGATACCACACACCATAGTACCCATTACACATGATGCCGCACACCATAGTACCCATTACACATGATGCCGCGCACCATAGTACCCATTACTCATGATGCTGCACACATAATGTCCCTTACACATGATGCTGCTCACCGTAATGCCCCTTACACATTAAGCCACACATTATGCGTAATGCCCCCACATACCACCACTTGTAGTGTCCCTCAAGCAATGCCCCCAAAAGTGTCACTTACTGTAAATTTTTATATGAGCCTTCGCTGCTGCTGCAGGGAGAGATGGAGAGCGGTGCAGCTGCTTCTATGGGGAGAGGAGCAGAGCACAGCGCAGAGCACGCTCCCACTCCCCTCCTGGTGTCCCCTCTAGCCGAGTGGACATTTGAAATATTGTGCACGCTGTTGTTGTGTGTGATGTCGGGGGAGCACGCCGGGCGCTGGCACCACATGATTAAAGGGGGGGGGGGGGCGGGCTGAGGTGAAAGCGGGGAGAAGAATTGGAGCGGAAGCTGCAGGGGTGACAGTCATTGACAGCTGGGCAGAGAGCAGGGGGCTGCCCGGCTGTATTCAGAGCACTGCAGGTCATGGCTGTTTGAAATCATACCCCTTTCACAACAGAAAATGCAGGGATTTACCCGGGAATATGGTCCCAGGATCATGCAGGGACATTCCCAGGCTGAACCGTTATACACCAGCCTAGTCCCTGCATGTTCTGATGTGAGGGGGAGAGACAACCACTCCCCTCTCCCTACCCCCCTTTAACCAACCAGCTATATCTTCGGAACCAACTGACCCATTTACATGAGACCAGTATCATATTGAAGAACTTTTGAGTGGGCTTCGAATGATTTTGGTCCCGTGAAACTGGGCTGTTTGGTTCCAGAGAAAACGGTTTAACCTCAATATCCCTGGAACCAATTAACCCATATGGATCCAGCCTGGTATCAGATTGAAGGCCCAGCGATTTGGTTTCGACTGAGATCAACCTCGAGCTTTAGTGATGCCGAAGGGGGAACTGGCAGCTGTTGAACTGGGTGGGGGTCGGAATTAGCGGGTCCCATTTTATCCTATAGGGAAACCGTTCCTGCTTTGCCTGGCAGTATCTCCGGTTCCCAGGGGGCTAGAGAAACAGGGCTGGGCTCGTTGGAAAGCCCCATCCATCAGCTACAAGATGGGCTAATGGGTGGTCCTGTGCACCCCCGGACCACCCCCTAGATTCGCCTATGCTCACTTAATTGTAAGAAATGACAGCCAGGCAGAGAGCGCTGTGCTCGGCTGTTTAGTCTTAGGAATTGCTTATTGCCAAGGGGGATGTTACACGCTGCTGGACTCACCTAATTGAAATACATGACAGCTGGGAAGAGAGCGATGTGCGCTGCCCGGCTGTAGTCTCTGCAGGAGCATCAATATTTTCAGTTCTCGCGCTGGGGTCTGGCAGCCAATCAGGAGCAGCTACCAATACCACTCCCGATTGGCTGCCAGCAGTCCAAAGGGAAAATTGAAAATATCGATGCCACTGCTTAGACTACAGCTGGGCAGCGCACATCGCTCTCTGCCCGGCTGTCATTTCTTTCAATTAGGTGCGTCCAGCGGCGTGAGACATCCCCCTTGGCAACAAGCAATTCATTAGACTAAGCAGCCGGGCAGCACACAGCTCTTTCTGCCCGGCTAATGCTAATACATTACATAGGTCCCCCCACTCAAATAGTACAGCACATAGGCACCCCATATAGTACATTACATACATATAGGTCCCCCCACTCAGATAATAGTACAGCACAGCACATAGGCCCCCAATAAAATACATTACATAGGTTCCCCCACTCAAATAGTACAACACTTAGCCCCCCCATATAGCACATTACATACGTCCCCCACTCAAATACTGTAGTACAGCACATAGGCCCTCAATAAAATACATTACATAGGTCCCCCACTCAGATAAAAGTACAGCACATAGGCACCCCCATATAATACATTACATAGGTCCCCCCACTCATATAATACTACAGCACAGCATGTAGGCCCCCAATAAAATACACTACATAGGTCCCCCACTCAAATAGTACAACACATAGCCCCCCCCATATAGTACATTACATAGGTCCCCCACTCAAATAGTACAGCACATAGGCCCCCATATAGTACAGCACATAGGTCCCCCACTCAAATAGTACAGCACATAGGCCCCTCATATAGTACAGCACATAGGCCCCCCATATAGTACAGCACATAGGCCCCCCATATAGTACAGCACATAGGCCCCCCATATAGTACAGCACATAGGCCCCCCATATAGTACAGCACATAGGTCCTCCCTACCCAGATAATATAGCACATAGGTCACACACACACACCTAAAAAAAAAAAAGGGACTATAAAAAAGTTAATACAGCACCAACACATGGTTAGGTTAGTTGTGGTTTGTTGGGGGTACTCGGTCCTGCGCGCCTCCTTCGGCTGCCTAATGATTACCACTAAGGTCACCCTCAGACCTTGGGTTTTGGAATACTAGTGGAGTGGGTGTGGTAATCGTACTGGGCGCCAAAGTTAAAATATAACAGGGTTTATTGGTACAAAATGTAAAAACATATAAAATATAATGCAGTGTATGAACACATAAAACACAAGAGTAAAATTCTTCTTACCCCTAAGGGTATTTGGAGCCAGCAAGGATGGAAAGAAGGGGCAGGATGCAGTCCGGAATGTGCACCCTGCTCTGGGCTCCAAATACCTTAGCACTGGGTTGGTCCTGATGGATAATTGTGGATACCACTCACTGCCGACGCGTTTCGAGCATCAGGGTGCTCTTCACTGCGCCCAGGAAGAAGAGCACCCTGATGCTCGAAACGCGTCGGAAGTGACTGGTATCCACAATTATCCATCAGGACCAACCCAGTGCTAAGGTATTTGGAGCCCAGAGCAGGGTGCACATTCCGGACTGCATCCTGCCCCTTCTTTCCATCCTTGCTGGCTCCAAATACCCTTAGGGGTAAGAAGAATTTCACTCTTGTGTTTTATGTGTTCATACACTGCATTATATTTTATATGTTTTTACATTTTGTACCAATAAACCCTGTTATATTTTAACTTTGGCGCCCAGTACGATTACCACACCCACTCCACATGGTTAGGTTAGTTACCTACCATTTTGCAGAAGGGGTCCAAAAGCAGCAAGCAGCTCCCTTTTCACCAGCCGGGAGGTCTCGGGACATCTACCCCCGCAGTTCTTATCCTGCAGCTGGGGGAGGTGGTTACCATGCGGGCGGGGATCTTTGTTTGGGGCCATGATGGCAGTTGCTCCCGTCCCGTGCAGAGTCCTGTGCCGCGCCGGCGGGAGAACTGTGGCGTGTGGCTGCGGCGTCTGATGTCATGACGCACGACGCAGCGCAGCAGTCAGTGTGACAGGGTCCCAGGCAAGGCTGCTCCAAAGCTGCTGGGATATTGCTACTGTACTGTGGCGGCGGGGGGGAGGAATAAAGAGCAATAGCCCTGCCCCTAAACAAGTGGGCGGGGCTAGAAATCACCGGGGCCCACCGGGGCCCACCGGGGGATTCCCCGGTTCCCCGCCAGTCCGAGCCTGTTCTCTGACAAATGGCCAGAAAATCACAAATTATGCTAGGGTATGTAAACATCTAAAAATGAGTGGATTTACTTCACAATAAATGTAATAAAATCAAACACTGAACCAGATGCAGATCATAAATACACATTCAAGTAATGTAGGTGAACCCCTTAAAACATTGTGGTGAGAACTGTCCGTTCCTATCATGCCTCTATATGTCCCAAAAGGCAGTCCCTGGAAGCCTGTGAAGGTTAGAAAATGCAATTGTTACCGCCCTCCTTCCATGGGAGTGGGACTTGCTTACTCTGTTCCTCCAGCATGGAGGTATTAATCGCTGGCAATAGGGATGATATCCAGTGTGCCACTTGCGGATCACGGATGAACAGACTTTGCCTTTACTCCACCTGCAGTACGGTGTGTGGTATGCAGCTTTAAATGGCTTGTAATCCAGAGTTCTTAATTGAAGGATTTCCCAGGGCCAGTTCGGGCAGTCATCCACCTGAGGGGTCTCCGTACGGTGCAGTGAAAGCTCTCCTTGACGTATTTCACTGAATCAAGCAGCTTTATCAAAATCTCCATTCTCTTTTTATCATTCAGGACTAACTATCCTGTTTTGTGCAGCAGCTTTGTAAAGCAGCGAGTGTCAAAGCATCCCCACCGGCGGCCAATTTCCAAGGGCCACATTATTTTCTCATTACTATAGTTAATATTTCACTTTGGTGTTTTCAGCAGGAATAAAATAAATGTTTAATTCATAATAAACGGTCTGTGTATTTATCCTATTGTGCAACACAACTCAAGTAGGTAGTAGGTAGCCACTTTTCAGAAGTAGCGGCTTCATTATTTGGAGTTAGAAATTCATATTGATAAAATCTATATCATCGTAAAACATGAGACTGGGGTGGCATATATCATTTCCATGTAACAGCTGCTGAATCATGGACTGCACTCTGACTCTCATACTGCTTTCACATCGCAGAAATGGGTACTGACACGGTATTCTTAAATGGGACTTTAAAACGGGTCTGAGCCTTGAGACCTTTCACATTGCAGGTGAAAACCGTTTAAAAAATCATTTAATACTATTCAAACATTCAACCCGTTTAACCCCCAAGGGACACGTTTCAAGCCATTGAAATAGAGCCATTCAAACTGCCAAAAAAAACGGCTTTAAAACATGTAGGACTCTGCTTTTTAACCGTGTTGAAATACCGGTTAACTTTAACCGGTAAATCAACTTTGGCACTTTGACATTGCAGCCTTAAACGTTTTAAAATGGGGAAAAAAACGGCAATATACAGTTTTAAAAGTGCGATGTGAAAGGGGTATCACTGTACTCGAATCAACCTTAAAAAGTGTATTATACCTTTTATTTAAAATCGTCTATATCATTATAAGTGATAGTAATATCTGTCTATTGTAGCCTCATGCTTCATATTAGATGTTAAATTTACCTAAGGACCAATTTAATGTTTTAAATCTATTCTAAATTGCTGTTGTGTTTCATAGCACATTTACAAACAACAATGAAAATTATATGTAGAAAATGATCTGTTTTGTAGGTATACTGGCGTTAGGTCGACAGTATTAAGGTCTACATGCATTGGGTCGACCACTGAAGGTAGAAAGGCCTTAGATCGACAGGGTCATAAGGTCGACACACACATAGGGCGTGGGGGGAGAATATAATAGTGTGCTGACATAGCGGGGCACCGAGTCTGAAGCATGGTGAGCGGACACTGTTTCGTTGTCCATGTCGACTGTGTCAACATTCGGGACAAAAAAGTGAAACGCTTATGTTGACCTCAACCTTCCCTATGTCGACCTAATGTTTGTGTCAACCTTTTGAACTTGTTGAACGTAGCCATGTTTACCTTTTTTATGTGTTGACCTAAGGCTTGTCTACCTTCAGTGGTCGACCCAAAGCATGTCGACCGTACTTTGGTGGACCCAGTGACCCATACCCTGTTTTGTAAATGTGCATTTCGGTCTATGAAACCCAACGTGAGCTGTCTCGTGTCTGGTTCTCGCATAGGGCGTCTGATAGAATGACTCACCTCAAGCGGGAACCACTTTCTATACCTTGTGGAGAGTTTGGTTCCTCCGTGTGGTGTCTCGTAGAAAGTGGTTCCTGCGTGAGGTACCTCATGGAAAGTCTGGTTCTCGCATGGAAAGTAAAAGGGGACGACAATTGCGTGTTTGTAAATTTGAATGCTTCTAATTATGTCTATTCTATATATTCTAAATATTCATTGTGCATTTGGAGCTTTAACATAAATATTCTTGTAACAGCCTAACTATTATATTTTTCCTAATACGATAAGTCATATGGTATAATATTCCGGTGCACAACCCGTGTAAGCATGGATTTTTGTCAAATTAAAGCCTCGTGAGACCTTGGGAAATATCCTGTTTTGAACTTTCAGTTACAGCAACTTTTTTTTTCCCCTCTGTTTCAGCAGCTACTGACAGCATGTCCGCATGTGCTATCTGTGGATAGTTCCACTGAATTGTGCGGTTGATGAGTGTATCTGTTTAATGATACATTATATCCTTAATTAAGTTAGGCCATTATATCCTTGATTAATTTAGGCCATTATATCCTTGATTAATTTAGGCTACTACTCACAAGTGTGGGCGCTCCTGTTAAATACATAATGAGAGTCTTGTACTATGTTTTGTAGGATGTTCCTAAGGTCTTCCTGCCACATTGTGCGACATCACCGTAACCAGTGCATTGTTTTCATGTACAAAGAGCCAAGCAGGCGGAAAGTGTACATACATTTCAGTTTGCTTACATTAGTTTTTGGACTGTGCATTTAATAGGATAATGAATGTTTGTTTGAATAAAACACCTCAGTGTACAGGCCATTAAGTGAGATTGAGGGCCACATTTACAGACGTGCGCTAATACCCCTTTCACACAGCAAATGCCGGCTCGCACCCGGATATTTGGACATGGGTACTTCCCAAGAGTGAACTGGGTCCCTAACTTATTGCCGGGTCCCTAACATAAGACGGGGGCAGGGCAGAGTGGCAGCGCATCATGGGGGGGGGCAGCAGCGCTTGGAGTTGACTCTGGTCTCAACGTGCTGCCTCCTCTATAGTGTGAATAGGACCCGGGTCACAGCTATGTTCAACCCTGGTTGTGACTAATACCCCTTTTCCATCTGCAAGCCGGGTCGCACCCAGGATTTTGTACCCGGCCACAGCCTGGGTGCGACCCGGCCTGCAAACCCATTCACACTAGAGTCCCCACCCGGACTAATGGTGGACGGGTGACCTCATCGGGAGGTGGGGTCGGGAAGGCGTTGGGAGATGAAAGCATCTACCAGCGCCGGCTTTTGCACTGTAGTGAACGGTACCCGGGTCGCATTGACCCCGGTTAGCCCTTTACACTACACAGTGACCCAAGTTGAACCCATGCTCAACCCTGGTTGCTACCTGGGTAGAAATGCGGGTGTCACAACCTGGGTTATTTCTTTAGGGAGCGTTTCCACCAGCCTAAAATCCCAGGTTAACACAGCAATAACCAGGGTTGTTTTTGCAGTCTGAAAGGGGTATAAGTAGACCCCTTAATACCCAAAACCCACCAAAGGGGATAAAAACATCCATAAATGCATTGGCTATCATTTATAAAAGGCACATTTTTGGTATACTGTAGTTTTACCGGGTACCAGGTCTTTTCTGAAAGAGGAACCAGAGCTTTATAATGTCTGAACAAAAAAAAAATATCCAGTGAATTTATAGGCCAGAAATATAGATTTTGTTTGTCCTGGCCCCAGTCCTGCCTTCAGCACAGTAACCTGCGTGCATCGGGGTAGCAGAGCCGGAGGACCGTCTCTGTTCCTGCACAGAATATTTGTCAGATTTTTTCTTTCTTTCTGTATCTCATTAAATGAATTGAAGGCATTGTGCTAGTATATTCTGCTTTAGGACGCACCAATGAATGTTTGTGTAGATGTGTGTGAGTGGATGGGATGGGGCATAGTAAGTCGAACGCTTCTTTGATGTGTACATATAAGGTTGCTTTGTAGGAAAAACACATGGACCTTTCCAAACATGGTGCTGTCAAGCCTGTTCTACCTGTTTTCATGTGCAATGGCAAACAGTAATTACATTCGCAGTCTTTTTTTTTTTTTGCCTTTAAGCACCAGCCTGTGGCCCTCTAGCCATTGTGAAACTACAACTCCCAGCATTCCCTCCCAATGATCAGCTGGGAAGCATGCTGGGACTTGTAGTTTCACAACAGCTAGACAGCCACATGTTTGCCAGGCCTAAAATAGTTAATCTCGGTGATGTCACTGACTAGCGATATTGGTCATTGTATATGCCCTATGCGATTCTCCCGCAGCACATTTATTATAGTTATCAATATCGCCCATGACGTGGATCGCCCAATGTGTACTCAGCTTAAGACATATGCACCTCCATAATCTCCCAACTCGCCTAATTATAAAATGGGACAGAATAGCCCATGCCCCTGGTCTATGCAACTGTACCCCATTAAGATTGGCCTTGCCCCCAGTTTTAGAAGCCTTCCCTGATATGCTTATTTTTTTGCCCATGATTATATCCTGGACATATAAGAGATCTCTATGGATCTGCTGCCAAGTCGACTGATAATCGTTAAGGTGGGTACACACGGAACGATGTCGGAAGCGTTCTGACATCGTTAACGAGTGTATCAAATAGTTCATCGTGCGTACACACGGAACGATTGGATACACTTGACAAAAGATTTGTCTATGATCTTCCTGCATGCAGGAAAGATCATAGACCATCGTTAACGATTCACGGGTGCGCGCATCGTTAACGATGCACGGAACGATAGGTCATTCCCATCGATCGGGAACGCCCACATCGGGCTTCAAATCTATCCGTGTGTACCCAGCTTTAGAGATGAAGCCATTCTTTCAGCACTACTGGCATACAGTACTGTAATGCTTGCTGCGTTGTCCAGATGTCTGTCTAATGTATTATTAATCTTGTTTTATAACCTCTGCATATTGTTGATTCAGCATTTACAGCGTCTATTTTAATAACTCGGAGGAAACCACAACAGATTTTAGTTAGTAAACTGTTTTACTCTATTTTATCGTATGTATATTCTTAAGAAATCAAAAACACTGTACCCACGTGCACCTATACTCATATAGCGCCAAGGATCCTTATTAATTGCTTCACAGACTTGGCTGTACTAAGATACTTTGCCTGGTCGTCTAGTACACAATAAATGAACGTAAACGCAAACTTGCTGGAAAAGTACACAAAGTAGGTTAAATAGGAACATTTCCAAAACAAGTGACGGCCACTTTGCATTATTACAGTTAGTCTGGGACTCAGCAGTTCCTTTGCTACACAAAAGAAAGAAAAAATTTATGTATCCATCACATTATGGGGGTTATTCTAGTTGATTCGCAGCCTGTGGGTGAACACCCACGTCATTCGATGACCGCCGACCATCCAATGATGTGGAACGTGCACGCATATCTAAGTGACTCTCAGGTCACTTAGATCTGCGTGCACCCTCAGGAGGAAGTGGGCGGGCAGCTGACTTCCGGTGATGTCAGCTGCCCGCGCCACGCCCCCCGGCCGGAGCCTTGGGTGCTTCGCTGTTCCTGCACGCACCCGGCGTATGCACCTGCGCAGAATTGATCATGCACATACACCCGCCATTGGTGCCCGTGCGAATTGTCTGGTCCGTCCGAATGGACCGCAATAACCCCCTATATTTGAACTAAGATTTAACATCGAGGATAGCGTATGCAGCGGCGGAATTGCACCAGGCATCTTGTGCAAGAATTCTCAAAAAGTATAGTTGTAGAAGGGCAAACATCTGCAAATGATATTTTCTCATTAAAAGTGTACATTTTATCGCCTTCAAACCCCAAAATGATGAAAACGTGTACTTGTTTATACATGTTCCAAAGCATTGCGGCAGTGCAGTGAGGTGAAAGCGGCTGCTAACCTGCTACAGACAATGGGGCTATTCTAGAGTTTGGAGCAAAATAAAAAAGCAACTAAATATACACCTGGACAATTTACATGTAGGAAAGTCCGTATTTACCCTGCATGCAAAATAAAACACTCCATGTGTTTCAATATGGTTTATCCAGGGGCAAAATTAATCATTGCCCTTTCTGTGCTATTGTTGGGCAATCTGGGTTCTGGCTTATTGTGAAAGGGTCCACCCGGTTCCAAAACCTGGTCGCTAGCTGGGTTATTCCAAGGACTTACCCAGGTAGCCTGCGGTGTGAAAGGCATGACCCGGGCAAAGATGACTGGGGTCATCATGTTTAAAAGCAGTTGATTGCTGGGCACAATAGAGCTTGGAGGTGACATGATCTCCAAGTGTCCACTGTTAGCTGAGAAACCCAGCGTGACTGGAAGACCCAGGTCCAATGTTACCGTGAATAATATGGATCCATCTGCCATTATGAAAGTGCTGAATATACTAAAACCAGTTTTAAGGTTAAGCTGGGTTTTTAGTGTGAAAGTATTTATTACTTTTGTTTGCTTAGCTTAATTTTTGTTGCATAAATAATGACCGTAATATCCTGTTATTTTTACATGAGATTAGATTTTTAGAGATCCATTAACCCCTTCCTGCCGCAGCCTGTTTTTGCCTTCCTGACAGAGCCCTTTTTTTCAAATCTGACATGTATCACTTTATGTGGGGATAACTTTTTTTTGCTTTTACTTATCCCAGTGATTTTGAGATTGTTTTCTCGTGACACATTGTACTTCAAGTTAGTGGTAAATTTGGGTCGATACAGTCTGTGTTTTTTTGTGAAAAATACCAAAATGGCGTAAAAAAATGGAAAATTTAGCAATTTTCAAAATGTTAAATTTTCTGCTTGTGAGACAAATAATCATACCACTCAAAATAGTTAATAACTAACATAGACCATATGTCTACTTTATGTTTCCATCATTATTTCAACATCCTTTTAATTTTTTTGGACACTAGGAGGCTTAAAATATGAATAGCAAATTCTCAAATTTTCAAGAAAATCAGGGACAGCAGACATGTTTAAACTGTCACCGCGTCTATAGACGCGGGGACAGTTTAAAGTCATGACGTATATATACGTCAAATGTCGGGAAGGGGTTAAGGACCAGACGATTGTTAATCATACCCTCATATATAAATAATAATGGACATACTAATTAGGCACGGTGCAAGGGTTGTGGGAGCAATGTCTTTGTCGAGCCAAAGTGGTGGGGCCCCTCTACGTCACTGCTGGGGCTTGACCCTTTCGTCCTCCTCACTAAAGGGGGTGTACCCAGCTTGTGCGTTCGTGCTGAACTCCCCCCCCTTTAACCCCTTCGAACATCCCCGAGCCTGCCGACTGCTGCTGGACAGTGTGCTGCTATGATTGGCAGCAGCAGGGGTGCTACGCTAAAGACCGCTGGAGTGGAGGGGCTGGGGGGGGGGGGGGGTTCACAGGAGGGGAGGGGAGCGCTGGGACTCATTTACCCCATCAGTGGACAGTTTTTCTGGGACAGGAAAAACCTGTCCTATTTAGGTACTCCTGCCCCAGAAAAACCCACCACTGAAGGGGTTAATGTGAAAAGATGTGCGTGTGAAATCTATTGATGCGTAGTGTTCATTCTAGGACCCGCTATCTTTGAAAACCTATGCAGTTCCTCTTCCCTGCCTGGGGTGTCGCTGTCTGCTGTAATGATTCTAGCACAGTGTGGTCTGTATATCAGCACTAATATGCAAACCAGACCTGTGGTAGAAACAACACAGCAGACAGCAACACCCCAGACAGGGAACAGGAACTGCATAGGTTTTCAAAGATAGCGGGTGCTAGAATGAACACAAGATGCTGCACCAGCAAGGGAGGGGTATTACAGGGCTGCCGCTAAAGGGGCAAGAAGCAATTTGCCCTTTCATAGCAGACAGGGCATGTCGTCCTGCTAAAACAGCCTAGCATTAGCACTACTACTGGATCCGTGATGTTTTGGAATGCTAAAACAATGCTTACTTGCCTTTTAATCTACATTTTGACACCTCTGTGATGTTTGACCAGTAAGCACTTTGTAAGTGAAGAAAGATATTTTTGGAAGTCACTTGATTTCTCAAGTCACACAGTATACGTTTAGAAAGTGTGGCTCATCTAAGTGCTCCCACTGACACAGATAAAGAAAGTGCAAGCACTTGTTTTGTTTGGTGTTAATGTTCAGTTCCCTGTTTTTTTGTTTTTTTTTTGTGTTCGGAAAAGAATATAATGGGGCCTAAACACAGGGTGATTTCAGGACATTTTCTAAGTGATCTGAATTATCCAGACTAGATTGCTTCGAAATTGCCCCTACATCGCACTATGTGTAGGAGCAATAGCGATACGTGGCCCCACGCGTTGCTAGCCCTAGGCAATTGAGATCTAGCATCAGTGGCGTAACAATAGCCCCGCAGACCCCGCCTCTAACCGGGATGCAGATCTTTTCCTCTGCGGTGACTGGTCCCGGTGCTTCTACTTGCTCAGCTCCTTCTTTTATGAAAAATCTCTCTTCCAAAATGTCCGCCCCCTTATAGCAGACCATTTTTTGGGATGCTAGAGGAGGCCGCAACCGCCTCCGCTAGCATCCAAAAAAAGGTCTGCTGTAAGGCGGCGGACATTTTGGAAGGGAGATTTTTCATAAAAGAAGGAGCTGAGCAAGTAGAAGCGCCGGGACCGGTCTCCACTGCGTGTCCTGGTTTCTGAGGTAGCGGCGGTGGGGGGTAAGGAGGGGGGTGTTAACTTTTCTGGAGGGGGGCACCGAACATTCCCAGCTGGGGGGCGCTATATTTGTAGTTATGCCCCTGTCCAGCATGCTGGGTTAATCTAGTTCCATCACCCGGTCAGGGCCAGTGTTCTCAATGGAGAACACTGGCCTTGGCAGACTGCTCAGCACACATCAATGGCACATCACTGTGCAGTGCTGTCTGCTGAGCTACCTACATTGCTCAGATCACTCAGCAAAATCTGTAAATGTGTAGGCCCCATAAAAATACATTTTGCATACATGTTGTGTTGTGCAGTTCCATCTCCCCATCCTCAGAGTGCAAACCCAGGATTTTTAACCTGGCCTCAACCTGGGTTGGAACTTTTCACACTGTACCCAGGTTTAACCCATTATAAACTCTGCAATTACTGTATAACCCTTCTTTTAATATTAAAATGCCGCGTTATTCAGATGGGTGCTTTCACACTGCACCTAGACCTTGGTTAATCCAGGTTTTAGATGCGATCTAAAAAGGTTATTAAGGTTCTACCTTTACTCCTGACCCACAACTCTACCACACGGGCCAGTCTTCTAGTATTTCTTTATACCCACCTATGTATGTTATATGATCTATGTTTGTTTTCTGACACCTCTGCATTATGCAGTGAATCACAAACTTCTCAACTTTTTTTTTTCACTGCACCCCTGGCCTAGAGTACCTTAATGATATATCAAAAAACAAACAAGCTTTCCATATAGATTGTAAGCTTGCGAGCAGGGCCCTCCTACCATTTATACTGTCTGTAACCACCCAGTTTTATCCCTATTTCTAATTGTAAAGTGCAACGGAACCTTCTGCGCTGTATAAGAAACTGTGGTACTTGTTTCCTAGCACGGCGCCCACGATTTTAATCTTGTTACATCTTTTTGATCGCATCGCATGCGACCAGATCGCATGCGATGCGATCAAAACGATGATTTCATTGTACAATCACCCTGATGGGTGATTATTATGTTATATGCACCCCCATTGTTAACGCCACCGCCGCAAGCGGTACGCGTCCTCCGACCTTTTCATACCCTCACTATCCACGTCGGCGTGGAGTTGATTTTATATAGTGTGGCAAGCGCAGCGAGCCACCGACCCCGAAGTGTGGCGAGCAGACGTGGATAACTTCACATGTATTCCACGTCCCCTCGCTGCGCTCGCCACACTATAAAGTCAACTCCACATCGACGTGGATAGTGAGGTTAAGAAAAGGAGAGAGGACCCATGGTTCGGGTTGGCGTTAATAGTGGCGGTGGCGTTAACGATGGGGGTGCATATAACATACTAATCACCCATCAGGGTGCATGTAAAATTAAATCATCGTTTTGATCGCATCAATCGCATCGCATTTTAATGGCATGCGATGTGATGCGATTTTTAAAATTGTACAGTGCGGCTCTTAGGACCCAAAAATCGGGTCCCATCGCATACCACTAATTAAGGCATGGGTACTTGTTTCCTATCACGGCCACAATCGCGGGCATCGTGTACCTTAAAGTTAAGGTACACGATGCCCGCGATGGACCCGATTTCCTTTGAA
The DNA here is from genome assembly GCF_055691185.1 of Crinia signifera. Classification (NCBI taxonomy): domain Eukaryota; kingdom Metazoa; phylum Chordata; class Amphibia; order Anura; family Myobatrachidae; genus Crinia; species Crinia signifera. The sequence continues at coordinate 285,562,886 of NC_139221.1, forward strand.
ATTAGGTCCATTTTGCCGGCAAAGGAAAAATCGCGGGCATCGCGTTGGTCGCGCCCATTAATATTGCCCCCGACGTGATGCCCGCGATTTTGCCATAGGCTTCAATGTTAAAATAATTTTTAACATTGAAATCGGGAGCATCGCGTCGGTCTTGTGCCATTATAATGGCACAAGATGAGATGGACTTGATTAAGTCCATCTCACATAGGAAACAATGTGAAATGGGCCAATATGACCCATTTCACATTGTATATGGCCCCGTCGTTACCCCACGATTGACGCAAACCCGAAGCGTGGCGCCCGCGAGGGGTGGCGGTGCGCGTCCTCCGACCTTTTCATTCCCCTACTATCCACGTCGGCGTGGAGTTGAGAATATAAAGTGTGGCGAGCCCCGCGAGGGGACGCGTATACCTGTGAAGTAATACGCGTCCCCTTTCGGGGCTCGCCACGCTTCGGGCTCGGAGGCTCACTGCGCTCGCCACACTTTATATTCTCAACTCCACGCCGACGTGGATAATAGGGGAATGAAAAGGTCGGAGGACGCGCACCGCCACCCCTCGCGGGCTCGCTGTGCTCGCCACGCTTTGGGTTCACGTAAATCGTGGAGTGGCGTTCAGGGTGTCAAATTGGGGGTGTAGGGAATATTTTACATTGAATCAAATGTAAAATCGGGTCCCAGGGACCCTATTCACATTTGATTCAATTAAAAAATCGGGTCGGTCGCATGCGATGCGACCGACGCGATTTTTCCGACATGACCACCCCAATAGAAAACGGTGTGGCCGTGCTAGGAAACAAGTACCAAGGCATGTGATGGTATGCGATAGGCGCCGTGCTAGGAAACAAGTACCGAAACTGTTAATAAATAAAATAAATAATAAATGAAATTAAATAACTAAATTAACTAAATTGTGCCTACCTGTTAACCCTAGGTGCTGTTAAGTGGTGGTAATTTAGCCTATAACAACCGGTCCTGGGCGACCAGCTGAAACCCCCCCCCCCCCCCCCAAGTGCCCTGCTACACCCAGTTTAGGGACCACTGGCCTAATGCAATTGATTTTTCCATTTGATGTCGGTTAGGTTGAGTTGTTAGGCAAAACTCAGTGAAAAACACCCCAGTTGTATATTGGTATGCTAATGGTTTCTAGGAGGGTAGTGTTTCCACTAAGTTGTTACACCTGACTTTATATTGAGACTGCAATGTATTGGGTGTGACTATTTTAGAAATAGCCACCCATTGTCATGCAGGTTCATACTATGATCGCTATTACTATTGTTTACTTGTATAATGTTGTGTGTCTCTGAGCTCATCCTAGTATTTAATAACTATGGTAACTCTGGAAACAGAATGTAAATCTAATGCATATAATAATGGGTCAGCGTAGAACGAATGTTATTTTGCAGTAAGTAACTTGAATTGTGCTATATTTTATTTATTTTTTATTTATTAACAGTTTCTTATATAGCGCAGCATATTCCGTTGCGCTTTACATAGGGGACAGTGATACAACAAAACAGGGTATTTACAGACAGTCAAAATGTAGGAGGGCCCTGCTCGCAAGCTTACAATCTATATGTTTCAGTACGAATGTTTGGGAAGGTCGTCTTTTGAATTCTGTTTGGATCACAACTTAGTACTATGAGACCGCAGCGCTAACGCATGTGGGAGTGGTTTATATTCCGCAAACAGATATTCAAAGTGGCTTTTTTCTCTCTTTACGCATTCTCTATGTAAGAATAATCACGTTGAGTTTTCCAGACCTTTTGACATGTTTGTATTCATGCAAGCTATTTTTAAGTCTTTATTATACATTTAAAAACCAAGCACATTATTATTATTTTTTTTTTTTTTTCACTGTCAGATGTCTGTAAAATCTGTGTAATATTTATGGAGGACTTTGGAACCTTTTAACTGTTTGATAAGTTTACCTACAGTGTGTTTGTGTGTGTGTGTGTGTGTGTGTGTGTGTTTCCAGTTGGTTTTTATTTCTTTGGTCATAGTAAGCTCCAAACTGGTATTTACAGTGGGCTGTAGGCTTTGTTTTTCTCCAGCTTCTTACTGCGTGTTTTACTACTTAGGGTGTAGAACTGTAATGATCTATGTTTAGGAATATGGAGCTGTAATTAGTATTACTGTAATTAGTGCATGAGTACATGAATTGTTTGTTTAGTTGGAACCTTTGTACCTTGGTTGGCCCTGTGTCACCTCTTCAGTCTATTCGCACATCCTGGCTTTACTTTCTTTTTGCACATATTAGTCACACATACACCATATGAAAAAAATAGGGGGGTATACACTGCGCTGTCACTGACTGGAATAAATTTGTAATGATATCTAATAGATGGGTTTTAATCACGTTGTGCACAATGATGGAGGACACGCTGTAAGTAGCAAAAATATTTTATATATATGAAGACACAAATAATAATAACAGGTAGGTAGGTAATAAACAGAGATTGGATGGTAAAAATACACAAAACATTAATATTATACTGATATCAGTGTTAAAAATATATATCACAGTGGATAAAAAGCAGACTTGTGGAGATTCCTTAATTGCTGGCGTCCCAGCTAAAAGTGGATAATGCAATGATGTTAATTCAGAGATGGCCGCTTAGCACACATATTGGATTAGTATCAATATGAAAACCCTGGAACATGTACCCCCCCCCCCCAGCAATAAATGTAAGGAGCTCACAGCAAAAAGCATTCATACAACACATGGGACACCCCCCCCCCCCCTCACACACATACATGCCTGTTGGCCCCATAGCATCTGCACTCTTGCACCTTTGGTAGTTTTGCATTTTTAACCACCAGCTGCCACTTTGACCTCTTACACCACAAGCCATTTGACCAAGACAATTGACTGATATACCTAGGTCGTGTGTTGGTGTGAAATGGTTAACCCAGGCTATGTGTGCCAGGCTCTTGACCTTGGTCATTCCCAGGACTGAACTGAATAACCTGAGTTACTCTACCCAGGGTTTTAATACCCCTTTCACACTGAGGTGTGAACCCAGGAAAAACCCTGGTCATGATCAGCGCCTACCTTTTGTAGAACCAATTCACAGGTCTCATGACCTGGATTTTTTACCCCCAGATCCCTGCCTCAGTGTGAAGGTGTGTCAACACTGGTTGGAACCATGTTCAGTATCTTGAGTCAACTCAAGATTTTGGTGTGAACGTGGTTATTCTTTTCTTACTCGACCTCTAATGCTTTGACAGTAGAAATATGAGCGATTTAGCCATGGCCATTCTCCTCGTAGTCTTGAAACCCATCATCTTCCTCCTTCTCTTCATATGATAATGTGTGGATTCTGCTAATAAATGTTGAGCTAGAGCTCCACTTATCGACTCCCATGCTGACTCATACTGATAATGCACCGAAATTGAAAGAAAAATGGCACTGAAAATGTAACTGCAATTTAAATGTGTTTTGCCAAGTACTACTCGGTAAGGGGGGTATGCAATCCGCCACCGCTTTTTCCGACAGGGGGAAATAGCGGCAGCTTCCTATTCAATGCTGTCTTTAGCGACAGCATTGATGCGGGATCACGACAGAACGGGCCCGATTTTAGAAGCTGTCGGGCCCGTTCTACAGATAACGGCCATGGATTGTCGCAATCCTGGCCGCAGATTGCTAATCCACGGCCGTTTTCGTGGCCACGCCCCATTTGCATAACTCGGCATGCGGGATACTGTTCACGCTACGCTGTATTAGCAGGGCGTCGCGCCCTGCCCAATTTTTCTTAAAGGGCAAAATGCGCCCTGCTAGAACAGCCTGCCAATGTGCTTGGGGGAAGCCCAACACCACTGTAGATGCTGGACGCGCCCCCAACAGTGACATCACCAACACTGATGTTGATGGGCCCAGTCCGCCCCCTTGGACTGCCCTCGTACCGCAGCGCCCTGCCCTGATTCTAGAAGGATCACTATAAAGTAACGAATGTTTCATTATTTACTGTAACTATGCTGACTAGGTGGGTGTGGATTAATTCAGACAATATCTAGGTAGAGAGTCAATCGGTTAACATGCCCTAGGTTTATGTTGAGAAAAGGTTGACATGCTCTAGGTCGACAGTGTCAAAAAGTTGACACAAGCAAAAGGTTGACTCATAAATCACATGCTCATGGTTTTTAAAGCCAGATAGTAAAGTTTCCAACACTACTCAGTTAAGTAGACCTTTTAATACTGACCTTGCATTTTACTCTGTATTTTTTGTATGGATTTTAACTAGCTGTAATATATAATAAGAGTTTAGATTCTTTTCTGTAAGATATTTTACAAGTTGTCTTTTACTGGCAGGTACATGGGTATTAAAGCCACTTATCCTCTTATACTTGCCATAAATCAAAGGCTGGAATCTGCTGTAAACATGGTGACTTTATGCTGAAATGACAGGTTCCACAATGTTGTAGCTGCGAGAACCATTACCAAAGGCTTTGTTGTATTTGACAATTAAAGAATAGTCTTCAAGCAAGGTTTGGAGACTGCATTATCCAGTTGGCCCATTGTATTGGTAGATTTAAGCTCCCATACACCAGGACAAGATTGGACCCAACCGTCCAATTTCAGCTGGTTTTGCGATGGATTGTGTGCACACGATCGCACGAGATTACTCCCGTGGGTCGAGTGGTTGGTCATCTGATCAGGCGTGCTGCTTGTCTGATCCGTCAGATAATATTACGGACGAACAAGCGGTTGTATGTGCTTTTATGCACATATGATCGCTCAGTCCACCGATCCATGACCGGAGCAATATCGGACAGAAAATAAAGATAATCTGATTTATTATAGAGAGATTGGCAGGGGCTTTGTGTGAACCAGCATTTAGGAGACGCTAGTAATTCAACTCACTGGGAACCGCTAGTGCTACCTTACCCCTTTCACACAGAAAACAAAATTTACTTGGTGACAAGTTCTGCCCGGTAATTTCATGACTAACACGGGTCCTTTTTCTGTGTGAAAAGGTCAACCCTGGTCTTAAATCCTGGTCTCTGACCCTGGAATTTACCAGGGTCGAGGACCCGGGATTTAAGACCCGGGTTGACCCTTTCACACAGTAGAAATACCCGTGTTATTCAGCAAATTACAGGGTAGAAATTTTCAACCCTGTAATTTGATCTGTTTGATGGAGGGTCAGGCTGCTCCCGGCACAATGACTCTGCATTTCAATTGGCGGGTCATTGCTGGGATTTTCAGACCTTTCTGTCTGAAAGTGGTATTAATAATTATTATGCTATAAGAATATTGGTTATGAAGTGACCTGGAATGTTTACTGTCTATTCCTATGCTGACCATGTTTCTCCAACACTGGCTATCTGACCTTAAGGTAGTGTGGCCAATGTCTCTAAGCACTGCTGCTTCAGCTCATTGTTACTGCAGGGCTGTCCTGCATGATCTGGGCAGTTTGGGTCACACGATTTTAGTTGGGTTAAAGGGTATTTCCACCATTTTCATGATCGGAATAGATGTCTGACCTCCCGTCCTCTCTGATTACTAGCTTGATAACACTGGGTACAGTATGCGGAGTTCGAGAGTAGTGTTCATTCTAGCACACTACACCTTTTCAAAACCCATGCAGTTCCTCTTTCTTGCCAGGGGTGTTGCTGTCTGCTGTGCTACTAGTACTGTCTGGTCTGTTTTGAAATACAAACCAGACTATACTAGAAGCATCACGGCAGAAAGCGACACACCCAGGCAGGAAAGAGGAACTGCACAGGTTTTGTAAGGTGCAGGGTGCTAGAATGAACACTAGAGAGGCTTCACCCACATTCTTTGGACTTTCTGCTACAGAATTATGTTCCAGAATTTGTTTTCTTTATTGTAAAGAACCACTTGGGGTACTTTTTTGTGTGGAAGTGCTGATCACAGTAATCGGACTGGTCTGGCAGCTCTGTGGAATTTCTTCAGCAATTATGACACTGTCCTGAAGGGGAACAATGACTTCAGAATTATGCAAACTGTCTAATACACCATTCTATGGGAATTCAGCCAGACGAGTTTTGTGCATGGTGAAGATCAGGATAGTCCCCACAAAAATGTTTTTGATTCTTTATTAAAAAATATAAATTAGAAAAAAATATGTAATTATTTATACATCTCGAGTAATGTTGTGTGCCTACATTACACATTTTAATGTGCTCATTTATTGGGGTGCGAGGTGAAACGGGCATTTTGTGACGTTAGAATTGCTCTCAAAGCCGCTTTGGAAATTGTCAACCATATTATCTCCTTTTAACCCTCTTTCCGAAGACCAATGTAGTGTGTTATAGGGAATATAAGGCTAATGTGAATCTGTATGTATTCTCTTTTAAAGTGCTCTGGAATATGTGCGCGCTTATTAAATTACTGGTAATAATAATAAATAATAATTTATTGCTGAAACAGTACATGAACCATGAGTCCGATCTACTGGGAGCTGCTGAATCACCTTAAAAAAAAAACAAGTGGCCAACATCTAGTACACATGTCATTGCAAAGTCCAAGGCAGTATGCTAGGGCTATGTAAGTAAAAATGTTAATAAATAATAATTTATTATTTATTTATTAACAGTTTCTTATATAGCGCACACAGATTCCGCTGCGCTTATGATGATCTAAGATGTAACACAAGTCAATGTACTGTACTGCATTAGTATCGTGTTCAGTCAAGGACCCTGCATCTTTCATAATCTGTGCCATTCCTCTTCCCTGCCTGGGGTGTCGTTCTCTGCTGTGGTGCTTCGGGTGGGGCACACCAACAGTCAGGATTCCGACAGTCATTATTCAAACATTGGAATTCTGATTGCCAGGTCTCAGACAGTGGGACGAGCTATGGGGGTCATAGACCCCACAAGAAAGAATAGCCGCTGTTGGTTGGGATTCCGATGTCTGTGTAATGACTGTCAGAATCCCCACTGTCGGGAGCTCACCCGGCACCCAGGGCTTCTAGCACATGTCAGTGCTGAAATACAGGCCACAATGTGCTATGAGTTTTGGAAGGTGCAGAGTGCTAGAATGAACACTATTAGTAAGCAGTGAGAACAAGAGGAAACTCAGAATTGTATTCCTAACTGTACCTGTGTGTTTGGTGTATTATGAAGCAAAACAATATTATAATATGGTTTTAGGAAACGCTCCGTTTCCATCACTAATATGGCGGTATTTAATGCCGTCATAGAGGGTGTTTATGCGGTGAAAGTGGCTTATTTTTGCCCTATTCTATGTTCTTGGGGAATCCTTGCCGTCCGAGGACGGTGAGGATTCCTGCTAATGCAGCGAGCCTTCTGCATATATAGCGGCAGCCCTTGCTGTTTTGACGACCGCACTCACTGAAGAGACCCAGCAAGGTGGAACCGGCAAGTGCAGGGGGGGGGGGTGGGCAGTTGAATACTGATCCGCGAGCTATGACTGAGAGCTATCGACACTGCTCACCATCATTGAATATACCCCATGTGTAGACACACCACGGGAGGAATTGTGGACATAGGTACATGATGTCATCCCCATATCCTGACTGCAGTTGCCCTTGTCCATCTCCTAGGACAGTGGTTCCCAACCCTGGTCCTCAAGTACCCCCAACAGTGCACGTTTTCCAGGTCACACGGCAGGTGCACTCATTATTCAGGCACATTTGAAAAGATCCACAGGTGGAGCTAATTATAGCACTTGTGATTCTGTGTGGAGACCTGCAAAACCTGCACTGTTTGGGGTACTTGAGGACCAGGGTTGGGAAACACTGTCCTAGGATGAGGATAAAGGCAGTTTGGTTCCAGGTCCCATGATGTATACAAACCTCTGTATTGCCACGGGAGATCCCAGTGACGCCATTATATCATGTCACTTGGCGTCCTGGTGCCAGGCATCTCTGAATCAGCCGCCCAGTGCAGGACATTGCTATGGGATCTATGCTGACATGGATCTAATAATAACTGCTCCTAGTGAATTACTTTAGAGAAGTAACACCAGTGATCTTAAAGGGGATAATCCGCCTTAAACTATAAATGGCTTTAGACAAATGTATGGCAAGATCTCTGAGCATTTGCTGATTGCTGCCCAGTGCGTATCATATGGTGGCAGACTGATCTGCTAGTTTGCTTTCCAAGAGGTATCGCCACAGAAAAGACGCCTTCTAGTTGAAACGAAATCCGTGTCCAGAGTTTCCTGAATGAAACCTGATTTGTAATAACTGAACGCCACTCGTTCTTATTCACGGTCTACTAATGACTGTAAGTGTGGCTCTTTAGCACTATTTTAGACATCACAAAACATGATCTAGCAGATACTGTATTTCTGCACAAAAAAAATAAATAACCCAAAATGAGTAACTTTTCCAGCGGCACAGATTACTGTGTACTTTACATGCACATGGCTTTTTTCTGCACAGTATTCAGTCGGGATACGGTCGTATTGTCGACCCGACTTAGGTCGACAGGGTTCTAGGGCAACATGGATAAAGGTCGACAAATGGGTTAGGTCGACAGTTCGCAAGGTCGACATTGGCTTTTCACTGTTTTTTGAGCCGACATGTGCCGTCAGGCGGTATTTCATGCCCTACCATCCACTAGGGTGTGGTGGTAGAATAAAATAGTGTGCCGAGTGCAGCGAGGCACCGCGCCCGAAGCATAGCGAGCGGCTGCGGTTGACTTCCAACTGTGTCCATGTCGACTGTGTCCAAATTCGGGTAAAAAAACTGTGAAAAAACCCATGACGACCTTGCGACCTGTCGACCTAACCCATATCGACCTAACGCTTTTGTCGACCTTGTCCCATGTTGACCTAGACACCTGTTGACCTTCACCCATGTCGACCTAGTTGTCTATCGACCCAACAGTGTCGACCTAAGTCGGGTCGACAATACGATCCACACCCATTCAGTCCCGGTAGCCAGATATAATGTGTGTAGCTGTTCTGTTCCGTGTCCCTTCTCTGTATACCTTGCTCTTTGTATGACATCCCTTGATTTAAGAAAAGAGTAGGGAGTAAGAAGAATCATATTATTGGTTCTCTCATCAATTTCCGCTTGATTCCAACCAGAAACCTGGTGGCGCTAACTCACCTAAAATCGGTGAGGGACATTCACATAAAGGTTTCTTTATTAGTTATACTCCTGTACAAATGGACACTGAACTTGGCTTCTATAGAAAGACACTTGCCAAGATTTTCAGTCACGCATTCCTCAAAATGTTTCTTTGTATGTGTACTCTCCGCTCATGGTCTCCAAATATCACAAACAATTCTTCAATAAAGCAGCTTTATTCCATAAAACATAATACTACAGGGTACATATCTGCAACATTAGCTTTTCTTTTATTTAACTCGTAAATGGGCATCACCTTCATAGTAAAGTTTAAAACTGTTGCAAGTATTTTTTTTTTTTTTTTTATATATTGGCATGTCATGATGTACCTGGTGTATCTGCAGGGACTAAGAAGCCCACATTAAGCACCTTCAGACCCCAAAATCCTGCTTTGGTGCCTCATTAGTCACAAACATCTGTTGCCTAATTGCTAAAGTTGCCTAATTCAATTGTCTGACATGAAATATCGCTGCCATTTATAAAAACACCATTAGGTAATTGTCCAAAGGGTTAAATGTGTACACTTTTTTAAAATTTATTTTAAAACCAATACAATTGCAAGCACTATAGATGCCCAGACATGGTGCAATTTGAATTTTTCAGTTCAAATTGCATTGCACCGTGTTTATGTTGCCTTGCAATGCAATGCTCGCTCCTGTGTACTACATTTTGCCTTGCAATATGGATGTGCAGGCAGGCATTTATGAACTAGACCGCATGTACCCTGTAATTGACTATTGTAGTGTATTCAAAAATCAGGTGTAGCTCACATCTTCTATGGAGAATGAGATTCCCCATCTGTTATCATGGCTCCTGTGTATTACTATTTCATGATATAGAAGACATCCAATCATGTGAAAGAATATGATCTGGTAAGATGATGTAAACTTGTATATGATGTATTTGCAGCACATCCTAAGGGGGTATTCAATTAAGTCAGATAAAAAAATATTTTTTTTTTACCGTTTTTAGGTTGAATTTATATTTAACCCATTCAAAGTATCGATTTTTCGACTAGTTGTAAAAACGGCACGGTCCCAAAAAAAATCAGGGAAATATTCACTGCTCCACATTTTTTCATTGAAATTCTGTGTGTTTTTGTGTGTATTTTTAATCCTTTTTCGCTGATGCTAATTCGATATAAAAAAAAAAAAGAATTGGCATTGGTGAAAAAAGATTAAAAACCCGGCGAAAGCCCCCGCAATTGAATACTAAAGTCTTTTTTTTTTTTTTTTTTTTTTGGCTACAGGAAAACAACAGACTTAATTGAATACCCCCCTTAGGCAAAGTTGACTGCAATGACTCTCCAAAGTCACAGCTGTAAATGGTGTTCTGTTTTAAATAAAATAAACAATTTAATTAAAGCTGCATTGGCAAAGTTGCAACAGTTAAGAGACCTGTTTGCCCAGGTACTGCCAGGCACACATCACAAACACTTATGTCCATGCTTGAAACATTTTAGTATCTTGTTTATTAACCCTTTTGAGTGCCATGTGAATTTGTCAAAATTGTTGTGAACATTGCCAAACAAACATTTGTGTTCATCATATTGACCTGTAATGTTTACCTTTTTATATAGAAAATAGAACCTTTTTTTTTTTACACAACATTTTTTATTTGAATTTATATAACAAATGTGAGTGACTCATTTTTAGCTGATATTTTGCAAATCTCTCAGATGTTGGCACTCAAAGGGTTAAACATTCAATTGCTATTATCCCTCAATACAGTAGGACTTGAAAACCTTTCTAATGCAACAGGTAAAAGCCTACTTTCCGTGTATATACCTTTTTTTCTTAAACAAATATATGTGCATTTTCAACCCAGGTACTTCACCACAATTCTCAATTTCTCTTGGATCTTGCAGTCCAATTAGAGTGAGATTATACACAGTTTTCGACCATTAGAAAGTAATTAAGATGACAATAAGTTGTACTGCCAGACAGTGTGCCATTTGTTACGCATTTATTAGATATGTGCTTATGATAACCAATATGGTTAATTGAAGACGTGCTTAGTCTGAAATAATCCTTTACAGGAATACGCTGATATTACAGCCATATTGAACAGAGGCATTTAGCCCATTTTCAGACCCAGATATCATATTTTCACGATCTTTTCTCAATTTTTTTCTATTCATGTTATCTGTATGTCCTCGTCTCATGTTCGTCTCTTGATCCATTAACAGGATCAATTTTAGTATTAATAAAGTTGATATTTTAGACTGATACGTTTATATTATAGAAGGCAGTGCCCCACCCGGGAGTTTCTTTCCTGATATTCTCCCTTGAATATCAACCCGTTTCCAATTGTACTTACCATACTCCCCGGGAGCACCTCCACAACGAGATTATAACATAATTTACTCACTCACATGTTGACTGGAGTTTAACCTTCTTACCTGCTAGCAAATTAGTCCTGTGCACCTGGCCCCCATCCCCTCCCCCTTTCCCCATTTTTACAAATATATGTGCGCAAGCAACAAAAAAAAACAATGTATCATTGTTAATATGTTGTGTAAACTAGGAGCTGGAATGTGATTAAGCATTTCTCGGTAAAGTATGCTGCAATACAGTGTTTTTAAAAATAAATGATGATTGTCTTGTGCAGAAAAGCTATTCTCAATGCACGAATAAATATCTTGTGTACGTCCTAAAGTTCGTGAATGCTTTACTTTCAGATATCCTTAGGCTGGTTTCACACACTCTGGCTCCTGCCGGACGGCGAAATCCCGCACGGCTTAAAAGCCGTGCCGTCCCTGCAGTGTGTAATGGACTGCTATGTGTCCATTCACACAGGACGGTCAGGGCACGGGTGCCGGGTAGCAGCCGGATCTTACCACTGCAGTGTCTGGCTGCCGTGCCGTGGCCATCCCGTACTCACAGGTCAGTGTGTGCTGAGGGCGATGGGGGCCTTTCACACACACCGGTCATTTGGTGTCCGGTTTTAGCTCTCCACCGCCACCAAACTGACGTCACTTCAGTTTCTACCCTCAAATTTACACAGCACTGGCTCACGGAGCCGGTGCATGCGAAAGAGACAACTGTCAGGCAAAAAGCCGGACAAAGTGTGTCCGGCTTTTTGCCGTCCGGTCAAAACCGGAGTGTGTGAAACTAGCCTTAAGGTCCATGGACACTGGGCGACTGATAGCGTTCATCACTGTGGGGAAAGCCGCTCAGTGCATACACACTGAGCGACTTTCCACCTGCCCGGCGCCGATGGAGGGGGGGGGGGGCAGCATTGCACAGCGAAGCGCTATGCAAAGCCATCTTGAAAGCCACTCATCTGCTGGTATGACCAGCAGATGAATGGCTTTCCCGGCGATGTTGCAGGAGCGTACAGCAGCGCTCATCGCCGGGGCATACACACTGGGCGGCTTTGAGCTGAAAGCCGCTCAAACCTGCTGTTTTGAGCGACTTTTAGCTCAGTCGCCCAGTGTGTATGGGCCTTTAGTCGTAACAAAATGCGATTTCGAAAAAAAACCATTAGGCAGCCCTAATGTTCTTCTAAATTAGCATTCTTGAATTCTAATGAATACGTTTAATGAGTTTGGTTTAGCTGCAAAGGCTGTAACATTTATAATTGGTGTGATCTTTGTGTAGGCCTAATTGATAGCAAATGTAAAACATTGATTTGAGGGTGTAACTTCTGAAGTGCAATTAGTTACATTTCGTTGCATCAAATGTCTCCTGAAATTCTGTAATCAGAAGAATCAAGCCGTATTTAGGAGATATAAGATATAATTGCCCAAGCTCTAGGACAGAGGCATGTTGGGATACTTATAGGGTCACTGAACACACATAGCTTGGCCTTTGTATATTTTTTACGATTGAAGTATACTTTTACTTATCCACAGGAGATATTAGAGACCATGGACAGAATGATTAGATAAGCATTATTTATTCTTTTACTGTATGTACATAACAAATAAATGTAAAATATAAATAAATGAATGTGTTTTTGTGTACCAATCATACTCCTTTCACATTGCACTTAATTACCCGGTTCATGCCGGTTTCTTGCCGGTTTGACCTGGTATTTGGTGCGATGTGAAAAGGGTTACTGTGTCTCGCAAACCTTTAGACAAACCGCAATATTAACCGGTAAAAAGAAGTTTTTTTACCGGTTTGTTGCCATGTTGCTTTGCGGTGTGAACGGTTTCATCTGGTCGAGTGACCTGTTACCTGTTCACACCAATGGAAAAGGCAACGCTTGGAGCAGCGCCAGCTCTAAGCGCTGCCTCCTCCCCCACCCCCGATGACACTCCGCCGCTCTGCCACGCCCCCGGATGTCGTCACCAAACCGACAGTATTGACAGTTCGCTGAGAAGGTCTGAACAGACCAAAATGCAGGGAACACACCGGGACTACACCGGTTCAAAGTCCCGGTGCAACCCTGCATTTACGGTCTGAAAGCGGTATCAGTCATACCATTAAAACCCCATTGTGCCTCCAAGCCCGTTCTGAGCCTTTGAAGCATGGACTCCACAAGACCTAGGAATGTGTACTGTGCTATCCGGCACCTAGATTTTGGCAACAAATCCTTTAAGTCCTTTAAGATTAGTGGTGGGACTTCTATGGGTTTTCTGACTCATCCCACAGATGATCAATTGAATTGAGATCTGGGGGAAGAGAGCAAATCTTGAGCTCATTGTTATGTTCTTACCATTCCTGAACAAAGGGTGCAGTGTGGCTATACGCATTACCGACTGAAAGAGGTCACTGTCGTCAGGGATTACTGTTACTATGAAGGTATCCGGACTGACTCATGATAGACAGTCATATGGTCGACCACTAATGGTCAACAGTCAAAAGGTCAACAGGGTTTAAAGGTGGACACACAATAGGTCGACAGGGTCTAAAGGTCGACCTCGAAAAGGTGGACATGCATTTATTTTACTAAATTTTCAGCCGACATGTGCCGACAGGTGGTATTTCATGCCCTACCATCCACTAGGGTGTGGCGGGAGAATAAAATAGTGTGCTGAGCGCAGCGGTACACTTACAGTGTCCATGTCAACCTATGTCGACATAGACACCCTAAAAACTTTAAAAACTCATGTCGACCTTTAGACCCTGTCGACCTTGTGACTGTCTACCATGTCTATAGTTTTATACCATTACCGCTATGAAGGGGTGTACTTTGACTGCAACAGGCTTAGGTAGGTAGTGTATGACAGGATCCATCAACTGCATCCAATACTGGGCCTTCTTCCCATAATGTGTCCTGGTGCGTCTTCTGCAGATAAATGAGGCACATGCACCCAGCCTTCCATGTGATAGAAAAGAACATTTGATTCATAATTCAAGGCTGCATTCTTCCATTTCTCATCTATCCAGTTTGAGCTTTCGGCACTGGACAGGGGTTTGCATGGGCAGTCTCAATCATACACCTAAAGCTGCGAAGCACTATTTGTGTTCTGACACCTTTCCAGCATAGCCAGCATTAGCTTCATCAGCAATATGTGCTACAGTAGCTATTCTATGGATAGAACCAGACGGTCTAGCCTCTGATCCGCACGCACATCAGTGAGCCTTGGTGACTCTGTCATCGGTTAGACGATTGTCTTCATTGGATCATGTTTGCTAGGTACTACCTACTGCACCGCACAAGACCTGCCATTTTGGAAATGCCTTGACCCAGTTATCTACCCATCACATTCTGACCCTTGACAAAGTTGCTCAGATCTTGACAGTGCCCATTTTTTCTGATTTTAACACAGTATCTTCAAGAACTGAGTGTTCGCTCGCTGCCTAATGTATCCCACCTGTTCACAGGTGCCATGGTAACAAGATAATCAATGTTATCCGCATCACATGTCAGTACTTTTAATGTTATGGCTGTGTGTGTATTTGTTGACTGAGGGGTAGATTTATTAAGCCTGGTGAAGTGATAAATCGTCTGTTTTTTTTATCACCGGCCAATCAGCTCCTACCTGGGAAGTTACAGGCTTGGTTTGAAACATGACAGGTAGGAGCTGATTGGCCGGTGATAAAAACCAGACACTTTATCACTTCACCGAGCTTAATAAATCTGCCCCTTAATGATTAGCTTTTTTACTCCATGAAAATGTATTTAGAAAGCAATATGAGGTTTGCTGGGGCTGATCGTTTTGTTGAATACAACGTTCTATCTCAATGCTGTAATATGTCTGGTGATCTGTAGTACAAGTTTGTCCCCAACCCCTCGAAGACAGAGGTTATTTGCCATTCCCGTGTTGTCTCTTACTGTGCTGGTGTACACAATATTCTGTGGCGTCTGCTCAGCAGAACACATTCACTAAACATACCAGATTGTTTATTTGTTGCATACAATTGTGTTAAGGCTAATTCTCTATATCCTTTCTCTCCAGGCCAGCCTTTCCATATGGGGATGGGGAAGTCTTGGTGGCGTTCTCTTCCTGATCACGTTTGGACCTTTCGCTATAATTTATTTAGCCTTTTACATCCTCTGCTTTGTGGGTGGGTAAGTACTGTAATGTGCACGTGCAAGCAGATAAAGATGAACATGAATGCCTGTCTGTGGAAGCCTGTACACACGGTGACTCTTGCTGGTTACATGTATTGTACCATGGTTATGTGTGAGCTGTACATATGCATCATTTTATTTACTCAACAGTTTGCTAAAAATTCACAGTTTAAAGGACTGGCCAACACAAAGTATATTTGTCACATTGATTTCTTTATTTAGAGAGGGGATTTGCATGTTCTCTGTATTGTCTGGTAATTGTAGCTACAAGGAGCACCGTACAACTGAAGTCTCATACACACTACTCAAACTTTTTAAAAAGTGATTGCCCCCAAGGGCCTTTGTGAGTGTTATATTTAAAAAAAAAAAAAAAAAAGGTACTTGTTTCCTAGCACGGCGCCCAAGATTTTCATCTTATGGCATCTTATGCCATCGCATCGCATGCCATATAGCCGCATGCGATGCGATACTATTTTAAATGTATAAGCACCCTAATGGGTGCTTACAATGTTAAATGCACCCCCACGCCACCCCCACTATCAACGCCAACCCGAAGCGTGGCGAGCGCAGCGAGCCCTCGAGGGGCGGCGGTACGCGTCCTCCGGCCTTTTCATACCCCCACTATCCACGTCGGTGTGGAGTTGATCTTAGATAGTATGGCGGACGCGTATTACTTTACATATATTCCGCGTCCCCTCGTGGGGCTCGCTGCGCTCACCACACTATCTAGAATGAACTACACGCCAACGTGGATAGTGGGGGTATGAAAAGGTCAGAGGACGCGTAACGCCGCCGCCCAGCGCGGGCTCGCTGCGCTCGCCACGCTTTGGGTTGGCGTTGACAATGGGGGGGGCATTTAACATTGTAAGGACCCATCAGGGTGATTGTACAATAAAAGATCATATACCATCGCATTGTATGACATATGATGCGATACGATATTTTATTGTACAATATTGCGTCGCATCACATCACATTGTATACCATATTTAGTCTTATGGTATACGATGCAATGGGCGCCGTGCTAGGAAACAAGTACCAAAAAAAAAAAAACGGGTAGCGTATATGCCCCTGGCTGAACATGCAGGTCAATTTTGTCCATGAAGCCAATGACCCGCAAGTTCGGCAAGGTCCCAGTGACGTCAATGAGTTAACGATATCGTCCAACCGAGGAACCGCCGATATCATCAGCATAATCAGCCATCCCACGGGTCATCTATGTATGGGGCTTAACTCCCACCAAAGTGTTCTTCTCCTGTGCTTTTATCTAATACACTACTGGGTCTATTCAATAGCAGGGAATAGCTATTCTAATTGGCACCCTGCTATCTCCGACTAGTGAATTTCCTACAAAACTGAGGTGGCGGCGCGGTTGTGTGCCCTAGCACGGAGCAAACAGCATCACGGGAGGCACTTAAGTTGGAAAATTTCGGTACACGGTGCGTTTTTTAGCTGCGAATTGGTGCCACTTCAATGCACAGCACATCACACAGCACAGCAAGTCTGTGCAGCTCATGCCTTTAGTACTAGATTGCATCGTATCTAGTACAAAACAACGGTGCTGTAGCACATTGTATGCTTTTTGTACTAGATACAATGCAATCTAGTAGTAAAAGCACGGAGTTCATCGCACTGTGTATGGCCACCTTAAACATTCTCTCACTTAGCAGCGCGTTGATTAGAATAGCTTTGGCGGTCTCCCAGCGATAATCACAGTGCACAAAATTGAATCGACCCCTACATACAGCAAATCCACTATTATAATAAACACTGTTAGGGATATTTTTTCTTTTACCCTAATTGCTTACCAGGTGGAATACACTGGATTATGCTCTCACTTTAACACACACACACACACACACACACACACACACACACACACACACACACACACACACACACACACTGTGTGATTTAGTTGCTTCGCCAGCGGTGCAAATTAATGGATGCCCAATGGAGAAACTCTGTTTTTGTTGCCGTCAATTCTGCATGCAGCCTCCTGTGATGGTGAGATCCCGGCTGTTGGTTTTTCGGCATCAGGATCCTGATATATTCAGAGTTCTGTCGCCGGTATTGTGGGGGGCAGCCCGGATATTGGCGTCTGTATACTGAACATCGGCATTATGACCGCCGGGATGTTACCTGCATCCCTTCCTGACAATAACTCGCAGACCCTTTTTCATTTGGGTATAGCAGAGATGGAAATGACAGCTATTTTCTTTAAAGTGAAAGAGTTAGATCACTACTGGGCTCATTTGGAAACAGGGTTTTTGCACACTCCTCCTTTCCCTGTTTCATGGAATTTTTTTTTTTTTCAGATTGGTAATGTATTACTGAAAAGAGACAAAATGTACAAAGGAATTGTTTCAAACCTATTACTTGCTGCTTAGTGCTTTAGCGAGGCTAATTACGTAAATAGGAAAAGGGCTGTGAGCAGTCTTACCCATAGCCATTTCTGTTACGCTGTTTACTCTAATTAAGAGGCATAGCTGTATCTCCAGCCTACATAATTGTAGACCATAAAGCTTCATTTATACAGCACTGAAGTCTCATGATTATCTTTGACTAATCTCATGTGGCTTTTTGATTACTTTTTTTTTACTACTTAGCCTTTTGCCATTTGAGTGGTCATCATGTAATGTTCTGTTATCTTAACCGTTTGCTGTTCTGCTTCCTGTCTCTTGTAAAATATAGTTGCCCATTTTTTGGGCAACCATAAGAGTACCTCCGTGTAGCCTGCAGGCATCGCTCTCTATATAATTGCCCATATACAGCAGTGGTCATTTGTACAACGGCGGCGCAGCTATGTTATCAAGTGGTTCTCCCCAACCACATTGAACGACGTCAAGTCAACATATGCTCCCGAATTAAGATACAACCAGTATCGTCCTTTGAAAGTACACAATAGTGTAGTAAATTTCCAAATCCAGTTTGATTGTTTCCAATTTCCCTAAAAAAAATTAGCAAAAGAAAACGTGTATAAGGTGACGGCAAATTAAGATGATGCCAAAGTGTCTGTCTGAAATATGCCTCGGTTATAACTGTGGTCAGTCTAGGGGTGGGGGGGGGATTATTTAGCATAAAAAATGTAACAGCTTTAAAAAACAGCCTAGCCAAGCTTTTTAGCAGTTTTTGCTGTAGGCTATTCAGTCACTGTTAGTTTTTTGCACCCTTAAACTGCTCACGTCGTGAAAACAGGGTACTTATTCAGGATTTATTTTCAGTGCCTGCTGAGCCGATTTGGTTCCCTGATAAGACCAAGTGGTTGGCTACATTTGGGGCTTATTAGATAGCCCTGGGGTGTCAATTAGCCTGTGGGAAAATTTCCCCAGCTTATTGAATTCCCCAAGTGAGACCAGTTTGACCTTGAGAGCCCCCGGCGGTTTCCCGGGAGGCTCAAATGCGATCTGGCACTTGATGTGCCATTTTTACATGCAATAAAACGCACGCGATTTATTGCTTGTAATTCTCCCTGGGTGCTGCTGCGGGGGATGGGCAGCAAGGTCCGGCCAGCTAATGATGGTGGCGGGGGGCTGGCAGCTTGTAGTGGCAGGCAGTGGGGTCTGTCAGAGCAGCAGTGGCTGGGAGCTTGTAGCCGCATTTTGGGGGAGGAGGGGTGGGATGTGGCTGCTGCATATTTTGAAATTACTGGCCAGACGTTGATTGACTAAGAGATTTCTCTCAGCCCATCAGATGGGAGGCCGCTGATTGCCTGAGAGAATTCTCTCAGCCAATCAACCGGACATTGATTGGCTGAGAGAATTCTCTCAGCGGATCAGGTCTGATGCGCATGAGGCCTGAGGGGACCTCAAACTGAGCCGATTTGGGCCAATTACATGGCCTGGTTTGTCTGAATCGTCCCAAATCACCCCCAATCGGCTCAGTGTATGGGCGTCTTAAGTCTTGATCTATACTTTCCCTTCAGCACTAGTTAAAAATTAGTATTTATTGGAAAAAACTTTGATATTAGTACACATTGGGGAGTATTCTGGTTGGTTTGAAGAAGCAAACTCCTTGTTTAATAGACAGTCATGTGCACTGCAGGTGGGGCAGATGTAATATGTGCAGAGAGAGTTAGATTTGGGTGAGGTGTGTTCAAACTGAAATCTAAATTCCAATGTAAGAATAAAGCAACCAGTATTTACTCTGCACGGAAACAAAATAACTCACCCAAATGTAACTCTCTCTGCACATGTTACATCTGCCCCACCTGCAGTGCACATGGTTTTGTCCATTAAAAATGGAGTTTTGTTTTTCCAACCAACCAGAGTCACCCCCATTGGTCCTAGAAAATTGCTGTCATTTTTCACAGTTCTTCTTTCTGCTTTGTATCTGTCGTTTTTTAATGTTGTCAGTAATTCTGGTTATCTTGCTTTGTGGGTTTTCTCTGTTTCCGTTACCCATAGTCACTATCTCTGCTACAGTAGCTTGTGTTCTCCAGATTGCCAACAACTAGGTCAGGGGTGGCCAAACCAATCCTCGAGATCTACCAACTGTCCATGTATTTCAGATCACCTAGCTGGTGCACAGGTGTAGTCATTACTAACTGTCACATTTTCAAACATGTGCTGCATTCATTCCTACTATAGATCCACAGGTTGCCTGAACACATGAATTGTTGGTAGAGCTTGAGGACCGGTTTGTGACTGCCTA
This sequence comes from Crinia signifera, assembly GCF_055691185.1. Taxonomy (NCBI): domain Eukaryota; kingdom Metazoa; phylum Chordata; class Amphibia; order Anura; family Myobatrachidae; genus Crinia; species Crinia signifera. The sequence goes on from NC_139221.1 coordinate 285,583,073, forward strand.
TCCTACAGTAGCCTGTATTCACCATGATAACGGTTTTGTAGTCCGTTCTATCCCCATTTGGTGGGTTTGACATTTGCCAACAAGTATTACATCTCACAAAATCTAATGAAACTGCTTCAGAATTGTTACTTCTATTGTTTTTTTTTTATTTTCTTAACAATGAGGTTAAAATTAGATTATTTATATTAGAATAATATGTTGGTAGGACAATGTGATATGTATTTCGCTATATAGAAGGAAACCAATTACAGTATATGAATTGAGTAGTTCTTAACTAATTCTGTAAGAGGATAACATATGTAGTTACCTTGAGTAGTATTGGCTGGTGCTATGAATGGCACATTAAACCACCATTAATTTAGCTCTTTAACAATCGCGAGGTACTGTATAATCATCATACGTAAATTTGTCTCTGTAGAATATCAAATATGTTTCTACCAGACTTGTTCATTTATTATACTATGTCCCTCATAATAAACTGAGAAACGTATTACTTTTAATAGTGATGATGACTATGCTATTTAAGATCACTGTTTGTTTAAATAATATGGTTTCTAATTTGTATTAACTTTAGGATAGGGGTGGCCCACGCATCATCCTCGAACAATCAACCAGTCAATCAACCAATTACGTGAACATTCAGCAGCAGTCAGCAGTAACCAATAAGAGTCAGAATGATTTTTATTGGCTGCTGCTAGCGGAACAGTGCATCCTCACTAGCCAATAAGAACTTGGATCATCCTTATTGGCTAACTGCTTCAATCACTGCTAGTTAAAGCCGCAGCTGGCTGGAATTGCTACTGTTGTGTATATACGTCAGCTATTATTTGCATCAGTGCCAGCCCTTGCTCTCATGGGATTGAGCTTGAGATAGCATGGGCGCAAGTGCTAGAGATTATTGTACGTAGTCCTGAAGGGGCAGTTCTGTGTATAGACGGCTACACTTTCCTAAAAAGTATGCCTCCCAATACCCCTACACAGAGCGATGTGGGGGCATTTTCTAAGCGATCTAGTGAGATCACAAAGAAAATGCCCCTAAATCGCTACGTGTGTAGGCCCCATTAGACTGTCCAGGAAATTGACGTTGTTGAAACCAGTTTCTACTGAGATGATTCAAGTATGTTCATCCTTGTTTTCTGCAATGCTGCCTGTTGATGCCCCCCAAACCCCAGCAGCAACTGAGTCATGCTGTGGCTTTGTCATCACTGTGAGTGACATTTCAGTCTCGGATCTTCACAAGAGTAGTTGTGTCTTCTGTGCATGCAAGATTAATGGGGTCTACAACCTCGCTCCTTGTGTAGGGGCGGACTGACTATTCTGTACAAGACAATGGGGCAGATGTATTAAGCTTTAACAAGAGATAAATGCAAGGGTGATAAAGAGAGCTAAACATCCAGCCAATCAGCTCCTTACTGACTTTTTTCAAACACAGCCTGTAACATGGCAGTTAGCAGGTGATTGGACATTTATCTCTCTTTGGCCCTTATTTTGGTTCATTCTTTCTGACAAAATCCTTCTTAGATGGACAAAACCATGTGCACTGCAGGGGGGGGGGGGCAGATGTAACATGTGCAGAGAGAATTAGATTTGGGTGAGTAATTTTGTTTCTGTGCAGGGAAAATACTGACTGCTTTATTTTTACACTGCAATATAGATCTCACTTTGAAGTAAAACCCCACCCAAATCTAATTCTCTCTGCACATGTTACATCTGCCCCACCTGCAGTGCACATGGTTTTGCCCATCTAAGAAGGATTTTGTCAGAAAGAATGAACCAAAATAAGGCCCTTTATCACCCGTGCATTTATCTCTTGATAAAGCTTAATATATCTGCCCCAATGAGTTAGTTTTCATCAAGCAGAAGATGAAGCACCCAGTGTTGACAGGTTTATACTTTCCACTTATTAAGTTATCAATGAGTTGAATGTAACATTCAACATATTGCAGTATATTAAAAATAATTAGCAATTTAGCTTTCAACACATTTAATAGGTGGCTGTTCAGTGTTGTGTTTGTTTTTGTATGGTATCTGTACATTATGTGGATAGTGAAGCAGTTTTTTTTATTTAATGAGGAAATGACTCACTGAAAGTCGTCTGGGGCAGGCTGGATGGGCCAAGTGGTTCTTATCTGCAATCAAATTCTTTATTTCTATCTTTAATAACCTCTCACTGGGAACCACCTCACTTGGGAGTCAGAACGGTATCCGGTCCCTGGGTCGACAATGGGTCAAACACTAATGGTTGACACCTAAGAATGGTCAACATACCCTAGGTCGGCAATGACAGAAGATTGACACAAGCTAAAGTGAGACTTGCACATGGTCAACAATGAAAAAGTTGACACCATTTTTTAACGTTTTTTTTTTTTAAACCGACTTGGTTTACACTTTACCAACCCAGTGGGCATAGAGATAGATTATATTAGTGCATGGTGAGCAGACCATGTGTCAACCTTTTGTTACTGTTGACCTACAGTATGTCTGCCATTCTTAGCTATCGACCATTAGTGGTGAACCTAGTGACTGTCGACCTAGACATTGTCTATCATGTATACCAGGCACGTCCAAACTGTGGCTCTCCAGCTGTGAGACTACACATCCCAGCATGCCTTGCCATAGTTTTAGTGTTCCTTAATAGCAAAAATGTGGCAAGGCATGATGGGACTTGTAGTTTCACAACAGCAGGAGGGCCATAGTTTGGACATGCCCGATCATACCATAACCGGTCGGAATGTAGGCACACATTCCCAATGGTAGTACCTTCACAAAACATACAGTATTAACCATTATAATTTAGTCTTGCATTCTTCCCATCTAAGACATCCGTTGGTCCACCTTTTATATGCTGATGTCCAGTGGCTAAAGCCATATGCTGTTATCTGCTTGTGAAGGCTGTATAATTGCCGGGTATTGAGCTACATATCCAGGTCACACGCATTGGGTTTATCAATGAATCAGACAGTTGTCTGCCATATATACAGATGCAGCCTCATACATCTATCCTCAATACACCATGCAATGCGAGATGCTTTCCACGAGTCAGCCACCAGATCCCATGCAACTCTGCTAGAGTCGGTCATCATTTTATGTGGAACATGCTTCTAGGGTACAACCCTCTGTAACTAGGAAGCACCAGAAAACTCTGCTGAATCATTTGATATGTGTATGACTGAGGCTGTATATGAATCACAACTTGGCTTGAATAAATCTGTGGCCGCTGCATTGCAGATTAAGAGACTCAGTTGGGCACAGAATATGTGTCACAAATCAAACTAATCTGTGCAGGTTTGTCCTAGTTGCATCGTGTTGTGCATTAGAGTTTGGGAGCATCTGATGCTCTTGGAGCTGCTAGCGCATCATAAAATGCAGGCATTGGAGTCAGTGTGTCAGTTTTGCTAGGTATGGCAACCATAGGCGCCGAAACCGTGGGTGCTCCGGGGCCCCAGCACCCACGGAAAGTGAGGAGCACCCACGGCACGGGCGACGGCAGCGTGGTCCCAGCAGCGGATATGCTATCAGCAGCGGGGGTCCCTGCGGCGGATGGGAACTAGTAGCGGTATTAAACATCCAGTGAGTACATTTTATTAGTTAAGAACAGTCATTCTCAAAGCCCATCCTCTAACAGTGCATGTTTTCCAGATCTCCTAGTTGGTTCACAAATCTTTAAAGTATCACCTGTAGAGTTCAAAGTTGTTTTTTCTGGAAATGTTCCTGATTGGAAATTGGTTCTATGACTTATTAGTTACTTCGGGCCAAGTATAATATGGTGTGAGAATCAGAAAGTGGCATATTTTGGGAGGGTTTTCCTATTTTTTTAAAGTGGCAATCAAATTACGTGGCAAAGTCAACCTGGCAAGCAGATGTGTTACATGAATTAGTGGTCCACGTGGTAAGTTGCCATTTGTCTGTGTTGACACTGTCGGCATTTTGAGTGCTGACCGTTATCCCTCTGGTTTCCTGCCACAATCTGCAAATGTATTTGCAGCTCCCAACAGAAAAGTTACCCAGGTGTGTACTGTATGTGTGTGTTTTACATATGGTACATATGGGATTGGTACTAAATCCCGGCGTTCAAAATCCCGACCGCCGAAATCCCGACAAGGGGTATGTGGATCGCCCCCCTTGCGTGCTCGCTGCACTCGCCACGCAGCAGGCCCGGTGCCTCGCTACGCTCGGCACACTCATTTATTCTTCCTCTATGGGTGTCGTGGACACCCAAAGAGAATCAGAATCATCTTTATTGGCCAGGTATACTTGCGTATGCTTGGAATTTTTTGTGGTAACAGTGCAGTATCAATCAGGGAACACAAGGTGGGTGGGAAGAGAGGAATAAACATACATCACTAGAACAGTTCGAGTTAGTATTTGGTACGTTCAATACGGTTTAGTTGGTGGACAGCTATTGGGAAGAAGCCTTTTATAGTTCTTGTCGTCTTGTCGTCTTTACTGGGATGGACCTAAAACGTCTGCCTGACAGAAGGGGTTTAAACAGGTTGTGACCAGGGTGTAGCTTGTCTGCCACGATATTTCCTGCACGCTTATTGACCCTGGCTAGGTATAGTTCTTGGATAGTGGGGAGCTCCGCCCCAATGATCTTTTCTGCCTTCCTCACCACTCTTTGCAACCTTCGACTGTCATTCTCGTTTGCTCCTCCGAACCAGATTGTGATCGAGGAGCAAAGGACAGACTCTACTATGGCAGTGTAGAAGATGAGCAGCAGCTCCTGCGGGATGTTAAATTTCTTGAGTTGACTCAGGAAGAACAACCGCTGCTGAGCCTTCTTGACAGTTGTAATGCTGTTGGGACCCCATTTGAGGTCGCAGGAAATCTTTGTTCCTAGGAATTGGAAGGAGTCGACCCTCGACACTACTCTGTCAGATATTATGAGTGGGTGCATGGCATTTGGTTTCCTTCTGAAGTCCACCACCATCTCCACCGTTTTGAGGGGGTTGATAGAGGGACAAAGTGTCAGGATTTCGGCCATTGGGATTTTGACTGCCGGGATTCCGACCACCAGGATTGTAACAGCATCCGTACATATGGTAGGGAGCATACATTGTAAGCTCCACTGGGGCAGGACCTAGTGTGACTGGACAATTATCCGCTGTGGTATATGTGTGTGCTATATAAATAACTAAATAAAATGTCAAATTAGCGTGCTGTTCTCTAGCTCTTATAGCTGCAGAGGTCCTATGCAATCATTTATTGACCATTCCTATGGGGCTGCCTTTTTGTTACTGGGAGGGCAGGGGGATATATATTTTTCACCATTTCTGCTTACATCATTATCCCTTTGGGTCCCAAGTGAATTTGGCAAAATAGTTGTGAAAATTGGCAAGAAAACATTTTTATTTATCATAATGACCTCTAATGTTTACCTTGTATACTAGGAAATATCATTTTTTTTTTTTTTTTTTACACATTTTTATATTTGAGTTTATATAACAAATGCGAGCGACGCTGGCATTTTTGGCGGACATTTTGCACATCTCACAGAGATGTTGGCACTCAAAGGGTTAATTGCAATAAATCTTTGTCAAAGATTAAAGCTGCCCATACACGCTGCTAAGCGTGCTGAGCCGATGTGTGGAGCGCGCACCTCATCGCACAGTACTTTTTGTACTTAGGTTTCATCACATTGCATTGCATGCACAACGGATGCACATGCAATGCAATGTGATGTGATCCCTGCTAGTACAGCACGGAAAGCACGCCCGTATCGCAGCGTGTATGGGCTGCTTTAGACTGATGTGCCTTTTATAGCACTCCTGTTGTTCTATCCTGCATCTTAAGCTGATGCACTCCCAGGCTCCGCAGGTGAGCTACAGAACAGCAGGTTTTTGCAGATAAAGCATTCAGATGTTTCTCATTGCTGACTATAGTTCTTACCCTAAGCTTGTGTGTATAATTCTGATTTCTGCTCTGGAGACACGGGCACATTGCGCTATATTTTTAGCCTGTTCAGTCTAACGTGAACCTGTGGTCTATTTGATCATTAAGTTTGGTCATAAGCCTGTCGCTGTGGTCTGAGTCCATTGATTAGGTGTGCGTGTGCTGTTCTATATAGTCATTTAATTGTTCTCCAGTACCACATAGGAGCACTCCAGTTACTTGGCTACTAATCATGTAGACTTGCATGTGCTGGCCGTTAATTAGCTTAGCTTGATCTAGTTTTGTGATTTAATACAATTTACCACTCATTTGCTTTGCATGCACTCTCTGTTGCTCCTATACTTTTCCTAGTTACACATAAACAGCTCTGTACATCTAAAAATATCACAATTCCTTGGGTGCTACAAATTTAAAGCAGGAGTACGTTAAAAGAGTGATTCGCCTCACTCACTAAAATATAATCAACAAACTAAAAATGACGGGTGTGGATCAAAGGGTTGACAGGAATGAGGTTTTCCTTAAAATGTCACAATGTTCAAGCTTGACATGGCAAAAAGTTCACAAGAAAAAGGTTGCCATGGAAATTGTCTGCATGATTTTTTACTGTTTTTTTTTTTTTGTGTTGAATTTGTAAATTGGAACACACGGACCCCAAATTTGTGGATCGCTTCACTTACCATGCTTCAGACCAGGTGCTTCGCTGCGCTAATCACACTTTACCATTCCCAATTGTAGTTCCTGTGGATAGTAAAAAATATGCAAAAGGGTAGTTGCGCTACACACTAAATACAGGTTATGCACTTTAAAAATACATTTATTTTACATAAAATGAAAAAGGTATCTTGAATAGCTTAAAAATAGCTGTATATAAAAAGAAAGTTTGGACAAGTAAAAAATTGCTGCAGTTACTAGTGCACGTTTTAGTAAGAGTCACCTTACATTCAGGTGTGTCCCGTTCCTTTTTGAGCCCAAAAGGTGTGGTGAGTCCTGATATCAGGTGGGGGTCAGGAATATGTGGTAGCCCTCCACTGTGCTTCCTCCAATCGGAGTGGTAAAGGTGGCTTTTCCTCCACAGGATTTGATTGCCAAGAACGGAGGACTGTAGTATCTTGTATCGGCAAATTAGAGAGGTGGTATTCCTCCAAAATAGATGGCTGTGCCTGTATAGTGATCCTGTAGTCCAAAGCTGCACAGTTTGGGAATTGTTGCAATGCCACTATGCACATGGCACCTGGAGACACACTCTGTCAATGTCACCTTGAAAAAGCTGCAGGAGCAGCGAAACGCGTTTGTAATTGGTACACCAGAATTACAGAGTGTGTCTCCAGGTGCCATAATAAACACGTGCAGGCAGAGATATTGCTGCTAGTAAGATTGCACCTCAATCAACCATTTATCATATAATGAAGAAGAAAAAGGTGGTACTTGTTTCCTAGCACGGCCACACCGATCAGAATCGCGTTCATCGGGGGTAAAATCGGGGCCATCGCGGCCTCTAAAAAAATCGGGTGCGATGGCCAGACGCGATGCCCGCGATTTCCCCATAGAGAACAATGTTAAATGCCTCAATTTACCCGCGATGACCACGATTTCCCATAGGAAACAATGTGAAATGGCTCAATTTAGCCAAATTATCATAGGGAACAATGGTAAATGGCCCAAAAACGCCCCTGAACATTGAAATGTCCCCCCAAAAGTTATTGACGCCACCCCGCCATCAACGTGAACCCGAAGCGTGGCGAGCGGCGGCGGTACGCCCATCCAAGCACCCAACCCGGTGCCACTGATTCCACTCGGTAACATGCGAGGAGATGTGTAATCCCACATCCCCTCACATGCCTCCGCTGCAGGAGAAATCATTCGATGGTTGGCGTCCATCAAATGATTTCTCCTGACTACGCAAATAGAAGTCAGAGAAAACTGACTTATTTGCATGCGCCTGGACGAAGACTGGGTGGGCGGCTGACATCCTGTGACATTAGCCACCTGCCCACAGCAAGTATCGGCCCGCCTGTGTACCCATGGGAATGCCCAGCGTTTTCATGGGGACGTCCATAAAACACTGAGCATTCCTATGGACAAGGCCCATCCCGTTCTCCGCCCACCCAGGTCCCCCCTCCCACCTCCTCCCACAACGAATGGCCCAGCAAGTGTGTAACTTGCTGAGGCTATTGGTTGCCAGGGTCTGCACTTTTGCATGCGCAGATGCGCAGAACGGGGCCAAATTCGCCTTGTTCCCAATGAATGTGAAATAAGCCCTCTGGCTGAACCAAAACAAAACCTGGCTTAGCTGCAAAATGCGTTAGTATGGAAAGTGTTATACTATTGATGTAAATGTGTCTGTAGTTTCAGACTGATCACTTTCGGACTGGTATCATTGCAACTGTCCCAATATATTGAACATTTTATGCCCCTGATGTTGAATCCTCTTCAGTTACTACAGTCTATATTTGAATTAATTTTGTTAATGTATTAAAGAAATATTAAAGTGCTTATCACAAAACTTCTCCTTTTGGAGAAACAGGTTGTACTTGTTCTTTCCTGGAACTATTTACTGTACTCGATAATGCTCTTGGCATTCACTTTTATTGCTAAGTCCACTGTGTTTATCTCTTCAACGCGTTTCTCCTCTGCACTTTTTTTTTTATAAGAAGTCAAACTCTCAGTTCCGTAAACCAAAATATTTACAAAAACTCAAGTCTGTTCCATTGTTCTTCTCTCTGATATAATGGTTGTAAGTAAATTGCTGTAAATGGTACCGAAACATTGAAATGATTTTCTAAAACTAGTCGATACTTGCTCAGCTAATCATCGTTACCAGTAATTAAATACCCCCTTTCTCTGTCTAACTATGGTGGAGAAGTATCAAGCCTTCTAAAGAGTAGAGTAGCAGCCCCTACCAACCAATCAGCTTTGAGGTAATATTTACCAAGTAAAGGCCCATACACACTAGACTATTTTGGTCACAATATCCATTAAAAAGGGCACATTGGACGATATTATGGACAATATCGCATAGTATGTAAGCACTCTGTCATTAATGATGCGAACGGCCATGTGCCGTTAACGCCCCCCTCCCTCGTCCAAGCATGTCCGGACGCGGGAAGTTATTGTTAACGACGCCCATGCTGCCACCGTAGCACCCTCCGCCGCCCTCCTGGCTTCACTCACCTCTGATGCCTGGGTCCCAGACACTGTGTGTAAGGGCCTTTTGTTTATAAAAGAATAGGTAAAGTAGAAGCTGATTTTTTGTTATTGACAGCTATTCCACTTGTCCACTTTTTTAGAAGCCATTTTGGTGTTCAGGTGGTTCCCTAGTAGCTCATGCATTCATAGGTTATGAGAACAATATTCAAAACACATTTTGTTTTCTAGTTTAACATCTTTGGCACGTTTTCAGCATTTATAGTGTTGTATCTAGCGGATGTAACGGTTTCATATCATCTTGACAATTCAGTTCTCTATTGAATGTTTTTCTCATGGGTAACGCTTTGTGTTTTCTCTCTCTCTCAGGGGTTTTATAGTCACACTTCTCTTTGGAAAGTTAAACTCGGAAAAGTACCTTGAGAGGTGTGAACACTCATTTCTTCCTTCAACGTCTGCTGGGATCCCAAAGGTAAGTGGCGGAACTAAAACAGTTATGTTGCCCAGTGCATGTACACTTGTTCTCTTATTTTATTTTTACTGTGAAATAAAAAAATAAATCCACCCAGAACTCCACTGTCAACCAGTTAAGTCGACTCATTATAACCGTCTGGTATCTGTATAATAAAAGTGTACTAATTTGGGTCTGTATAGAAATCTTTGCAAAATTGAAAATAATAGGCGCTAATTATGAACTATAAAGGCCATAGTTTTTTTTTATTTTTGTCATTCAGTCCATTCCAGCATCACTCAAAAACTTCTGGATGAATTTGGATTGCATTTGTACTACTGTATAGTGTAGTGTCCTAGAAGGGAACTGAGGTATGTATTATCTAGATATGATATCAGGGAGAGGAGCAGTAAAGAAAAAAGCCAATGCGTGACGCTCAGCCCGTTTTAGTTCCGTTAAGCGATTTATAGACAACCATGCCAATGCCACATACAGATGCACTTTTAAGTAGTGGCTGGCTTATCATATGTTTGCAAACTTGTACAGTAAGTAAGACTTCCGCATTGTATTTATAAATAGCGAGCCTCAATAAGTTAGTCTGTCTTACGGTCTGACAGCGGCGTGAAAGTTGGCTTTCTTTTCTCCCTTTTCAGCCCATGTTGCATTTACAATGTGAGCCACTTCCCCTTTGTGTATTATTTAACCCTTTGAGAACTTTTTATTGTGTCGCAATGTTTAACTAAACTTTAATTAATTGACTTCAGATCCTGTGCCAGCAATAACCAATGTGATTCATAGGCTACGGCCCTGGCATTTTTAGCAGATATTTTGCACATCTATCGCCACAGCGTTGGCACTCAAAGGGTTAACTATGATACAGTTTTGTAACGGGAGGAAAAAAAACGGAATGTTTCCTGTCTGCTTCCTTTCAGCTCTGCTCCCATAACCGACGCTGACTATTGGTTATAGTGGGTATATGTATGATAGAACTACAGTGTCTAGTACACAGTCAAGAGGTCGATGCTTGATTTACTTACAAGTTGTCTATGATTGTGAATAGTAACTTGCCTGAAGAGTGGCGGGTGCCGGATGGGGTCCCGACAGTCTGGATCCCGAAAGTCCTTTACCAGACGTCGGGATCCTGACTGTTAAAACACAGACAGACGGGTTCCTGACGGCCACCGGCTATTCTCCCTCGTGGGGGTCCACAACCCCCATAGAGGGAGAATAGAATAGGTGGCGAGCGTAGCGAGCCACCGTGCCACAGCGTGGCGAGCGCAGCAAGCCCGCAAGGAGCTTTGTTGCGCTCACCATGCTGTCTGAGTGCGGCCAGTCGGGATCCCGACATCGGGCTAATGACTGTCGGGATCCCGACTGTCAGAACCCTATACCGCACCCATAGTGTCAAGGGAAACGTTTCTACTGGTGGTGGTTACATATGCCAAATATACAAGATTTGACCCAAAAGACTGTAAAATAATTGACCATTTGACTCTGTCGAACCTGAAGCAGTGTCGACCATATGACTTTGACGAATTGACTAATTAGACACTGTAAATCTCCGTTTTGGGTTCAGTGAGTTTCATGGTTTAATTTTTAAACACCGTGCAATAAAATGTAGGCTTGGGGGAAAAAAACATAATCTAATGACACAGGTTTTAAGCAAATCAAGTACTATACAGTATATACTGTGTCCAGGGACCACATGTATGGACATTTCTTTTAATGTATACCTCACACATCTGAAAGCACTGATCATACAGACAAAATGCTTCACCATTTTGTATAATCAGTTGATGTCCTCCGGCAGCTCTGAGTCCAAGACTGCGGCTTGTTGAACGAGGCAGGAAGTGCTTTATTTTTGGCCTCCGATTATAGGGATATTCTGGGATTAAGCTTCGGAATTGTCACACCTGCAGCAACAAGATTGGTAAACAGAGGATGAAGAAGGAAGGTCAAGATGCAACCTTCTGCATTTACAGTATAAATAGGGTTGATGTAGCACAGGGTAACCTCTAATATCCTTCTAAAGTACAGCAGGTACACATAAGCCTATAACTAATGCATAGGTATACATTATATATAATGTGCTAGGTTTTTAATTAAAATATAGAATTCCTAGATTGTATGAAACAGAATAATAGTAATATATATATATATATATACAGTATATATATATATATATATATATATATATCCACACACGTCTTGTTGAATCAGCTTGCTGCAGATTATACAGTAATTCAGGGCTGTCGGGATGGTACATGCAGCTTTAGCAGTGGTTCCAGCGTCACACCAGCGGAGGTGTTCCAGCGACTTGGTCGCTGACATTCGTTTTCTTGCTGTTCATTGGTCAACTAGCTCAGGTTAGTTATCCCCCCACCAACAGAAGGCCAGTGGTGCCCGGAGGAGATACTTTACAACCCAATGCCCCCCTTCCCCATTGCAGGCAGGGGTGTGAGGACTTTTTCCCAACATAGAACAATTGTCTGCTGGGCTAGGAACCAGTGGGCAGCTGTTCGCCTCTCTCATGTACGCAGTGCGGAGGCAACCGCACCTGCCGCCCATCAAATTTTACTTAGATGTCCCAAACGCCCCCCCCCCATTATTTTGTTATCCGGGCCGCACCCCCTCCCATAACTAAGGCCTGACAGTTCTATCAGTGCCCCTGCAGAAATCAATATACTTATAACTCTTACCAGGCACTATAACTTAATACGTTATGTATGAGGTTTCAAGCTTTACAGGAAACGCATCATTAGCCCGGCGCATATTTTATTCTGCAGTCAATCACTGTGACTTCTGCACATAGTATTCTGATGGGTGTGCTCATTATATTGCACACCAGTGTATAGACCTGAGCGGTGCAGTGTACGGCTGACAGCAGACTGGTCTTAATCTAATGTACTCTAATCCATTTGAAGGCTTTATAATAAGGCCTATTATTAGACTAGCATGCTTATTAGCTCCCTATATACAGTATTCTGTTTGCGGATCTCCTCCTCCCCTCTCACTGCCACCAGCTCTCACCTCTTTCTCCTTCCAGTGGGCCATGCTGTGCTTTCTGCAGCTCCCTAATGACCTCAGAGGCCAGTCCCAGTTCCATGCCCTCCCAGCCAATCAAAGAGGCCCATCCTCACAACCAATCAGCCAGCACCTTGCGAGGTGAGCCAATCAGTGCCTAACAACAATGTGTAATAATCCCAAAAACCCAGTCACACCCTTTCAGACAGCCAGCAACCCTGGTTTTTGGAATTCAGATCCAGGAAAAACCTTGGTAAATTTGACCCCTTTTACACCAAAAATCCCCGATCCGACCCAGCATTTGGAGGAAGGATCCAAGCCGGGTCGTATCCGGGAATTACACAGTTTACACTGCGGTGCCCACCCACAGTGTAAACTGAGGCGGTGCTTGGAGATGACATCATCTCCAAGCGCCGGGACCGTGGTGATCCCGGCCGGAAACACTGATCGCCATGCTGGGGGCAGCCCACCACCAAGGTCAAATGCTTGGCTGCCCCCAGCCCCCGAGCACCCCCCCAGCCCCCGAGCACCCCCCCAGCCGTCACCCGGGAGGTGAATGGATGCCGCGCACAGGTATCCATTCACCTCCTACGCTGCCACCTCTGCTGTCTGCAGAGTATAGCCGACAGCAGTGCAGGCTGTCTGTGCCCCCCCGTCCAACCTGCGGACGCTGCGGTCCGCAGGTTGCACGTCCCCCATTGATGTAAATGGGAGCCGGGCAGCTGACCCGGGTCTGACCCGCCGAAGACCCGGGGTTTTGCGGCGATGTAAAAGGGGTATTACAGGGTTGAGGACTGGGTATTTTAGACCCGGGTTTACCCTTTCAGACAGAAAAAAATCTGTGTGTACTTTACTGGACCAGGGTAATTCCAGGGTCTGAAAGTGAAAAAAAAGTTTGTTGGAATATACTTGGAGGTGTAAAGCATTAGACTACACCGCAAATGAAGCGATGTTATCTTTCAGTGGCCACATCCAGGAGCATTCTGTTGTTGACAATGTAGTCAGGATTCTACTGCATGTATAGACAACAGAGGGGTCGCACACATGGTTTTGTCCATTAGAGAGATTTTGCTTTTGTGAGCCAACCTGAATTAGGCACGTACTGTGTACTCACTAGACAATATGTACGAAAACATTGTTTATGATATTGTTATTGTGCTTAAACCTTTTCAAAATGTACTCTGTGTATTCTTTAGAATGTAAGCTCTCACGAGCAGGGACCTCTTACCTCATGTGCTTATCCTTTCTTACTTCAGCAGTCTTCGACTGCACCAAAGCATGCTGTTTGCTGCCACCTGGATACTTATGTTGCAGCAATCGGCTGATATACCTATAACAGGCATTCCCAACCACGGTCCTCAAGGCACACCAACAGTGCAGGTTTTAGTGATTATCCAGGCTTCAGCACAGATGGTTTAATCAGAATCCCTCAGATACTAATTAAGTCACCTGTGCTCAAGCCTGGATATCTACAAAACCTGCACTGTTGGTGTGCCTTGAGGACCGTGGTTGGGAATGCCTGACCTATAATCTTTTACCCTATATTTGTCCTGTATTGTCTTCAACTGTAAGTTACGGTTTTTTTTCTTTTTTCCCCTGATGATTATGTGTACTCTGTAACTGGGCGCTGCGGAACCCTTGTGGCGCCATATAAATAAAGGATGATAATAATAAGAATACCCAGCTTGAGAGGCCTTCAGTTCCCGTCATTGCTGACATCATCATCCAGTGCATGTGCAATGTATCTCTAGTACTGAGCGACAGGGTCACTGTACAGTTCGACAAGCTAGTATTAAATAAGATGTGACCAATTTACACACAGGCCAAGTGATTAGAACTCTTCAAGCTTCATTTGGGCCTTGTAATGCTGGTGAAAAATGACCCCACAGACAGACGGAGAGCTGTCGCCTTCCAACAGCACTTCCACATCTGCTCCATAATATCATATGTGTCAGTTGGATTATTATCAGGCTCATCCTGGGGCCAAAATATTGGGGCAGTTGCATGATGCAGTGTGTATGTCCAGACAGCTGAAAAGCAGACTCAATTATTCTGTAAGTAATAGAAAATGTAGTGTAGTTGCCTCAAAAGAGGAACTCAAATTAAAGCCCCATACACACTAGCCAATAACTTCCCCCAGGTGAGCGATATTGTTTAGAGGGTTTGCGCAAAGCTCAAATTGTGTTAGCATGGATTGGGAGGCGCGATACAGACAACGCAAGCATACTTGGACTATTTTGGGACAGTTCATGATGGCTGCGTGACATTGCACAAAGCCGCTACCCTGGGATTGCCTTTTGCAGGCAGGGGCTACCCTAGAAATGCAATTGCATTGAAGGGGGGGGGGGGGGGACGACTTAGCATGCACCTTGCCCATGCAAGAGACAGCCATTGCAATTTTACTTATTTTTTTAGCAAAACTGCAATTGATAATGAATCGGGCACAGTTACGTCACCGGGTCCCCACTGCTCACATGCCTTGTTGACGATTTACTATACATTGGGCGCGAAGATCGCGCATCGTTAACGATATCGAGCATGCACACTGAATGATATTATAAACAATATAATGCTTAGAAGGGCCAAAATTGAGTGATATAGTTTATAATATTGCTTAGTGTGTATGGGGATTATGAGTTTGCCATTTCTTTGACATATGTGTCAGTATGTGGGAGTACCCTTCCAACTTTGACACCATGTTACCAGATGACAGCCGCAACCCTTTATGCAACAGAAAGTGTGCAGCACTCTGTAGCAAAAGTCCAACAAACCAAGTAATTGTGTTGCAATGGGGATTTGTTATGGGATATACGCAGTATGTTCTTTACACAAAACATTACCCATAGTACTTTGCAGTAACTGTTCTCTTGCAGTAGGAGTAGATGTTCATTCCTACTTATATCTGGATGCTGGGGTCTTAGAGGAATGTCAATGTATTTCTATCAAAAAAACATCACTTAGTTGTGTCATTTGTTCCTAATATCTATTTTATTTTATCAGGTCTTAGAGGAAATGAAACGTGAAGCCAGACCCATTAAGATTGACAGAAGAGTGACGGGCGCCAATATGATAGATGAGCCCTTGCAGCAAGTAGGTGTTTTGTAAAACTTACTACAGTATATTCCCCTTTCACATCGCAATGCCAGGTCAGATCTAGGATCTCGATCCCGGGTCCGACAAACCCGTCCATTCAACCCAGGTTGGTCTTTCACAATGCACCTCGACCTGGGTCGTACCGTGGCCAATCCGGCAATTACCTGGGTCCGAGGTGCGGTGTGAAAGGGGTAATAATATACTGCAACTGGAGTAGAGGTATTTGGGTACTGGTGTAGAGGATGTTGGTGGCTTGCCCATAGGGGGTTAGTCTTTAGGCATAGCATATCCTCTCTGGAATACTACTTTAAGATTGCAAAACCTGGTCGGATCCAGCATTTGAACCCTAGTCTGAAGAGGCAGTCTTTCCAGGGTTATTCCTAGGTTAGTGCCTTTCACACTGAACCGGAGGTGAAACACTCGATCCTTAACCCTTCTTTTAACCTGTTTCGGACCCGGTATTTTAAAAAGGCCGTTTCACACCGGAGGTCAATCCGGGACAACCAGGCAATACCCAAAGTTATTTGTGCAGTGTGAAAGGTATTATTTATGCGATGTGAAAGGGGTACTAGTCTCCCCTAAACATCATTAGGTCATTTTTTTTATATATTTTTTAATTATTTTTGAATCCATTTATTAAGGATAGTGTTTGCTTCATTTGTTTTTATTAAGGTTTGTGTTTTTTTGTTTAGGATTCTGTCTTTTTATTTATTTACTATTTAACTCAAGTCTACAAATTGCTCTCGATGCTAAATATGTATTTGCTAAAAAAAAAATACTATGCTGTATTTTTTTTGTGGGGGGTGGGGTGGTGCTCGGATATTTTAAATGGATTTTCTGCTACATTTGAAGGAACAATTTTTCACCTAGGCAAAAAAATTTGGGAGTGGCGGAAATACACAGGGATTGGCAAATTAGCCGATGATCCACATGTTTTCAATTATTCAATTGCGCACGGTTTCAACGCTTTTTGAGCATTTTTCACAAATTCCTTTTTTGTTTTTTTAAACTAAGGTAGAAGGTGAAAAATATCTTAAGTAGCAGCGAAAACGCTGCAAATAAA
Organism: Crinia signifera; assembly: GCF_055691185.1. Classification (NCBI taxonomy): domain Eukaryota; kingdom Metazoa; phylum Chordata; class Amphibia; order Anura; family Myobatrachidae; genus Crinia; species Crinia signifera. The sequence goes on from NC_139221.1 coordinate 285,599,740, forward strand.
TACCTGGGTATCAATCAGTTCCGGGTTTTTTTTTCGGCTTCGAAAAAACTGAGCTAATTGACAATCCCCCATAGCGCTTTCCCTAAATAACAAAGTCTTGGTGGTTCCGTAGCCATTTCGATGTTAGAAATCGAGGATGCTGTGGCCCATGTTGTTCCAGGGCATCCCGATATCAGTGCAGGGTTTTCTATTATCGTTCATATTTAAATTTATTGCAGGAGAAATGTAATGCTCTTTAATGCAGAATAATTCTGTCTGTCTAGAAAAGTAAGGTTGAGGTTGAATGAAAGCAGATTCTTGTATTTCTAGGCTGAAGATATGTAATCTGTGGTGGAGCAGCTCCGTACACAGCAGGACTCCTTGTTTAATAAGTGTAGACGGCAGCCTGGAGTATTATAAGTCTGGTGTGTGTGAGACTACAGCTAGATAAGAACATAGCTGGGAGCTGGTCCTATTGTTATATATATCTGAACTTTACAACAAGCTTACATTGAATTATTTAGTGATTCAGGCTCTATACGGCCTTAGCTTGCTGTGTGTGTGTTCTTTCACTAGAAAATAAACCTTCTCCCCTGATGCCCTGTTAATCAGAGGAGGAAAACATTGCTCCATAGACAATGGGGAAAGGGGAATAGCAGTAAGTGTACTGAGTACACAAAAAGAACTATGCGTTATCAGCACTCGACTGCTCTGGCCTGGACTGCTCTGATTTCTCTCTGTGCAAGTTGCCCTATATAATAGAGACAGAAATAACTTTCACAAATATATACATAAACGTTTCAGGTGCTTAACGGAACCGAGAATATTCCAGATATAGGTTTGCTTGTGATGGGAAAGCTTATTCCTCTGCACAAGAGAATTTTTGTCTTAATTAGTTCCCAAGTACAGCGACAGTAGGACTCTCTGAAAATCCTTGTGAGATCAAGAGCTTGCACTCCGCATCTCTTTCATATCAAATGAATTCTGTTTTAGCACCCAAAGGGGGCATTTGTGCCTCAGCGATTTGTAGAATTATCTGCTTCTTCATGATCATTCAGTTCATATACTTTCTGTTATCACGGAGTGCAAGCACTGATTATTTCTAAAGGGGCCTACGCACATATAGATTTTTAGCCATTTTCTAAGTGATCTGACTAGATCGCTTAGAATATGACCCTACATCACCGGTAGAATAAGAATGAGCAGGGACCATAAATCTAGTCATCGCCAATGTTCTCTCACCGGAGAACACTGGTGCTAACAGGTCGCTCAGCACACTCTCGCTATGTGTGTAGGCACATTAGGCAGTTTATTGTGCTAAATGTATTTTTAGTTTTCTTTCTTTTTTGGGTAAAATGTAAAAAATGGAAGCTGAGATCTAACAGGTCGATTTTATAAAAAACAGCAAAGTTCTGGTGTGAAGAATTTAAATTTGTACTAATTTCTTAGAATAAGTGTGCAGAGGTCTGAATAATTCCCTGTCCCAATTACCTGATGCCGAGAGCTGGCCTATACTGTAATCCATTTGTTACTCAAGCCTCGGCTTCTCTGCCTGTTGAAGCTATGATTAGTACTGCCTTTTTAAATTCCCTTTTTAATCACTCCAGAAGCGTTGGCTTTTGCGAGTAAATTTAGCCCTTACAGCTGGAAAGACTCCATTCTTCTATTGATTTACAGCAGAGCTTATAGATCCTCTTCTATCTTGAAGAGAGATGAATTCTAATACACCAATCTTATGGAATACAAGCACAATTCAGTGGTAATTGGTTTCAAGTTAACAAAAGAGGACAAACTCTTTAAGAAGGTGAAAGATACTGTCTGTACTTCTTGCTCCTTTTTCACTCGTGTTCAAGGAACACTTCATACAGACCTGGGAACGAGACCTGAGGTTGTGTTTAGAAGTGTGTGGCTGAATCCTCAATTGATAGCAATTTGGAAGAAAATTTGCTTAAGGCAGGTACAGTAGGCACCTATATTCACATCGGGTAGGACTGCCCCTGATATCCAAATATGGGGACGAGGTGTTTTATTTATCAATATTTTGCATGCACCCTCCTGTCTTTCCTCTGTAGAAGCACATGCACTCCTTTTATGGTCCCTGTAAACGCAAGTCCCCTCTCGTCACACACCTCAGCAGAGGAACAACCCCTCACACATATTGCCCCTGAAGAAGCACAACCCCTTGCCTCACACCACTGGAGAGTCACATCCCCCTCCTGCATCCACATATCTACTCTGGAGAGGCACATCCTCATATGTTTATATATTCTGGAGAGGCACCTTCCCTTCCCGCATCCTCATATATATTCTGGAAAGGCATGTCCCCTCCTGTATCCACATATCTAGTCTGGAGAGGCAAGTCCCCCTCCCATATCCACATATCTACTTTGAAGAAGCACCCCCCCCCCCCCCCCTCAATCCACATATCTACTCTAGAGATGCACGTTTCCCTTCCTGCATCCACATATCTACTCGGTAGAGGCATGTTCTTCTCCCGTATACACATATCTACTCTGAAGAAGCACACCCCCTCATGCATCCACATATCTACTCTGGAGAGGCATGTTCTTCTACCATATACACATATCTAGTCTGGAGAGGCATGTTCTTCTCCCATATACACAGATCTACTCTGAAGAAGCACACCCCCCTCCTGCATCCACATATCTACTCTAGAGTTGCACGTTTCCCTTCCTGCATCCACATATCTACTCTGGAGAGGCCTGTTCTTCTCCCGTATACACATATCTACTCTGAAGAGGCACGTTCCCCTCCTGCATCCACATATCCACTCTTAAGAGGCACTTTCCCCTCCTGTATCCTCTCTGTAGAGGCATGTCCCCTTCCCGCATCCACATATCTATTCTGGAGAGGCATGTCCCCTTCCTGTATCCACATATCTACTCGGTAGAAGAATATCCCCTCCTGTTTTGCCTCTGTAGTATCATTTTAAATCCCATATCAGCCTTGTAGTAATGCAACTCCCACCTGCGTGACATCTACATTGTTTGCGTTTGTTGTTGCTATCATACTCTCAACTGCAACTGTGGAATGCTTTGTATATCTGGAAGTAGCATATATAATTAATATTGTGGTATAGAACACATATTTTTTGTCTTTATTCAAATTTACTCTGGACATGTGCAAGACATGGTAATGCACATGGTGAAGTAGATGCTCATTACTCCAGGTCCTTGTGATCATTATACCATGAGGTTTTAAGTCCTTGCAGGGGTAGACTTGCAATTTATTGTGTTACTGTATCTTCTTTTAATGTCAGACTATTATATGTCCATGATCACCATTACAAACAGGTGCTGGACTCCCCCGAAGCAGCTGCAGTTCAAGTTTTATTTCTAGTGGGAGGAGTGAAAGGTAAATCCTTTTAATTCGCCTCCAGGCTCACTCCACTGGTTTAAGGGTGGGTCTCCTTGTGTGGGCAGACTTCTCACAGCACCAGTGTGACCCAATACAGAGACCCTCATTCTGGGGTTGAGGTACAGCACAAAGAAAAAAGTAACTTCAATTGGGCAAAGCTGGGCTGCACTGCAGATGGGTCAGAGAGATTAGGTGTGAGCCCAAATTCTAGATTGTAACGTAAAAATAAAGCTGTCCAGCATTAGTAGGCTGCATGTAAAAACAGCCCTTATTTGCCCTACATGCAAAACCAATAAATGTAAAGTATTTGTTCTCTTTGTATTGCCGCATGGTTTGCCCAGGTTTAACATTATTTTGCAACGTTAACTATTATTCCACGCCCTCATCAGAATCACACACACACACACACACACTGTGGAACAGACACAGATGTACACTACTAATATTGTAGCATTTCTGCCCCTGCGTCTATCCTGTTCCACTACCATGTATAGCGTACAGGCTGCATGTTAATGTCTACATTATATTGCATTTATTGTGTGTTTGCATCGTGTGTATTGCGCGTGCTATTTATCACAGTCATATAGAATTATATATTTGTATGGATTTTAGGTAATACAGTTTTCCCTGAGGGACTACGTCCAGTACTGGTATTACACGCTCAGTGAGGATGAATCATTTCTTCTTCAAATCAGGCAGACAGTTCAAAATGCACTTGTTCAGTTTTCCACCCGGTAAGTAAATACGGTCTTATGTCCTGTCCATGAAAACAACCTGTTGTTTCAGAGCTCTGTTATCCTGATGTACAGTATAGGTTTGTTCATATTGTAAAAACTTAAGAGTCTTTTTTTTTCTTTTTCGCTCCTATCGTTTTTCGAACACGTGAAACGGATTGGCTGATACGTTCTCATTTTTATCTCTCTCCAATCTTAGTAAATACACTTCATACTGTAGTTATTATTAATCCTCTACATTTCAGAATGTGAATCGATTCTTCGTACCCATGACTACCATCGATGGTGGGAAATCATTTAGTTATGTGCCTTTGATGGGTAAAAAAAAAAAAAAAAAAGCAAAACAAAAAAAAATCGAGTTGACCATCGGTGGATGTGGTTTAAAAAAAAAAAAAAAAAAACAGTATGAAAAGTGAATCTTTCACACAATTATCCCATGACGTTCTACTGTAGCTGGATTAAACCGTAAGGTTAACAGGATTTTTCATCCTATCACCTGCAGATGAAGGGTTGCTAGCTACTGCCATGACTTTTATATAGATTTATCGTGCAGTGGGTTTATCAGTTGTATTACTGTACTCAATCACAGAGTGTATACCAAATACTGGTGTTTACTTTTAACACCTAGAGTGCAATATGACATTGTACTTGCTCAGTCATCTAATACTTCTCAGGTGTATGGAAGGGAGAGATTATGCTAAAAAAAACACTGCATGATAATAGAAAATGCAGAGATTTAATGGGCCCTACACACTTATCGGCCCTTTAGTTGGATATATTTGCAAAGATGATGCTCAGCCACCAGGCCGCTTCAGGGCTTCTCCGATACTGGTGGTCCATAAGACGACATGATAATAGCACCCACTCTGGCCATATAATTGCTCATTATTATGCCACAAGATAATGGCAAATACAATAATATATCTACATAGAGCTCTAACTCGCATGTTGTCATGTCTACATCCTCCAAATGGCACTACAGGGACCAGCATGCCCTTCAAATGCTGATCCCATCTATGAACAGTAATATACAATGGTAGCTGCTCAATTCATATAGTGATAGTTCTCAGGTGCAAGACAGGGAGGGGGTATTCTAATTAAAAAAAATTCCCTCAGCACTCTCATAAGTATCGGCAATAAGACTTGTACAACACATGCTAATGAGTTGCATATATTTGCAACTATAACTTGGTAATTATATGTAATTAATCTGCTACCATTGTGGGAGCTAGTTGGCTGGTCTTGAGTGTCCTCACACAGCCAAGACTGCGCGGCCAAGTTATTGTATACCGCTCATATGCTATCATGTGATTACCATTATTACGTGTATAGTAATGTTTTCCCAAGTAGAATCTCCGTAATGCTTCAGGGCAGGGTTACTCTTCATGTGGCCCTTCAATTGCTGTGGCACTACACAGCCCAGCATTCCCTGACGCAGTTTTAGCATGCAATGATAGTAAAGCTGTGTCCTGGCATGCTGGGATGTGTAGTCTGAGGGCTGCTGCATATTGAGCACCTTGTTTTAGAGATTTAAAACTACTTTACATCATCTATTATGGGTGTGATATTAGAAGCATTGTTTCATACATGTGCTTTGTATGAACATGTGTAAGTTTTTTGTTATAATATTTGTGTATCTATGTTCTGTCATTGCTGTATAGAAATGTGTCTTATTAGGTGCCACAATATCAGAATGGGAATTCTTTTTGAAAACTTGTTTATTGAAATAAAGAATAATCAAACCCATAATTATTGGTATCTTTCCATTTGTGTTCATTTGTACTTTGAAGATCCTAATGGAACAGTATTATGTCTTTTTCAAGGTCGAAAGAAATCGACTGGCAGCCTTATTTTACCACCCGGTTAGTAGATGACTTTGCCACTCACCTCCGAGCGTTTAGGAAAGCTCAGCAGAGGATGGCAGAGAAAGAAGAGCAAAAGAAAGGTAACGCTTGGAGGGGGAGCAAGTGTGACTGACTACACTGCTGTGTTTAATGCAGTGACAGAGGCCCGCCCTATTTCGGCTTGTTAAACCTACCGTAGTTAGTTGGCTGAGGTTTAGGGGAATGAGTAAGACTACTTAAATCTTTTCTTGAATGCCCAGCTTGTACACCAGGCGCTGTTTTAGGGTGGGTACACACTAGAACAACAGCCAGTCGTCCTGATGGTCAGGCCTAGGCCCTGCAAGATTAGCCGCACACACTGGCTAATGTAATGAACTATTGAACTCCATCCTTCATTACACTGTAGCGGATCACCCAGGATATCTTCTGGTGAGCTGTACAGCATGGCCGCCCGGAAGATGTGGCATGTGACCGAAGCAGGGAGACCATAATACATACACATTAGCCGATGTACACAATGTTTACGGATACAGCATATTGTACCTATATTGTAGCATATTGTACCTAATGCAGGGGTAGCCAACTCCAGTCCTCGAGAGCTACCAACAGTGCACGTTTTCCAGGTCTCCTCACAGAGAGCCAGATGTATCAAGTTTCAAAAAGCTTATAATGTGGAGAGTAATAAACAGCCAGCCAATCAGCTCCTACCTGTTATTTTTCAAACCCAGCCTGTGACATGGCAGGCAGGAGCTAATTGGCTGGCTGTTTATCACACTCCATTTTATCACTTTTGAAGCTTGATCCATCTGGCCCAGAATCATAAGTGAAGTAATTCGCTCCACCTGAGGATTATTTATAATGTGTCAGTCAGTAATGAGTGCACCTGTGCCCCAGCTATAAAACGTAAACAGTTGGTAGCTCTCAAGGACTGGAGTTGGCTAGCACTGGTCTAATGTGTGTTCACCACACAGCCCTAGTGTCATGACTTAAGGTGCCCATACACTAGTAAGATTTATCTTCAGATCTGGCTGGTTGGAACAAAAACATGGTTATGGATGAGTGACAGTTTGTCAGTTTTCCAGCATTTCCAAGCAAATGGTCAACTGTCATTTGCTTTCATCCATAACCATGTTTTTGTTCCAACCAGAGAGATCTGCAGATAAATCTGCGTGTGTATGGCCACCTTTAGTCTCCACTTGTTAATACAGGTCGGGTATCCAGATATCCAAAAACCCAAATATTCCAAAATAAACATAGGTTTTCGGAATATCCCAGGTTTTTGTATTGTTTAACCCCCGCACCTAGATTGTTTTTCATACTCACCTGGTCCCCCTGCGTCCATGCCGTCCATCTTCAGTACTAATGATGCTTTGCACTTATGCGGCGCCGGTGACGTCATGACGTCACCTGCGCAATGCATCTTTTGGACTGTTGATGCCTCAAAAGATGGATGCAGTGGACACCTGAGGACCAGGTGAGTATTAAAAAAAACCAAGATATTCCGAAATCCAGATTAATCCCCTATCCAAAATCCTCCTGGTCCCGAGCATTTCGGATAAGGGATACTCAACCTGTATGCTGCTGCGGTCAGCAGGCAAATTAAATTTTTATTAGCTTGGGAAGAGCGATTTCCAGTATGGAATGTAGGGCTAGCTGTCCTGGGCATCCATGGAAAGTTCCCTGGTCTCCACCCAGTAAAAACTGGAGATGGCCACATTCACATTCGCCGCATCAGATTTAGAGGACAAGTCATCAGTTAAGATTTACGTGTTCTTTGCATTGATCTTTTTCAGCCTTTTCATTTCTTTTACCGTCATCTTTTATATAGCCTTACAGATTACTGTGTATTTGAGGCTGAGAAAAGTTTTTACATACGATCCTGAACATTATTTATGACCGAAGGCAGTGTATAAAGTACAATAACTGCTGACATCACTTTGTTACCTCTGCCCCAGTCAGTCTGCTAACTGCTCTGGTTTCCCTTCCCCTTTCACGTGTCAGGTGCAGACACAGCAGAAGATTTTGTAGATACTTTTTTTGAGGTTGAAATTGAAATGGAGAAAATTGTCTGCCGTGACCTCGTGTGCACTTCTTCCAAAGATGAGGAAGGTTCGTTATAATTTATTTATAAATTAGCAATATTCTGTGAGTGTTTCACAGAAAACAGATTTATGTGGCATCACTGATAGATCACGCTTATCATTTAAGTGTATTTTTAATCAGCTATTAAATGTCATTTGCCTGTTAAAGGGCCAGATTCTCAAAAGTGATAAAATGGAGAGTGATAAACAGCCAGCCAATCAGCTCCTGCCTGACACTTTTCAAACACAGTCTGTGACATGGCAGGTAGGAGCTGATTGGCTGGCTGTTTATCACTCTACATTTTATCACTTTTGAAGCTTAGAGAATCTAGCCCCCAGTCTTTAAACTAGACTTACAGCCTTAAAATATTATCATATGATCTAGGTGTAACATGGAACATTTGTTATGTATCTTTGCCTGGGCATCATCTGATGGGGTTGATGAAATGCAACAGGTGTGGACAAGAGTAATGGGAAACTATTTGTAGTATTGTCTATAGATAGTGGAAGAGCTCTCATTTCTGTCTGTACCGTCTATGGAGGTGCACTGTGACATAGCACGTCAGATGTTATTACATGCTGTGCAGGTACAGACAATGCGCACTGTGCTGCAACCTTCTGGAACAATACAAATGAGCCCTACCTGCAGTGCACATGATTCTGCCCATTTTGAGAACAACTTTTCCCTGCGATCAGGTCTGAATGAGGCTCATAGCCATAGACATAGACATAGCCGAGCACAGATGTACAAGTGTCACACATCAGATTAATTAGGGGAGTTGTGCTAACTGGTCTTGTTGCATCGCATTGCTGCTAACTTACATTCGAGTGAAGGAGATGGTATACCACTCAACTTGGCTCACTTGTGCCATGTGTCTCATGCCATATAGTGTATTAGTGCTAGGTGTGTGAGTACACACACACACACACATACATACTGTATATATATTGTGTTTGTGTTATAGTAATTAGGGGGACAAAAGAAAAACATAAAATGCAGCGCCTAAAAACTAAATGTAAAAAATGACTATAACCAATTGGATTGACTTTACATCTATTTTATATTGTGAAGATAATAATCATACAGTTAATAGACCAGTTGGTCAAGGGTAAATTCAAACAAATAAAAAAGGCATTTGCACATTCCAAAACCGTTTAACAGCTCATTCCATTGCTCCCTCTTTTTCTTGTATCCTCATTGGGAAACAAGGATAAAATTTGCTAGTAGTTAGGGGGACCTGTTTTCTGCATATTATCGTGAGAGAAGTTAATGCGTTTGATTGCCCAGTACACTTTGTAGAATGTTCGTATCCAGCTTGCCCCTACTTCTGCAGATCATTACAGAGCTGAGTAACGCTCCCTGGGGGGATAATCAGTGTAGAGCAGTGGTTCCCAACCTGGGGTACTAGTACCCCTGGGGGTACTCTGCAGACCAGTTGGGGGTACTTGAAAATAATATTGGTAATGGTGGAATATGAAAAAAAGTATTTTGATGACAGAAGAGACCCATTGCTATGGAGAAGAACCATGTTGTGTCACTTATGGTTCTGTTTTCAGCGTCATCAGTGTCTCATTGTGCTTTTGCCTGACCAGCAATCCAATGGGAGCTACCCCTGCTGCCCTCAGACATCAGCAATTATCTGCCCTGTGCTGACACGGGTGGAAGAAGCAGCGGCATTAATCCTACAGGTGTTAGTGGGAACCCCAGAGACAATACACAACCAGCAGCCAGAGACGGAAGGGCACGATTCCTGTCCGCTACTCCTTAATATAAGGACATGCATAAGGATACGCATACCGCTCACTTCCACTCCACTCGTAAATACTGTCTATATTTTAAATTTAGAGGAGGGGTACTCATCAATGAAAAGCCTAATCAAGGGGTACGGGAGAGAAAAAAGGTTGAGAACCACTGGTGTAGAGGAATCATACCTTTGTATATAAAAGTTCATGTGATGTTATAAAAGGGAATCGGATATCTCCTAAGGGGGCAGATGTATTAAGCCTGGAGAAGAGATAAACTGGAGATAAATTGATAGGAGATAAAGCACCAGCCAATCAACTCCCAACTGTCATTTTCAAACACAGTTCATTGGCTGGTGCTTTTTCGCTTTTCACTTTATCTCCACTTTATCTTTGCTCCAGGCTTAATATATCTGCCCCAATGTGTAGTCTCTCCCATGATTACTGATGTAGAGCGGTGAAGGCACTGTATGTTGTATACTCCTTGCAGTAACAGTAATGATGTGATTTATGTCTGATTCCAGGGTTCCTGAAGGATTTGTGTGAAGTTTTACTGTATTTATTGCTACCTCCTGGAGACTTCCAGAATAAGATCATGCGATACTTTGTGAGGGTAAGAGGGTGCCACTTCTCTATGTAACATCACAATTAAATTGCAGAGTGATATCCTTTTAAATCGCTTTGCCGTGTCGGACCCTTTATTATTAATCCCGAGTCGCCCATTATACAGAGGGCAGCCCAGGTTTAACCCTTCTTATAACCTGGGTCAAATTGCTGGGTTGGTTGACCAGGGTTATTAGGGGAGGTGCTTTCACACCACACCTTGACCTGGGTCGACGTGTCAGCAACTGGCAACTTCCTGGGTAATTTTGGTAATGTGAAAAGGGTATTAGAGACAGAACTAGTAAGATAACTGCAATGTATGTTCATATTATTATATTACTTCTTCCAGGAAATTCTTTCACGAGGAATTATTCTTCCTTTAATAAACCAGCTCAGTGATCCTGATTATATTAATCAATATATCATTTGGATGGTGAGTTTAAAATTGACTTTTTTTTTTTAAATATATATACCTCGGGGGGGGGGGGGGGGATGGGTACAAGGCATGTGAAGTTGGTTTGTTGACCAAAGGGTTAATTGCACATGGATGTTTGTGGATTTATTTTTTACCTGTGTGTTTACCTGGCATTTAAGACAATTAAAGGGCCTTTTTTGGGTACCAGGGAAGAGCACTGAAGTGCATTATGTTTTACTTTGGCAAATCGCCGCTAGAAAATTCATTGATTTCTGCAGTTGGCGATAAACAAGTAACATGATGAACTATAGAACTACTCTGCGAGGCTTTCAGCTTAAGTGCTTGAATGTCAGCAGCCGCCCTGACTGTGAATCCCCAGTGCTCTCCTAGCTGTTATAGAGGCTGGTAATAGGCATTGTTACTTTGGAGCAGGATTGCCCTGAATACTTTCTTTTCTCTGTTTCAGATTCGTGATTCCAATTGCAATTATGAGGCCTTCATGAATGTTATTAAGTTAAGTGACAATGTCGGAGAGCTGGAAGCTGTGAGGGACGAAGCTGTAGAAGAATTACAGTACCTTCGTTCATTAGATACCGTAGGAGATGGTATGTACAATAGCAGTGTAATGGGTATTTCACTGTGCTGATTGCTGCATGCTCTCTTTTCTGCTGTACAGTTTGTGCTGCAGTTGTGTTGCCTTTTGCAGTCCAATTTTTCTGGTTTCACAGCCTCCAGATCACAAGATATGCTCCTTTTTAGTTGCTGCTCTAAATTTGCAATTTACAAAAGGTTCACATAGGAATCGGTTAGGACTAGGGATGCCAATCCTGGAATTCAGGATTGAAAAATGCCTAATCCCGGGATTGGCTTTCCTAATAGAAAGACCTGCCTTGGCCGCTCCGCATATTTACTTACATGTGCGGTGCAGCCGGGAGCTATGTGGGGGGCGATGGAGCCGGGTGGATGGGCGGGCGATGGAGCTGGGAGCCACAATGATGTCGGAAGCTGGGTGGGCGAGCTATTGTCCTGAAGCTGGACAGGATGCAATAGATGCGGCGGGAGGGCAGTGCGCGCATGACTAGGTAGGCTGTGTGACTGTGTAGCCTGCGCAGCGTGACCTCTGCCTTTGTCATGCTGTGCAGAGCAGCACTGCCGGGGACGGCAGAAGCCGGTCAGCGTCTGAGCGGGTGCTCAAACGCTGCCCGGCATTAAACTGACTCCAATCCTGGTATTCAAATCCTGGCATTTTGGGGGCCAAACCCCAGGATCCCGCCAATCCGGGATTGGCCATCCTAGTTAGGACAGTAAAGGTGAGTGCGTCCTGCTTTGGAAAGACGTCCCCTCCCAGGAAAATTGCTAAAACGGTAGAAAATCGCTCAGTGTGTATGGACTGAGCGATTCTTCAACCCAGCTATTTTTATTTTTTCCCCCCATCGTTGCTCTCCATACACACTGGGCACAATTGCCCAGTGTGTATGGACCTTAAAACCGTTTTACCCACTTTGTTATTTACTTGACATCATAGGGGTTTCATTAACAATGGCCTATGCAGTTATTGAGTTTAGTGCATGAAACAACACAGCCATTAAAGTTGGCCATAACCTGAATGATAATCAGTTTAGGTTGTTACTTCTTCAGGACCTCAAGCAGTTCATGTTTTCCAGGTCTCTTCAGTGAACCACAGGTTAAAACATTTGTTCGACCTGTGGATCTTTTAAAACAGGGGTGGCCAAACCGGTCCTCGAGATCTACCAATGGTCCACTTTTTCCAGGTCACCAAGCTGGTGCACAGCTGTAGTCATTACTAACTGTCACATTTCCAAACATGCTGCATTTATTCCTACTATAGATCCACAGGTTGCCTGACAAACAGGAACTGTTGGTAGATCTTGAGGATAGGTTTAGCCACCCCTGTTTTAACATGAGTTAGTGAGTAATAACTACACCTGTGCTGCTGCTAGGTGACTTGGAAAACCTGAGCTGTTTGGGGTCCTGAGGACTGAGTTTGAGAACCACTGATTTAGTACAGTTGATGAAATGTTTTGAATGATTATCGCTCAGTGGACAGAAGGAGTTAAAATCGATCACAGCCTTTGAGTGGTTGGATTGTTTGGTTCCTTTGAGTGGTTGGATTGTTTGGTTAATCAAACCTGTCGGATCCTCCCAACTTTGGTTCATCCGATTCCACTTTATGAAGATGTTGCAATACAGTGAAGGAGGAGCATCCTTAACTCACGCCTCTGCTGGAGACTGTTATTAATTATTGGAGGTAGCGCAAGCCTTTATTTTGCCCTCTCTTTGTCACTAGGTTGTACACTAGTGATCAAAAAATGATCCGCACTCTGGCTGTAGAATTTATTGTAATCAACTTTCAGTATAGACAAATACATTATTTTCGACATAATCTTACTTTTCATTACACTTCGTACATCGGTCAACAAGCTTTCGTCTTCCCTCATTAAAACATGTTTTAGGCTGAGTTGCGGGCCACGAATGCACCCAAGTCTGTTGTGGATTATTAGTGTCCTTGTCAACCGTGGATGGGCGTCCAACTCCTTCTTCATAGCTGACACTTGTGCGACCTTCTTTGAACTTCTCTATTCATACACGCTTCTTCATGACAAAACATCTTCTCCATGATGTGCACAAAATCTTTGATAAATATCAACACCCTCAGTCCATGAAAAAAATCACTACACGCTGTTCTTCTTTCGTGCAAATTACAAGTGGTGCGGCCATTTTGTTTTGCACTGCAGTCAAATGAACTGACGTAAGAGCAGTGACTGGGGTGACAGTGACCTAGTATGGAAAGCGTTGATAGGCCAGTGTGGTCAAAAGATTTCAATATAAGTGGAGTGCGGTTATTTTTTCACTAACCCCTGTATATATCCTTCACCCATGCTCTAAGGCAGGTATGTCCAAACTGTGGCCCTCCAGCTATTGTGAAACTACACATCCCAGCATGCCTAGCCATAGTTTTAGCATTCCCTAATAGCAAAACTGTGGCAAGGCATGATGGGACTTGTAGTTTCACAACAGCTGGAGGGCCACAGTTTGGACATGCCTGGCCTAAGGTGTAGTTATAACTGTTGTAAATGTCCTTTTTGCATCTCACAGGCACACGATTTGCTGGGACTCGCGTTTCTCTTGACTGCATTCCAAGTTAATTTATTGCAACCTGTAAACTGTAAAAAGCTCCATTGCTCCCCATAATACCTCAGTTGTATGCATCCTTTATACTAAGGATATTTAATAGTTTAATGTTCCATCTTAATAGGATGAAGATGGCTTACATTACACTCATAATTTATATACTGTATGCTTATTGGATTCCACCCAGCTGTCTAGTTTCACTTGTACACTTTGTTGTGTTCTATAGTCCGTGACGATGTCGGTGTTTTCTGCTTTTTTGTCTTTTTATTAGATATCAACACTATAAAGAACCAGATAAACAGTTTACTGTTTGTGAAGAAAGTATGTGAAACAAGAATACAGAGATTGCAGTCTGGAAAAGTAAGTTGTTATGTGCATTGTTTTATTGCAGTAAGTGTAATATTATGAATATTTTATAATGGGCATGCTAAAGAGAAATGGAACAGATGTTTTTAATTTTAACATGTTTGGGGAATGCCGACCATCATCCAGATGTGTCTACATACAGAAAGCCCCCTCACACTTTAAACCTCCCTTATAGTCACACACCTTGCAGTGGAGTGACTCGGTATCGATGAGACTCTTTAGTGTGACCTTTTCCATTATTGAGTCTTACTTACATATTCTCCTAGCAATGCGAAAAAGACCTAATTCCATGGAAAGAGTCGGCACTCCTGGTGGAGTTGCACAAGACCTGTTAGCGCACTCACGTCAGACACCCCCCACTGCATAGTGTTTTGAGTGTTTTTAGCATCAATCATTTTGATTAAAGAATAAAGATAAATTTATATATACAGATGTGTCCTCAAACACCACCAGGACTTGTTAATCTCTGCATGTAGGGCACAGTTTTACTAAAAAAATGTCATAATGATATGCCTATATGTAGCACAACAAAACTCCTATTGAGCACTCTCAGCCAATCAGAGGCCGGCCAGTCTTTTGAAAGTTTTTTTCTAAATTCTGCTGGCCGCTGCTGCAGCTCCCAGGCAGTCTTTAGGCCCCCATACACTACGCGATTTGGCCCCGATTTCACCCAATTCTGGAGGATTGGCCCGAGAAATCGGGTGAAATTGGCCAAATTGCGTAGGGTATGACATCTGATCTGATGTGTGGTCCCGTGCGCATCGGATCAGACCCGGATGTCAGACGGTCTGCACATAAGATAAATCATGTGCAGCCATCTAGGGGAACAGGCTGGGAGTGGGGACCATCCGGGGGAGCGGCACGAGATGTAGCGGCAGGCAGGGAGCGGGGACCGCAGATGCAGATCAGAGACCGGTGGCGCGGCGGGAGAATAGAAAGAAATCCTATTAAAAATACTGGACGGTCGCTGATTGGCTGGGCCGCTGATTGGCTGGGACCTTAGCATGATTGACCTTCTACACCAGGGGTGGCCAACCGGTCCGAGGTAAAGAGCCGAAAAATATTGGCATTCAAGTCAAAGAGCCGACATCATGCGCGCGCCTTCGGCGCACGCGGCAAAAATAGGTGTGGTCAGGGGAGTGGTCATATGACACAAGGGGGAGTGGCTACATGACAAAACTTTATGCCCCCAGTGCCAGATATGCCCCCCCACAGTGCTAGGTATGCCCCCAGTGCTACACATATATGCCCCACGGTGCCAGATATGCCCCCAGTGCCACACATATATGCCCCACGGTGCCAGATATGCCCCCAGTGCCACACATATATGCCCCAAAATGTCACACATATGCCCCCACAGTGCTAGTTATGTGCCCAGTGCCAGATATGTTACCACAATGCCACACATATGCCCCCACAGTGCTAGTTATGCCCCCCGTGATAATTTCACAGCAGCAGCACTCACCGTTGTTGCTGCCGGGCGGGGAGAGGACTGTCTGGCCGGGCGTCCCCCTGCAGTCCGACTCCTGCATGTCATGGAGGGGAGGAGAGCACAGCACAGCGCACGTCTCCTCCCCCCCCCCCCCCCCTCACTTCCCTGTGACTGGTCCATCCACGAATCAAAGCTCGCGGGCTGGCTCCTGATTGGCTGCCGGCCCGCGAGCTCTGATTGGCGGACGGCCCAATCACAATGATGCACACTAAGGGGTAGGAGAGATGTGCAATGCGTGCTCTCCTCCCCTCAAGGAGATGGATTCGTGCCGGGGAACCGGCAGCGGGGGGACGGGGACGGAGGGCAGCAGGAGCCGCACTTAGCAAGGGGGAGAGCCACATGCGGCTCGAGAGCCGCGGGTTGGCCACCCCTTGTCTACACCATACCTGCTATTATACATGCGCGAAGAGAAAAGCTGCAGTTAAGGTCAGACAAAATTATATTTTTTAGCGGGAAAGAGAAGACAGTCCCAAACCTGCATAGCATTGTCTCTTAATACCTCTTGCACACTAGAGCAGACCTGTCCAAACTGTGGCCCTCCAGCTGTTGTGAAACTACACATCCCAGCATGCCTTGCCATAGTTTTAGCATTCCGGAATAGAAAAACTGTAGCGAGGCATGATGGGACCTGTAATTTCACAACAGCTGGAGGGCCATAGTTTGGACATGCATGTGCACAGTATGTCGACATACACTATGGTCAATATTAATGCTGTCAACATTACTAAATGTCTGTGGCAGCATTGTGAACTTTGATAGTACTTCCGTGAACGTTAACACAGGGGGATTTGGGGGCACGGCATAGGGGCTTGTGCTGGGGTGTGTTTGCATCATCATAAGCTCCCTTCCCCCACGATGCAATGCTGAGATCACCGGCATTGTACAGTGGGGCATGGGGCTAGGATGATGCAATTCAACCTGAATCATGTAATCTGCAATCCAAACCACTGACTTTACTCTACAGACTTCACTTACCAAAACTACACCCATTGCGGCCATTCATATTCCGTATGCTTGCCTTCGGTGCACGCGTGAAAAGGGGGAGTGGCTTTGTGTTCTAACCCCGATATTCAACACTCCAGGGGTCCTTGAGATGCAGGCTGCCTCTGGAGACTGCTGTGTCTGAGCAAGAGCCACCATTTTGGTGTCCCCCTTTGGCGTGTAACACCCTGGTGCGGACTGCACCCCAGTAATAGTAATTTCCACTGTTTCATACCATGCTGAAGATTTCTTGCTGTTTTGTCCTCCTAGAATGCATAGATAGAGATTGAATTGCAGCAAAAGTCCAGTTGGAATGCAAGTTACTTGTGGTCCCAATGAAAATGTAGGCCTGATTGTGTTTTATCTGTGCTGCAGCAGTTATTATGATACCTTTTCAAATAAGTCCTATAAAGCTGATCTCACGTTTTACCTCTCCTGCAGGAAATTGATACTGTGAAGTTGGCTGCAAACTTTGGAAAACTTTGCACAGTCCCCCTGGACAAAATTCTTGTACACAATGTTGCACTACAGTTTTTTATGGGTGAGTAGAGATCAATAAAATCCCATGAATAGTGTCAGAAACCTGCAGTGTGTCCGTTGCCCGCACCTCTGTTTGCTTTACATAAGCTCAGCATTGTCTCCTCTTGTCTGTTTCCTACCAATACAACACAGTTGCTCCCTGCATATTGTACACAACGACCAGTGCAAAGTTGTTTTGATGCAACAAGTAAAGCACAGATAGCAGATAGGTGAGGTCTAATAATGTATGTAGTAAAGTCCATAAAGAAACATCAAAGCTTTTGGAAAGGTGCACAACCCCTATCTGTAGTAATACAAAAGACACTTGTAGTATCTCAGTGCTTGTATACAAATACTGTATCTACTTAGAAAACTATTTTTGTTGTATAACAATACAGTTAGAGATACTGTACATACGGACTCACCTTATTGAAACGTTTATCACATGAATTATTATTCCTTTCTCTTTCAATGGTCCTGGTGACACAGCTTCACATTGGGATGTAGGAGGGTCCGCAGGAGCCAGGCACCTATCCTAAAGCTTTTGGAGGGTAGGCTCCTCCCCTACTGCATCCCAGATTCCCCAGTTCGTGTTAGGTGCCCACTGGAGTGGGTGCTATTCTAAAGGGCTGCTGGAGCAGCCGAAGGAGTAGAGTTAGTTAGGGTTTTTATTATTTTATTAACTTCTACACTAGCTAGGTAGGCACAGTGTGAGGATTCTCATTAGTGAATCCTCACACTGCTAGCGCAGCAGGAGCTGACAGAAACGAGTCCTGTCAGCTCACTGTGCACGAGGGAGACGCTGTCTGGCCTCCCTGTGCAGCGCTTACAGCTTCTTTTAAGAAGCTGCCTGGGCTCCGGAGCGCTCTGAAACCGGCTTCACGCTAGGTGGGGATCATGGGGGACAGGCGCTCCGTGATGGCGGCGGCCATTTTCTGCGGAGCTTACACACTGAGCTCCTATACTGAGAGGACAGCAGTGTTGTTACAGGCATGTTCCGAGTGGTCCCCAGCTGAGGGGGAGATACTGGAACGAGGAGATCCTACAATGGGAGCGGCTGTCTGGGGGTAGTTGGCGCCAAAAGTCACAGACCCCGCAGCAGCAGGGACTTGGTCCCTTCCCTCACTCTGTTTTTGGCGCCATTCAGAACGCTTGCAGCGGAGCTGAGCTGGCTTACTGATCCTGACAGAGTGATTGGATTTCCTGGGCTTCGCTTTCCCCATTCTGAAGACTACAGAAAGCTAAGTGGCTGAGTACACTGTATATAATGTATGTACATTTAATGCTGTGACTGTGTTATTGAGAACATCATGTCTGAGCAACAGTCTGTGGTTTTGGGGGAGGGAGCCTTTAATGCAATGAGCGCTTGCAGTGGTTGTACACTGAAATTTGTCCCTAAGGGGGGCTTTTGTATTTTATGCGCTGCTGTGAAACCCATGGGGAGTGAACCCCAGAGGGTAGTGCATCGGACCTTGCGAGGGTTAAGTCCCTGAGACAGGTCGGAAAATGCTTTGGTGCATTACTGGACAGGCAGAGTGATGGCTGGTAATTTCCCTAGACCAGGGCCATTCTCTCAGCAGTCCGGCCAGCTCTTTGCCTCGGACCCAGACAGATCCTGACTTATACAAGTCATGCAGGATACTGCTATGGGAATCAGCAGGTTTAAATTACTTGTTTGACAAGCTTTATGGTTACTCTGGGGGGACCCCTAAAAGGTCTGATTCAGTGCCATTATTAGCTGCTGATGAGGAGGGAGAGTACACAGACATACCCTGGGTTCAGGGTGATGTTTCTGAAGAGTCCTCACCCTCAGGGGTGGAGGATTTGATTACTGCTGTAAACAGGCATTGAATTTGTCTGTGAAGTAAAAAACTCCTGCTAAGGTTGTTTTTAAGAGACAGCGTGAGGGAAATGATATCTCTCTGCAGACAAGGGTTTACAAGATTTATTGGAAGACCCCTGATATCTCTCTGCAGACAAGGGTTTACAAGATTTATTGGAAAACCCCTGACAAAAGGCTTTAGATGCCAAAATAGATGGTTAAGCCTGTATCCCATGCCTGAGGATCATGCAGACCTCTGGGAGAAAGTTCCAGTGGTAGAGGCTTCTGTGGTATACTTGTCAAAAACCAACTGTGCTACCAGTGCAAGCCTTCAAGCAAGCAAGTCCTCTGATTGGCTTCAGTCTGGGTCTCTAAGGCCAGGATTGGTGGTTCAGTGACCTGTGCTCTAGTTGACATACTGTCTTTTGTGTGTTGTTACTAGGCAGAGAAGTATAATGCTGCTGCAGAAATGTGATGCAGGCTGAGCAGGAAGCTCTCAAAATGGCTGCCAGAGTTTCCTCAGTGTTTGGAATGCCAGGAGAGTGCTCTGGCTTATAGCTTGGAAGGCAGATAACAAGTCTAAAAAGGCTTAGAGGCATTTGCTTTTAAAGGAAAGCTGTTATTGGTTTACAACTGGAAGAGATTAATAAGCAGGCCACAGGTGGAAAAAAGCACTTTCCTGCCTACCCCTGCAGCCAAAGCAGACATCAAGGTTTTCTGCTTTCAGGCCATCCTTTCGGCCCTCCCCTAGAGGAGGTGCGTCCTTTTGAGGACAGTCTTTTAAGGGATAGTCTCAGTCCTCCAGGGGCAAGGCCCCAAAGTCAAAATTTGGTTCTTGTTATAAGAAACCATAGGAGAGGAAAAATCCTCCGCATACTGCCAGGGGTTTTGCCCGGCGGTGTTTAAGGAGGGGGGACGTCTGTCACTGTTCAGAGACGCAGGGGCACTGTTAAGACCGGAACGCTTGGGTTAGAAATATAACCCAGGGTTAAAAGATTCCCTTCAAAGTTCTTCCACCGAGAAGGTTCATTCCTACACCACTGCCAAAGGAGGCTCAGCTCCGTACAGCTCTCTTGGGAGCGGCTCATTCTCTTTTAGAGAAGGGTGTGGTAGTCCCGGTCCCCAGAGCGGAGGGAAAAAAGGCTTTTATTTCACTCTGTTTTTGGTGCCCAAACCAGACGGGTCTTTCAGCTGATCCTAAACTTAAAGGCATTAATAGCTTTTTGTGGGTAGACCATTTCAAAATAGAGTCTCTACGGTCTGTGCTGCTAAGCCGGGACCAGGGAGAATTTTTAGCGTCCATGAAGGTCCAGGACGCATACTTGCAGGTTCCTATCCACCCGGAACTATTGGGGTGTGCAATAGGAGACCTTCTCCTGTAATTACAGGCGTTGCCTTTTGGTCTGGCCACAGCGTCAAGGGTATTCACCAAATAATGTCAGAAATGGCGGATGTGCTTCGACTGACGGAAATCATGGTTATTCCATTTTTGGACGACCTGCGGTTTAAAGCGGAGTCAGCAGACAAGTGAAGAGTCACTTGGCAGAAACCATCAGGTTTTGCAGATTCACGGCTGGCTTTTAAATTTACAAAAAATCTCAATCGGTGCCGTCACAGAGACTCCAATTCTTGGGGATTGGTCTGGATACCCAGTTGCATTGGGTGTTTCTACCAGAGGCATAGGCCAGGGATCTGGCTGCCTTGGTACAGGAGATCCTAGGGTCTCAGAGCACAGCAGTATGGGGGTGACTCAAACTGCTGGGGAAGATGATGGCGTCTTTCGAGACGTTACAGTTCACCAGGTTCCACTCTAGAGTGTCCCAGCGGACAGGGAACTCTCAGACCATGAGGTCAGAACAAATGGTGTTGTTTTCAGAAACTCGATCCTTCCTAAAATGGTGGATGGAGGTGGATTCCCTTCGGGGGAGTCGGTCCCTGCAGTCCTGGAGCTGGGTGGTAGTCACTACCGACGCCAGTCTCAGAGGCTGAGGGGCAGTTGTCGTGGACCTGCGTCTGCAGGGCTTGTGGACTTTAGAGCAGAAAGACTGATACTTTACAGTCTGCCTTACTGATCAACATCTTGGAACTGAGGGCTGTGTGGAAGAGGTTTTCTCTGGCGGGAGAAAAGATTACAAGAGCTCCCTTTTAGGCATTCAGACCGACAACGTCACAGCTGTGGCGTATCTGAATCACCAGGGAGGCACACACAGCAATCTGGCCATGTGGGAAGTGTCCCGAATCTTCTTGTGGGCGGAACAGAATGTTCTAGCATTATCAGCAATCTTCATACCAGGAGTGGAGAATATAGAGGCCGACTTCCTGAGCAGGGAGAAACTGATGGAAGGAAAATGGAGGCTGAATACACAAGTATTCCACTAGATTACAATAAGGGGGAAACCCCGGATAGGGACCTGAAGGCATACAGGTTCATCCATCAGGTACCCAGGTTGTATGACAGGACGTGGGATCCACTGGCAGAAGCAGTGGATGCCATGACTATCCCCTGGGAGGGGAATCTTCTTTATGATTTAACGCCAGTTCCAATGCTGGCAAGAGAGTTGAAAACAATACAGGCCCAGACAATTCCAGTAATTTTAGTGGCCCCAGATTGGCCAGGGAGATCCTGGTACTCGAGGCTTCAGAGATTCTCTGTGGACTCGTGGCGTCTACATCTGAGGTCAGACCTTCTAAAACAAGGACCGTTCAACCAGCTGGATTCAGCTCGATTAATTTTGACGGTCTGGCTGTTGAAAACGCCATTTTGAGGAATATAGGATTCTCAAAGGCGGTGGTTAACGCAATGAGGAAAGCCAGAAAGTCAGTGTCTTCTGTAAATTATTTTGGGGCCTGGAAGACCTATATTTGGTGGTGTGTAAGACAGAGGTCACGCACATCGAGATTTAAAATGGCTAAATTGTTGGAGTTTTTTACAGGAGGGCCTTTCCTCTGGGTTAGGCCTTCAGTCACTCAGAGTACATATCTCGACCGTGTCAATTTTTCTTTCCAAAGAAGGATTGCGTTAGAACCAGAAGTACAGACCTTCCTGCAGGGGGTTTATCTATTGAAACCTCCCTACAATCAACCAGTAGCGCCAGGGGAATTATCTCTGGTTCTGGAGTACCTTAAAGAGGCGCCTTTTGAGCCGTTAAGGTCGGTTGACCTTAGTTTCCTTTCAGGGAAGCTGGTATTTTTGTTGGCGGTGGCGTCAAGAAAAAAAAAAAAAAAAATATATCGGAGTTGATTGCTTTGTTCTTCAAGTCTTCCTCCCTTATATGTCACGATGATAGGGCTGCCTTTCGGACAGTACCCCTAGATTTTTACCAAAAGTAGTCTCTGCTTTTCATCTAAATCAGGAGATTGTTCTGCCTGTGTTTCAACCCTCAGAGGGTTGTTAGGAAAAGGGACAAATTAAGGAATTTGGATGTTGTGCGCGTCTTGCGCGTTTATGTGGACAGAGTTAAGAGTGTCAGAAAGACTGATACTTTACTGGTTTGTATGACATACACAAACTTAGTTGGCCTGCTTCTAAGCAGACCATTGCTAGGTGGTTGCGCTCTGTTATTGCGTTTGCATATACTAAAGTTGGTAGGCCTGTACCGGCCAGGATTAATGCGCATACCACCAGGTCGGTTGCCACCTCTTGGGCGGTTCGACATGGGGCAACAGCTGAGCAGGTTTGCAGGGCTGCCACTTGGTCTTCTGTTCATACTTTTGCCAAATTCGATAGGTTCCGTGAGTTCGCGTCGGTGGACGCATCATTCGGGCAAGCAGTGATGAAAACTGCAGACCTGAGCGTACCCACCCAAAAGGACCGGCTCTGGAACGTCCCAATGTGAAGCTGTGTCACCAGGACCATTGAAAGAGAAAAAGGGATTTTTGTAAGAACTTACCGTTCGAATCCCTTTCTCTGATATGGTCCTGGTGACACAGCGATCCCTCCCTTACGCTCAGTAAGTATGCCAGTGTTCATGATGTTTCATGTTATAATTGGTTGAAAAGTTAAATTTAAAATTGTGCATATAATATGTGCAGGTGTTTGTACTGAGTTAATGTATTCCAGTGGCTTTGAAAGATTGAACTGAGGAATCTGGGATGCAGTAGGGGAGGAGCCTACCCTCCAAAAGCTTTAGGATAGGTGCCTGGCTCCTGCGGACCCTCCTACATCCCAATGTGAAGCTGTGTCACCAGGACCATATCAGAGAAAGGGATTCGAACGGTAAGTTCTTACAAAAATCCCTTTTTTGTGTAGTTGCTAGCTGAGAAAATGCATGTTGTTCGATGTACAATTTGCGCCTAATTAATTTAAAATACTTGAAATAACGAGCAAGTTTGAGGGATATCATTTGGAATTTTAACTTGTATATAAACAAAAAGGTCCTGCTGTAATTTTCTGTTCCCTGTTCCCGCTGAGGTGACCTTTCATGTGGATTTATGTGACCTGTATGATGGACAGGGGTTAAAGTGAGGGGGAGTGGGTTCCACCACCATTAAAGGTAGGAGGAACTGAGTTCCACCTCTTATCACCACCATGAACAGTAATTCCAACAGAAAAGCCTGTACCAGCGGCTTCTTCTGGCACATCGTATGTGATGTCATGACATCACCATCGCCTAAGTGGAGAGGGTTCTGTGTTTGCTAAAGAAAGGGTGAGAGGGAGCTGGAGGAACTCAGGGGTGGAGAACCTGCTGGAGGAACACAGGGCATGGAGATGCTTAGGGACTTGGACAATGAACTGCCGGATTGACAGATTGGCAGCACAACTGTGGGCATTATGTGTATAAGGGGCACTACTGTGTGATTTAATATGAATCAACAGCCCTATTGTACATGCGGTGTAATGTGTATATGATTGTTCTACTCAGTGTTGTAATTTTAAATGGTCTTACTATTATTTGACCACACCCCTACTTGTGGGATCATTATCCCTTAATGGGAGGGCACAAATTCCCTGGTACTGGTCTAAGGGAGGGGGGGGGGGGGGGGGAAGAGTTGTTTTTTAAGGGAAATGAGTTCCACCACCTCTCCAGGGCCACTTGTTGATGGAAGTTTACTGTATGATAAATTGTAAATTGTTTGCCAGCAATACATTATTAATCTAATTTGGGCATCTTAGCCTTTCTATGCAACTCATTGCCGTATTGCAGGTTATGTAGCCTCTCTTGGGAGTACCTTTACCACGGTCACTTCTTGGCGTGTTTAATCTGGGGATTTAAAGGGCAATGATTTTAAAGCAAAACACACTGCATTCTTTTTAGTTTTTTGTTGATCGTGCATGGCAAATTGTGAATTTGTTTTTAGATTTATTTAGAAAATCATGCCCCCAAAATATGTGTCAGCTAGTGCTGAAGATGCTTTTGTAAAATATTATCATATCGACAATAATTACTTGATTGGAGTCATGCTTAGATCAACAAGTTAAACTTTCTTGAATGTTTTAGAAAGTTTATTTGGTACTTGTTTCCTATCTGGGCGCCCACGATTTTAATCGCGGGCATCGGGGGTAAAATCGGGGCCATCGCGGGCATCGCGGCCGATAAAAAATCGGGTGCGATGGGCCAGACGCGATTCCCGCGATTTTCCCATAGAGAACAAAGTTAAATGCCTCAATTTACCCGCGATGACCACGATTTACCATAGGAAACAATGTTAAATGGATCAATTTACCCAAAAAATGTCCCCCCAAAAGTAGTTGACGCCACCCCGCCATCAACGTGAACCCGAAGCGTGGCTAGGGTACGCGGTCTCTGACCTTTTCATGCCCTACTATCCACTAGGGCGTGGAGTGAGAATAGAATAGTGTGGCGAGCGTAGCGAGCCACCGAGCCCGAAGCGTGGCGAGAGGACGCGGATACCTTCACAGGTAAACGCGTCCCTTCGCGGGCTTCCCAGGTGTCCGCGTCGCCATGGACACCTGGGAAGCCCGCGAGGGGACGCGTATAACTGTGAAGGTATCCGCGTCCCCTCGCGGGGCTCGCCACGCTTCGGGCTCGGTGGCTCGCTGCGCTCGCCACACTATTCTATTCTCACTCCACGCCCTAGTGGATAGTAGGGCATGAAAAGGTCGGAGGACGCGGGCTCGCCACGCTTCGGGTTCACGTTGATGGCGGGGTGGCGTCAACTACTTTTGGGGGGACATTTTTATGTTCAGGGGTGTTTTTGCCCCATTTCCCATTGTTCCCTATGATAATTTGGGGAAATTGATCCATTTAACATTGTTTCCTATGGTAAATCGTGGTCATCGCGGGTCAATTGGGACATTTAACATTGGTCCCTATGTAAAATCGCGGTAATCGCGTCGGTCGCATCGCATGTCATTATAATGGCATGCGATGTACACGCGATGCCCACGATGGGCGCCCAGATAGGAAACAAGTACCGTTTATTTCAATATGTAGACCACACACTATTTTTTGCGAAAGCTTGCCAACCCTGCAAATGAATTAATCTGATTAATAAAGCAGTTTTTTGTTGCTAATGTTATTTTTTTTTTTGTACTTTATGTCCATTACTTAACTAATATAGGGTTTGATTCAGACATGATCGCTCAAGTCTACAAATCTGCTTGTGAATTGTGAATGAAGGCACATTGCCTTGCTGTGCTCAGCACCCTATTTTATTCTCCCACCAGGCCCTAGTGGATGGTAGGGCATGAAATACCGCCTGTCGGCACATGTCGACTCAAAAAAACTGTAAAAAACCCCATGTTGACCTTTTGACTGTCGACCTAATGACCCTGCCGACCATATGCTATTTTTGTCACTACTTAGGTTTGCGCATGTGTGCTACCATCCGTACACATGTGCAGTCATTTGATAATCGAACTTTCACAACCGAGATCATCTCAGAATCACAACAGCTGGAGACCCGCAAAAACTTTTTGACTATTTTAGATTCCTATTGAACTTTTGAGGAAAAGCAAACAAAAAATGTATTTGTCAAGGGTTTATGTCATACAACATTCGTATGTAGAGAAGTGTTCTGCTTCCTAGTATTCCTCGTGGTCTTGTGCCTGCTTACTGTATGACCATCTTTGTAATCCCTTCTCACACTGTTCCTGTGCAGATTTTATGCAGCAGACCGGAGGTCAGGCACACCTCTTCTTCTGGCTTACGGTGGAGGGATACCGGGTGACCGCTCAGCAACAGCTCGAGGTGTTACATA
The DNA here is from genome assembly GCF_055691185.1 of Crinia signifera. Classification (NCBI taxonomy): domain Eukaryota; kingdom Metazoa; phylum Chordata; class Amphibia; order Anura; family Myobatrachidae; genus Crinia; species Crinia signifera. Next base: position 285,626,011 of record NC_139221.1, read on the forward strand.
GCCGCCAAAGGGATGGGAAACAACAAACCAACCAAACTATGGGCCTTTTAAGAGCCGCTGCTGTTGGAGTATTTGACCAGTACTTATCAGAAAAGGTATGGCTGTGTATAGTCATTTATATCGGCAAGCAGGTTTAAAAATCCCAATTGACGTATTGTTAGTATATTATATTTGTAATGCAGCCAAAAGTGTATATACCCACCATTCATGGAAAAGAACTAAAAACAAGTAATCTAGACAACATAAATGTGATGCGCAACAGTGAATAGTCACATAAGCATAAAGTACAAATTCAATTATAGCATGCAATCCAACACATACTGTTCAAGGTCGACATAAATTGGGTTGACCACTGAAGGTCGACACAGGAAATAGGTAGACATGGCTTGGGTCGGCATGGTTGGAAGGTTGACACAAGCATTAGGTTGACAGTCTAAAAATTTTATGCTGAACCGACATGTGCCGACAGGCGATATTTCATGCCCTACCATCCACTAGGGGGTGGAGGAAGAATGGAATAGTGTGCCGAGCGTAGCGAAGCATCATGCCCGAAGCATGGCACTGTAAACTGATACAGTGTCCATGTTGACGTTTGGGACAAAGAAAACCCCCTCATGTCGACCTTTTGACCTAGCCATTGTCGACCTAATGCTTGTGTTAACCTTCCATCTATGTCGACCTTAGCCATGTCGGCCTGCAGTGGTCGACCTTGTATTGGTCAACCAATAACCCATACCCATATAAACTAGGCATTGCCAACATGTGGCGTTGCTGGGTAAAGATAAGCATAGTAACTTTCTGGCACATTTCACTGAGAAACTAGACTTGTGTTAAAGTCTATATTATATGATCACATGTAACAATATAAAAACCTATAACAGCAGATCTCATAAGTATTTCATTCTCCTCAATGTATAGAACAGCGACTGCATGTCTCTCTGCATGAATAATGCCTGCAGGTATTTATCTCTCTTGCAGGCATCGCCTAGAGTACAGATTGATGACAACTTGCTGGAAAAGTTAGATTACGTGGTGACCAATGAGGAGCCAACTCCTGAGATCTTTGATGAGGTCCAGCGGAAGGTGGGAGCCTCTGTCTGTGTGTTACATTCCGCCCATCTATAATCCTATGTACATTTTTGTTTCTGTCGTTTTCTTTTTCACATTACCCCAAAATCCACATTGCAGAATGTGTTTAATGAGTGCAAGGGTGCAGTAACCTGTAGTTTCTTATTATTGGACTATGGGTTCCTACTATGGCCGGGTCATACATGTGGATACATAGTCTTCCACACAGGGGCCAGCGGGCTCTTACAGATGCAGACTTCCTCAAAACCATTATTTTATGTTGAAACAAATGGGGATTTGGAACCAGTATGTTGCTTAAGGTCCCATGTGGTGTTATTCCGGCTCTGGTTCCTGTACACCTGGCATATGTTAGTAAATACGCTACTAATATCTCATAGGATTGATGTGCCATATGGACCCCATGCTGTTTTCTGTACGAATGCCGGAATACTTTGTCTTCTCCATGGATAGACTGAAATAAGCACAGTGCTTTGCAGTTTCTTTACTGCCTGCCACACATTAGGCCGCAATATGCCGTTTAATCACTTCAGACATATTTACCCCTTATGCATTTTATACCGGTGGCACTTTATTATTTTACTCATAAAAATGTTTTCTTTATTTATTGTTTGCACCTGGGATGGGTCTCTGCCTGTATTCTTACTTACATTATTTGTGTGCTCAGGTGTACGACATCATGCTGCGGGAGGAGCGGTTTTATCCCTCTTTCCGCCACAATACGCTGTATGTGCGGATGCTGGCAGAGCTGGACATGCTGAAAGAGCCCAGCTTTAAAGGGTCCGATGATGGCGATGGAGGTAATGCGCTTAATACGTTAGTTATTATGCTGTTTTTTTACGTCGATTCATTTGTTGCTCTACGTTTTGGATATTTTTTTTTAAGCTAATAAACCTATACCTTCAACTTTCCTCTTTAAATGATTTATCACGGTGTATATATATTATTCATAACGCCGTTAATGTTGTTGTATTGATCACCATGCATAGTTCTTCCAGTAACAAATGTTATTCTTGTCACTGGACCGGACTGCCTGTCTGGATGTATGCTTACTGCACCTAGACCACCCAAAGCCTCCTAGGAGTCGGCCCAGACTTGGACGTGTGCCTCCTCTGACATTCCTGTTGGAGCACACATCTATGTGTATGGGATGATGTAAATCAGGCATATCAAAACTATGGCTTACCAGGTATTGTGAAACTACAAGTCCCATCATGCCTTGCCATAGTTTTGCTTTTAGGGAATGCTAAAACTATAGCAAGGCATGCTGGGAGGTGTAGTTTCACAACAGCTGGACATGCCTGATGTAGGTCCTGCTGTAAGCCATCAGGGTATATTAATCACCAGGAAATGCTTCAAAATACCGATGTTTGGTACTCTGCACGGGATGCAGTTAATTTGCCGGCGGTCGGGATCCCGGCGGTCGGAATCCCGACACTGGAATCCCGACCGCCGAAATCCCGAAACTTTCTCCCTCTGTGGGTGTCCACGACACCCATAGAGGGAGAATAAAATAGCGTGCCGAGCGTAGCGAGGCACCGGGCCCGCTGCGTGGCGAGCGCAGCGAGCCCGCAAGGGGGGGCGATCCATGTCCCCCCCTTGTCGGGATTTCGGCGGTCGGGATTCCAGTGTCGGGATTCCGACCGCCGGGATCCCGACCGCCGGCAAATCGTATCGGATCCCTCTGCACATACAGCAGACATGTACTGTGCATGTGCAGGATGTCTCTGATACGAAGGACACAGTACGGCATCAGATTGACGATCTGATGCCATTTTGCGGCAGGGAGAGGATCACAATTGAAATCGTTACCCAAAATGGAAGCCACCATTTTTGGGGATTGATTGATGAGTCCAGGATTTTTATCAGAAGGCATCTTCGTTGCATCTGCGGCGTGCGGCTTGCATGACCCATGGGTCACACAGTCCGCCGGCTGATGGTACCGCATGTGATCTAATAGGAACCAGGGCAAGGGGTCTACAGCAAAAAAATGAAAAACCCCATGTCGACCTTTTGACTGTCGACCTAATGACCCTGTCGACCTAACCCATGTGGACCTTCCGTCATGTCGACCTAGTTGCTATGATCCATACCCCTTATTTTATTGGTTTTATTAGTGTATAATGTACAGTATTAGACCGGGATCCGGACAAGGGGTCTACAGCAAAAAGGTTGACACCATTAGGTCAACATTCAAAAAGGTCGACACACGCATTAGGCCAACAGTGAACTATCAAAATGTCGACATGGGTTTTGTCGCTGTTTTTTTATCCCGAATGTCGACACAGTGGACATGGACACAGTTTTAGGTGCACCGCACTGCCCTACCATCCACTAGGGCAGGGCTGGGCAACACCGGCCCTCCAGATGTTGATGAACTACACATCCCAGCATGCCTTGCATCAGTTTCAGCATGGCCACATAGCAAAACTAATGCAAAGCATCCTGGGATGTGTAGTTCATTAACATCTGGAGGGCCGGTGTTGCCCAGCCCTGCACTAGGGCATGGTGGGAGAATAAAATAGTGCCCGAAGGGGGGATGCGGTGCACTTTAAACTGTGTCTATGTTAACTGTGTTGATATTCCGGTAAAAAACAGTGAAAAACCCCATGTTGATCTTTTGACTGTCAACTTAGATAATTTCGAACTAATGACCTGTCGAACTAATGACTTTTCAACCTAGAACCATGTAGACCTAGACCCATGTCGACCTAATGGTGTCGACCCAATGACTGTCGACCATCATGCTATAGACCAAATGATCCCAACCCTTCATAAACTGGCAGAGTGAGCCTGTATAGTCTACCAAAGTTCCCGTTCAGTATATGTAATGTAATCTTGTTTGCTCTTGGATAAATGTCCACTGACCATTATGGTGTGCTGTAAGCGATGGAACACGCATCATTTAAAAGAAAAACAACTGAGCTATTGATTTTTATTCACGTAGATAGTTGAAAACCTCATCACTGCTACAGCAACTATAACATGTTGTTATCCTGTAATTCAGGGGTTCCCAATCTTTTGATTCACGGCACCCTAGAGAATCAGAATTTTTTTCACGGCACCCCTAGGTCCCCAAAAAATTAAGTAGATTGGGTTTATATGCGATTCTTAGCGACAGTTATGTGGTAAAGGGCATGATTTGCTTCTGTTTGTACACATTCTATGATTGGCAGCCACCAGCACTGGTTTTGCTCATAAATAATGAACCATTAATAATTTGAGTTGGTCCTGGACCACCAACCCGCGGCACCCCTGCATGTGTCCTGAGGCACCCCAGGGAGCCACGGCACACAGTTTGGGAACCACTGCTGTAATTAGTTTCTCACTACGGGAAATGCAGACTAGCTATAGCCACATTGGGACTATCTCCGATATCTCAGGTTGTGTGGTTTTAGATCTCCAGGACAGCAATGTTGCCTGGCAAACTTCAATCTCCTAATGAATTTCTCCAAAGTCATTCCCATTGGCTAAATCCCTCCTTGGTAACCCAGAGGTTATCATGTCACCTCCCACTGACGACCCCTCACCCCCTGTTCTCTCCCTACAAACTCCTTCTCCACATGGCTGCACCTGTAGAGGTGTGAAATAACTTTGTGCACGATACAGAGCACCAAACGGGAAAATCTGCTGGATCTGGTCACCCTGCCAACGGAATTTACTTTCTAACCTCAGGTTTGGCCTGAAGATCGAATTATGTTTTGTTTTGTTCTGAGAAACGTTTGTTAGATGACTTCAGTTTTCCTTTAAGGTCTGTTACATTCATTTATGAATTATATTAGGGCTATTTTCTACTTTTTTTTCTAATTTTATTTTACTTTTCATTGAGTTATAACTTATGCTGGGTACACGCCAGAACGATCTGGGCTCAATTCCCCCAATTTCAATGCAATTTCGACCGATTGTATGTAAAAAAGGCAGAATTGGGCATGTTTTCAATGCGGTTCCGATCCGATCTGATGCGGGTCCCCGCTGGTCGTTTGGTCGCCTTGGAGATTTTACTTGCTACAGTAAGAATTTGACAATCTCCTATTGACTGGGTGCAGATCATGTGCTTCAACAGACCGTGCAACCATCGTACAATTTCAAGGAAATGGTCACACGATCATGGTCATTCTGGTGTGTACCCAGCATATGTTTCTTACTGTGCCCACACACGCACCGATTTCAGTGCTATGCGTTTTTGGCTGTACAATGGTTCTTTACAATTTTTCTGCCAGAATTAAGCATGACCCGATGTGATGGTTATTTTGCTGTCTGCGATGCGATGCTGTGCGATTTAAGCACATTTTTTTCACTGGCTTTTTCTGACCTTTATTTTGTTCGTGTTCACATGTTTTAAACCTGCAATAAAGTTGTTGATAACAATTTGTATGTAATTATTTCCCAAAAAAAAAAAAAAAACCCGTCGTATAGCATCGGCTCGTATGCCTGTATAATGCTGAGCCCGATGCTATGCGATAATGTCCAAAAAAGTACCTGCTGCACATCCTTTTTTGGACATCTAAAATCGGCCCCCGGGAACGCGCATAGCACAGCATCGCGTCGCACACGCCGCACTAATACACCCCGATAATTGTACGCACGATGCGTTTTGTACTTTAAAAGTACAAAACGCATTCTAAAATCGATGCGTGTGTGGGCTGCATTAGTAATCTTTTACCTTATACTTGTTTTTATTTTTAATCTTGTCTACTTTCAGCTTTTATTCCCCAACCTCTGAACCTCTTGTGTGCTCTATCGAACACTTTTGATTGCCTATAATGGTGTATGCAGCCGACTACATCAAAACTAATAATCAAAAACATCATTATAGATCTTTTCATTTTAGTTTCCTTTTGTGCAAATTTCACATGTAAAAACTTTTTAACCTGTCTCTGTAAGCTTAAAGCATTATTTAAGCTTTAGAAGTTAATGCACATATCTTTATACTAATAAGGAAATGTGTAGCTACGTGTGTGTACTGGACATACAGAACACAAAGCTAGCCTTTGGATGTTTTTAACTTGTGTTGTAGCGCCATCTAGTGGTCTTTAGCTTGTTGTTGTAGGAGGTTATTTTTAAAAATCAAGGATCTCTGTAGATATATCATTCTTGTTTTTTGATGGCTGTGTTCTTTTAGTTCTCGTTTTAGGAAGTCACTTGTTTGCTGTGTTTGTATGCATTTTGATTCTTTAATAAAAACAAAATCCCCTCCCCCCCCCCCCAAAAAAAAATCACTCCTATCATGCATTTAAAGGATAAAATGATAAAGCAAATGTGCAGTTTAAAATATGCAATCACTGTGCTAGAGTGAGTCCTCATTCATTTATCATTAGAAAACAACCGTGCTGATTACTACTGACCTAGTAGGTTTAGTTTAGGACAGTGGTTTTCAACTTCGGTCCTCAAGTACCACCAACAGTTCACGTTTTCCAATTCCCCCGGCAGGTGCACTCATTCACTGGCACATTTGAAAAGATCCACAGGTGGAGCTAATTATTTAACCTGTGATTCTGTGAGGAGACCTGGAAATCGTGTACTGTTGGGGACTTGAGTACCGAGGTTGGTAACCACTGCTTTTGGAGAACAACAATTTCAAAATAATTTTTAAGGCCTGGTACACACTATCAATAGGATTTGCCATATGGGAATGACAATTATGTTTTTACCTATGATTGTGCGCTCTTGGGAGTCGCATGCGGCACGGCCAACCAGAAGATAACGTTTGCTGCACTGTGCATGGTAATGAAGAATAAGTTAACGTTCATTACATAATACGGTGTACCGGAAATCTTGCATGGCGTAAGACGTAGGGAATTTGTCCCGACCATCGGCAAGATTGCTAATTGGCCTGATGTGTACCCGGCTTAAGTTGTATTGTAATAAACGAGACCAATAACGGAAACTCATAAACCATTATCTGAAGGGCTCATTGCTCTGTGATCTCCCCGGCATGAGGGTCACCTGTAAGACGCAGGTCTGACCAGAATGTTGGTAAATGGCATCCAGCTGGCGAGCACCATGACTGCAGTATTGTCTGAGCACATTTGCGCAATGACTTGTACAGCTACAAGCTGTTAATAGTTTTCACATTTGCAGAAATTATTTTTTAACAATGATTTATAAGCAACATCCAGGTCATCATAGAAAAATCCACAACTAAAGTCCAACCGATAATGTGGGTGTCCGAGGGATTATATAGACTGCTGCCTCTGAAATGCTGATCTGCCTGTATGAGGAACAGATAATGGGTATTATTTATAGTAGGGAAACAATATGTACAGCTCACCCTCTGGGGTTCTATTTATGGAGTGTTCTGCAGACACCGGGTGTCTGTACGTGTTGCAGGTGAGGCTCTCCTGTGCCATATACATGATGTATATCCTCCATTATAGCCTGGCTCAGCATATAGGCCCTTATTCAGATTCGAGCGGTACGGCCCGCGTGCGGCCGTACCGCCGATGTTTTCCGTCTGCACATGCGCAGAGGTCAATCTGCGCATGTGCAGGCGAATTCGCCGCACATAAATTTACTACGCCGCAAAGGGGGCGTATAGGGGAGTGAGGGGCTTCATGCCCTCATTTCCCTATGTATACGCCCCGCGTTTCATGGGCGTTCCCATGCAAACGCGGGGCGTACGCATGCTAATGAGGGCATGACGCAACTCATGGGGGCGGAAAGCTGACGTCGCCGGATGTCAGCTTTCAGCCCCCATACAAGCTACCACACGGACGATTGTCCGTGTGGTCTCAGCTTGCGGGAGCTGCCGCGGCGTGCGGACCTGCCTTCGATGGTCGACGACCATCGAATGCAGGGGGCAGCTCCCACCATGGTGGAGGCGTAGCCTCCACCATTTTTATGCGGATCGCCAGCCGTCCGTGTACGGACGGCCGTGGCGATCCGTAGGGTGGGCGGGGATTCGTCTGGTGCGGTCGGAGCCGCATATGCGGCTCGACCGCACCAACCAGAATAAGGGCCATAGTGATGTGACCGCTCCATTAATAGCTTTAGAACACTGTTTATCAAACCTACATCATCAACTTGATTTACTGCGATCCCAAATAAAGAGCGTAAGAATCCCTGAGTGGGGTATAGGTCATAGGCTCGATACACTATTGGTCGACAGGCAAAAGGTCGACACATTAAAAAGGTCGACATGCATTATTCGACATGGTCAAAAGGTCGACATGTGTTTTTCACGTTGTTTTGGTGTCTGTTGACATAGGTCGACATGGACACCATATGCGTATACCGCTTCCGCTTGTGCACACTCTTATGTTCCCCCTCCATGTCCACTGGGATGGTAAAGTATGAACAGGTCCTTTTTTTTTTTACGCCCCTTAAATTTGTGACCTAATGCATGTCAACTTTAGTGTTCATTCTAGCACCCGCCATATTTGAACACCCATGCAGTTCCTCTTCCCTACCTGGGGTGTCGCTGTCTGCTGTGGTGTTTCTAGCACATGTCTGGTTTGCATATCAGTGCTGATATACAGACCACACTGTGCTAGAACCTCTACAGCAGACAGCAACACCCCAGGCAGGGAAGAGGAACTGCATGGGTGTTCAAATATAGCGGGTGCTAGAATGAACACTAGGTCAACCTTTTTTTATGTGGTGACCTTTTGACTGTCGACTTAAAGACCGCGTCGTCCCAGAGCCAAAGAATTTAATAACTCACTTGGCGAAGCATGTGAAAATGGCGGCATGTTTTATTGGTGTGTTTATTCTCTCCCCCTGCATTATACTGTACATTTAATATTGCATGTCATTGTACTGGCAATGTGCGTTAACACGTGAGGTCCTAAGAGCTTCTCTACTGCACACTTACGGGATCAAGTCCACTAGAAAGTCTGTATTGAACCCAGGAGCGCACCAGGTCTTCTGTATTTTACACCGGTGGTCACTAGATGGGACCTGCTAGAGCATCATATATGTATATTTTCCTAAAAAAAATGAGCTTGTTGCATAATAAAATGTAATTCTAATGTGACATGTTAAGATGTGCATTCTGCTTGCTGCGAGTGCCCTGCTCTATGCTTCTTGCAGGTGCGCACACACTTATATTTCAGATGTTTTGGTTGGAGACCTCTGGGAGTTAGAGATTCGGATGTTGGGTGTGTGCCAGAAGTTCTTATTTGTGTTATTTTGTCGTGTTCCATCTGACGTGATCTGATTCCTAGTGCGTGAGCCCTAGTTACAGTTGCTATTTGGAAAGCTTCCTCCACATTCCAGCTAATATTTTTCCCCTCTTTATCTACAGAATCTTTTAACGGATCGCCAACGGGCAGCTTAAATTTGGTATGTTATTCTTCTAGAAGTGGTGGGTGGTAAATCATTGTCATTATTGAATTGATCATGAATATCTACCCAAAAGCTGCTACTAAGTGGCCACAAAAAGCCGCTCAGCCAGCAGGAGATGGAAAAATAAGTCTTACATCTGTGATTTGTATATTTTTGAGAAGTGAATCATCTGAGCTACAGAATTACCATACATTAGTCCCCTTCATTATTTGCAAATTCCTGTCATCTTTGTCACTTAATTGCAGTATATAACAATTCAAGAATTTGAATGGAAAGTGTAGAGACATAGGGTATCATCAAAGTCCTGTACATAAGGTGAGGGGGCATAATTAGTGTGGACACATACAAACTGATTCCAATTTAAACCGTTTCACAAGTGGTCAGTTTACCATTTAATATGGAAGACCAAGCAAGAGACTGAACACTGCTTATGGCAATAAAGGGGTGTACACATGGTGCGACTGCCTTGCCATTCGTTCCAGAGACATATCACTATCAAAACGTCTCCAAATCACAGTCTTGGACCAATATTCAATAAATGTAAATCCAGTACTTGAATTGATTGTTCCCAAAACAAGTTATCTCACCCCTTGTCATCCACCTTGCAAGAATATTCAGGTGCAGGCATTAATGTATTTGTAGTTCCACGCAACAGATTGCTCCGTGAGTCAGCTTGCACTGTTTTAAGGTAATCTCAAACCCGGAGCTTAAGTTGATTCAGGCGCTGTCTGCAATACGCGGTCTTTGGCAACCGTCGGGCAACTGATGTGTGGTTGCCGAAGACCGCGTATTGCAGACGGCGCCTGAATCAACTTACTGCCGGACGGACATTGCCAGGACCTGGTAAGCTCCGGGTCTGAGATCTCGGTACTTGTGTATTTTGGCAGCGCCCATCGCATCGCATACCATAACGCATACGATGGTACGATACGATAGTGTACGCTGGCATACAATTTTCAAATTGTATGCCATTGTACATGGCATACAATGCCATACGATGCGATGCGATTTAACATTGTATAAGCACCTTAATGGGTGCTTACAATGTTAAATGCACCCCCCACGCCACCCCCCCCCCCCCCCCCCCCCACTATAAACGTGAACCCGAAGCGTGGCGAGCGAAGCGAGCCCGCGAGGGGCGGCGGTATGCGTCCTATGATCTTTTCATACCCCCACTATCCACGTCAGCGTGGAGTTGAGAATAGAATAGTGTGGCGAGCCACCGAGCCCGAAGCGTGGCGAGCGCACGCGGATACCTGTGAAGCCCGCGAAGGGACGCCTTTACCTGTGAAGGTATCCGCGTCCCCTCGCGGGGCGCGCTGCGCTCGCCACGCTTCGGTGGCTTGCTGCGCTCGCCACACTATTCTATTCTCAACTCCACGCCGACGTGGATAGTGGGGGTATGAAAAGGTCGTAGGATGCGTACCGCCGCCCCTCGCGGGCTCGCTGCGCTCGCCACGCTTCGGGTTCACGTTTATAGTGGGGGAGTGGCGTGGGGGTGCATTTAACATTGTAAGCACCCATTGGGGTGCTCAAAAGCACCCTTTAGGGTGCTTATACAATTTTTCATCGTATAGGGGGTCAAAATCACGTCGCATCGCATGCCATCGGGTACATGGCATGCGATGCGATGCGATACGTTCATCGTACGATGGACATCGGGGGCGCCGCTATAATACACAAGTACCGAGATCTCCTTAAAACAGTGCAAGCTGACTCACTGAGCAATCTGTTGCGTGGAACTACAAATACATTAATGCCGGCACCTGAATATTCTTGCAAGGTGGATGACAAGTGGTGAGATACCTTGTTTTGGGAACAATCAATTCAAGTACTGGATTTACATTTATTGAATATTGGTCCAAGACTGTGATTTGGAGACGTTTTGATATTGATATGTTTCTGGACTTTGCCAATTAAAAGTCTACATAAAGGGATTGTTCCCAAGGGGCACATAATACCTAATATAGTTTTAGGGTAACTATTATTAAATGTATTTTTAATTAATGACGCTTTTTTAATAAAATCATACCTATTGGTATACATGCGCTCTCTTTAATTAGATTTATATTTTGATTTGATTTCGATGCCGCGTATCGGGATCGAATCGAAATTGAATGCGTTTGATTTTGATTCGAAGTTACTTATATAAGCAAAATTGAATAGAAAAATATACTACATGGAACCGTGTGTACAGGGCATTAGTGTGTGCAGTGGAGAGATTAGATCGATATGGATTTAAGGAGTAGAATAAGCATTTAGGAAGAGTAGGGTATTAAAGGATATTTAATGGTTGGAAAGATGTCCGTGTCTGATGGGGAGAGATAGACCGTAAAACAAATACTGAAGTCTATATTTGATGGGCAAGATGTAAGTTATAAGGATTCCAGATGGTTGACAAATAATGTATAGGTAAACATTGTCAGAAAGTCAACACAAGCAATGGCTCACCAGGTCTATGGTCGCCACCAGAAAATGTCAACATGCATTTTGGGGGATTTCTTTTTATTCTTTTTTACTTTTTCATGTAAACTCATGTTGACCTCTCGCCTTGTTGACCTTGTGCATCTTGAACTTTTGAGATCGACCTAGGCATTGTTGACTTGCCATACCATACCCATGTGTAATGTGCAGGATATTACTGTTGCTTCACAAACCTCATTTTTTTTATGGCAAGATTATGGAACATGTGTGGTTTTGTTGTGTTGGCCGATAATTTTAAAGCGGCAATCACTTCCTTATCATCTGATCGCCACTTTGCATTTAGTCATGAAGTCGCAAAAATTCATGCCGGGTGATTAAACTCGGAAACTGTTAGATTACCCCATTATGCTTCTATGAGGCAAATACAACTCCTTGAGCCCTATCCAAAAGAGGTATTAAACCTCTATTTTTAGTTCACAGATTAGTCTCTTGTCCTTTTTTTCAAAAATAAAAATGTCCGCCATTCGTCGTCACCTGACCCCTGTAGTGTAGTCTGGCTGCCGCAGTGAATGGCATTCTCGCGTTTATTGATGAGGAAAGGAGCAGTTCTCTGAATGAGGAGGAAACGTTGGTGTTGGTATGAGGTCCGGGAAACAATAGTGTGTATGTGAAGGAATCTTTTCCTTTCTCTGGGTTTGCAATGTTTAGTGCTATTCTGGGACAGCCGTGCTTGTGCAGGTGTTTGAACACTAGCAGATTAGTTGTTTCTGGCCTGGCTCCATGTCTGGAGTAAATGCCTACTCAAATAATACAGCTCCCCTGTGTCACTCAGTTACAATAAACAGACCAGGCAATGAATTGGGGGGAAAGGTCATTCCTAAGGTCACAGAGTTGCAAGATTTTTTGTTTGCTTAAAGGGAAAGTAGCACAAAATAGAAGAAAATGTCTTCAGTCAATGTCTGCGTGTTTTTCTTCTTTTCATGATGTAGTGTTATTTCTTTAAATGTGTTATTTACCCAATTTGTAATAAGACATCTTTTTTCTTCCCCCTTTCAGTCTCTTGACGACCTGTCGAACGTCAGCACTGATGAGATGGTACAAATTCACGCTTATATTTCTGACACTGGTGAGAGCCATTTCCGATACTTCCCTCACAGAAACCCCCTATCCTCACATTTGACGCATCACCCGTTCCATGTGTGCACATCTCTGTCACTCCATCAAAGCTATCGCGACATCCACACGTCCGCATTACCCTCATGTTGTGTAATAAGGACCCTTTTCTTCCACGGTAGCCATTTTGTCTGCCCTGTCACTGCTCATTGAGCGCCATTCAAGTAGCAGCGGTACCGAAAGGACTTAGCATGCATGATGAACATCTCATATTCAGTTTTCTGTTGTGACACATCTATATATTTAATAATTGGAATATTATTAATGTACTTGATTTGCTAGGGGCCAAAAGTGTAGAAAAATAGGGCACGCACAATTCGGCTACATACAGGGTGCACAATATACAGATATAAAGCACAGGATTGGTGTTTGCAGCCTTTAAGCATAATCCTGACCGTTTTCTATCAGTGGTCCCGACACTGGGAAATACCATTTCTCCCATGTAACAGGAGCGTACCACCTGTCACCATAATCCTACCTACTCATCCGTCACTTGGTCTGCTTTCCCTTTAGTGGGGAATGTAAATTTGAGAGTACAAGTTGTTTAGGAGACATTATTGTAGATCTAATTTAAACGCATTCGTTACTGACACGTTTCTTTGCTGGTTACTTATTTTTGCATGATTTGCTTTTAATATACTTCACATATATAACTACATACATCGGGAAAGGCTAACCGGTCAGGCCAGACCGCAATATGTGGGATCAGTGACCATTCCTACAATCGATATTCTGTGATGTCACTCTAGATATTGATTAAAGCCGGGTACACACTAGACCAGTGATGGCTAACCTTGACACTCCAGCTTTTGTTGAACTACACATCCCAGCATGCCCTGTTACAGTTTTACTATTTGGCCATGCTAAAACTGATGTCGGACATGCTGGGATGTGTAGTTTAACAACAGCTGGAGTGTCAAGGTTAGCCATCACTGCACTAGATTGAAGTATTGGCTGATATTTTGCCTCATTCTGTGCGGAGCGATATATCAGCCATATTGTCATGCCCCCGCCATCACTAGCTTTGTCTTCATGTCAGCCCTGCTGTACAAGACATCAGTAGCGATGCCACGCCACCCTTTGCAGCATCTTATCCCCCGTCACTCCCTTGTCCACCTGCATTGACTAGTTTGCATGCACTTTCCCTTACAGGGTCTCGATATCGGACGAGTACACACACTGTACACAAGTGCGTGCCCAGATTTAGAGGCTACACATTTAAATGGTTCAGACACTTTTTTAAGTTTGCTTTAAAAAGTTTCAACAATTGACTTTTGAGGACCCGGCGCACATGTAACTTATGTATTTTCCTTTACCGGCGTCATGGGTGAGTGTCAGCATGTACACACATTACACATGTACTGTACGTATAAAATGCTTTCTATTCACATGACGCATTCCACAATTCCCTCTCTGTATAGATGCGTTTCCTGCTGGGCGATAGCAGATATATATATATATATATATATATATATATATACACATCATGTTGCTTGAAGTACACAGCGATTTCTTGACAGTGTTAAATGTTTCCCTGAGCCATAAATCTTTTAATAGGCGTGACAAATACCATATGAAAGATGAAACCAGCAGGCTGGAAATGAAATATGTGCTCACTGTCTGAGCAGATGAAAAGCCAACACATTCTTCAGGTTCACTTAAATATCATTATTGTTTTACTAATATTTTCTAGAGGAGAAATGTGAATTACTGGAACAATCCAATCCCAATGCCACCCTGATGGTACGTTACCTCGTCACCTGCTGTGACTCTGGGGCCCATTCAGATTCGGGTCAAAATTCTGCCCTGTGTCCATGCACGCGCAATCCCCGGAGCGAACGGATTCGGCGAGTTACACACTCGCCGTGCCGTTCATTTCAGGAGGGGCGGAATGGGTGCGGGCAGGGGGGGCGGTAGCAAGGGAACTCTGAGCGTTTTATGGGCGTTCCCCTGGAAATGCAGGCGGGTTGATGCCTGCTCAGGGTTGGCTGCTGACGTCACATGACGTCAGCTCCCCGCCCCCTTTTCAGCAATCTGCGGTGTAAATAGAAATTGGTTTAGACTGACTTTTATTACCAAAGGAGGGAGAAATCATTTGATGGTCGGCGACCATCGGATGAATTCTCTCCCCTTCAGCCGCATGCAAGGGGATGCGTTCTCGTACACATCCTCTCGCATTCTAGCGAGGGGATGCGGGTGGTGCAGGTATACGCAGCCTAGCAAACAGGTCTGAATCAGGCCCTTTGTATGTAGAAGTGCTCTTTAGAACATTGGGGTATCGGACCCATATGCATATACAATATAGGACCTGACGTAATCATCAGGTCCCTAGTGCACAGTGTGATGATGTCCATGTGCGGTGAGACCTCATTCAGATAAGTGTCTGCACTGAGAACTCATGTCTAGAACTGGGTCCATAGATCTGCCTGTTGTGTCTGTTATACCTTATGAAAAGCACACATGGATAAATAGGCGTCGGGTTCTGGACCAAAGTCGCCACCATGGCTAATGTATAGAATGACCACTAACTGACCTGATTTGTATATGTTAATGAGCAATAGGCTAAATCACATCCACATTATATAGGTACCATTTAAGCTAATGTTTAGCACAGTATCCAGATGTGGTTATTTCTATAGGGAAAGTCTGATTTTCCTAAAATCGTTATTTTTTTTTAAGGAAAATCAGCATGATATGATTTGCTCTGGCACCCCCTCCCCCATAGATTAATTAAGCAATTAGAAGTTTCAAATTATCTTAATTAATCAGTAAATAAGCCATGTACACACAGGGCGATTCATCGAAGAGATTTTGACTACATAGCCCCACACAGTGCTTACAAGTGATGCGCGGCCCCGCAGCGTCAATATCACCCATCCTAATAGACACTGCAGGCAAGAATATTCTTGCTAGATGCTGCATTGTCTATTAGGCTGTACCCATGGGCTGCTGCTGGACATGGGCTCCAGCAGCGACATGGAGATTTTGACTAAGCAAAAATAGCTTAGTCAAAATTTCCCCGCTGCAGCCTGTGTGTGCACTCCTTTACTCAACTTCTGAAGCAATGTCTTCTTCAACCAGTATCAGGAGCCAGGTCTTCTGCAGCAGCGATGTGTAGTGTGCATGAGTACATCCCCCACACACACACACACACACACACACACACCATGGGTGGTACCACCGGGAGAACTACATTTCCCAGCAGCCCTCACATGCCGCTGAGTTTTCAGAGCTTACTAACCTGCCACCTCGAAAACCTTGCATCCAAATAATTCTCTCAATAGTTGTACTCAAACCCACATACAGTTACAATCATGGGAAGACAGAGCATGCGCCCCACCCATTCTGTGCATGTGCAGAACAGGCCCTGCGTTCTCACACAAAGTGCCCCCTAAGCTTGCAACCTGATTGGCAGGCTATGGCTGATAGGGGGAGGCGCTGAGCAGCATGTGGTGTAGCAGATTTACTGGGAGTGGTGAGGCAGATTACTGGCCCCAGAAACCTAAACAGCCTGGTCATCCCAAGTAACTCAGATGGGCAATGTTCACACAAGTGATCAGATGCTGCATCACACAAACTTGCATCTACAACACGCGTCCTGCATCTCCGAATCAGGCCCTTAGCCAAGATCCGCATATTGTTTATATTATTAATAATCTGCTTCCTGTTCATTGTGAAAATATTATTTAACTATAGATCTAGAACAACATTGTTAATTGAATGTAACTCCAGTATGTCCACACCTATTAATAACATGCAAATCATGAGAACAAATATAAAACATAACTTAAATTTAAAAAAACAAAAACAAAAAAAAACCCAATGAATTCTTATGCCGATCCTTCATAAATGGTATCCGGATGATAGACCATCAATATGTCGACATCAAAAGGTTAACATGTACAACATCTACATTAACAGAGTCTATGTGCGCTAAGTCGGCGTTGACACAAGTAAAATGTCGACTTGAGTTTTTCCTGATTTACATTTTTTGCGTTTTTTCATACTTTATCATCCATGTGGGCACCAATTGGGAACAGTTAAGTTTGCTGAGCCAGCGAGGCAACTGCCTCGAAGCAAGGCGAGCCATGCAAGGGTACATGCTACACTTATTGGGAGTCCACAATTTCAGGCGTCAACATTGACACACAAAAAAAGAAAAACATTTAACTTTTTATGTGTTGACCATTTCCCATGTCGACCTTTTGCTTGTGTTAAACTTCAGTCACTGCTGACCTTGTGCATGTTGGCAGTCTGATATTGGCAGTGATACATTAAATACTTTTTTGTTTGTGCCACATTTTGTATCTATGCATCATTTATGACAGAATGTTTGCTGTTTATGTTCCTTTGACTTGATTTTTTAAGGTCAAATTGTAGTTACAGTATATAGTATAACATTTTGTTAAATATTCATCCTTTAATATGTGTTGCACACTCCTCTTTGTCACAGAGGAGGCAGCCATTTTGTGAGATGAACCTCAACTAATATACGCTGGGATGCAACTTATGGGTTCACCGTATTATCGCTAGAACAACTCAAATGAGGCATTGATCGTTCTGAGCACAAAATGGTAGCCTCCGCTGTACTTGGCAACGGGTACATTTTTATTGTTTTTATTTATGGAAACATTTAGTTTTTTTTTTCTATTCATTCTCTGCTCATTCCTCCTGCCATTTCATACTTTCTGCTTCTATCCCTTTGTTGTTGTTTTTTGTGTTTTGTATTTGGTCCTGTACATTGTACTTAAACTACCAGTTCATGTTGACTGTGACCCATATGCTGTGGCAGGAGTTTGTAACGAACATGGCAAAACCTATGCACTGTATGCCATCACCGTCCATCGGCGAGGCTTAGATGGCATTGAAGAAACGTGGAAAACCTATCGCCGTTACAGTGACTTCCATGACTTCCACATGAGGATCACTGAGCAGGTACGGGGGGCACACCCAAGCTGGGGATTTACTGAAATCAGGGCCTTGAGTAATCAAAAATTGTATTTCAATACTGTAAGCTACATTATGTAAGTGGAAATGGGAATTAACTGGACATTGCTGCCAATGCATTATAAGTTGAAAGAATAGGGCAGAGGGGGGTATTCAATTTAGGGTCATGACTGTTGGGCTGGCCTAACAGCCATGACCCTGTCCCATTCTCAGCCAGCTCAACTGTGATTTTGCAGACTGGATTCAATGTCCCGCCTGCCGAGCACCGAGAAGAGGGCGTGGCCATGAGAAGCGTCCGGAAATCAGTGGGCTGCGGCTGGGAGCTCGACAATTCCTGGCCGTTATCGACACACTGTGCATGACTGCTTGTGAAGTTGGGCACGTTTGTCCGAGATCCCTGTTCAATGCTGTCAGCTGCCATGTCCTCCATCGGAAATGGCGGCGGGAGATTGAATACCCTCCAGAGACAGTATACTTTGGGGTATCCTATTTGTTGCAATCTTTTTTTATAATGAATAACAAGCTATTTTGCTTCATGGTCATTATATGGTTATTCTTAGCAAAAAAGATTGCCCCGTTTTCGTCTGATACAAATAGCATCTGGGATAAGCTACCATACCAATATGTTATGGTGACTTTAAGGGCTGGTTAGCCGGTATTATGTGTTGTGTGCTTGAGGCTTGCAGAGCATAATTCTGATAAGTGCCGGCTATCGGGGCTAACGTGAAAGCCCCGGACGAATATTAGTCATGTTGAATTACTGCGGCTAACTTCATGCCGCCCTTGGTGCACCTATCTGTTACATACGGTGCAGGGGTCCTTCCCCAGGGTGAAGCAGTAATTATAACAATACAGGCTGAGTTCCATAGCCAAAATTCTAAAATACAGAATACCTGTATTTCAAAATACATCATTTTTTAAGCGAGAGAGTGACACCTTTGCTTTCTGATGGTTCAATGTATACAACATTGTTTGATGCACACAATTATTAAATATTGTATACAATTAGCTTTAGGCTGTGTGTATAAGGTGTATATGGAACATAAATACATTTTGTATCCACAAGATATCCCATTATGGTATGCAAATATTGCAAAATAAGAAAATATTCAAGATACCTCTGGTCCCAAGCATTTCTCATATACTGTAGTCCCAACCTTTATAACCTATAAATTCACTAAGACCTCACTGGCACAAGAGTTCTCATACACCCCCTGATACCTCGTCATATGTGTTGGTGTATTGTATAAAGGTTATGGTACAGCGTAAAGTGTGTTTCCCTATTGTGTGTCTGTAACATCTATCTTACAATATATGGGGAGATAG
This sequence comes from Crinia signifera, assembly GCF_055691185.1. Classification (NCBI taxonomy): domain Eukaryota; kingdom Metazoa; phylum Chordata; class Amphibia; order Anura; family Myobatrachidae; genus Crinia; species Crinia signifera. The sequence goes on from NC_139221.1 coordinate 285,645,253, forward strand.
TTAACAAATCTAAAAAAGACAAGTGCATATACAAGCTTTCATTTATCTGCTACTTTCTAAAAAAAACTAGAATGTTATTGATTGCCATAGGCAACAACACCACCTCTTGAGAAGGTTTGATAATTATCCCCCTTGGTCTTTATTACCTTCTTCCTCAATAGTAAGATTGTGGGTAGAACTATGTAGAACAGAGGGGTCCTTATACACTGTTGCTGCAGTCGGACCAAACTCTGCATTAAAGGTCCCTTGCGACTCTGCTAGCGTCTTGTTGACTTGCCCGAAAATGCGTCTTAGTTGCAAATAGAACACTTCAGGAGACTGCGCTGATTCATTTGAAATGTGACGCTTGTGTATCTTTCTGCGAGTCTCTGAATCGGTATACAGCTTTTTCCCCATGCCAAAATCCATTTCTTTCGTATACAGACTGCATGCACACAGGAATAAAAGTATTGCATATTAAATAAATCAGTGTGTCCTAGCTGCATCACTTAGCAACTGTTACCCCTTTTACACCGCACAAATAACCCGGGTCCGACCCAGGTCTCTGTACAGTGTGAAAGCTCCAAAAGGGAAAAAGTAGGGTTTTACACAGGTCGGACCCTGGGCAATGTAAATGGATAACCTAAGTCAAATGACCTGGGTCCTGTTTACACTATAGGGAGGAGGCAGCATCAGCTTTGAGTGCTGCCTCTTCCCCCGCCCCCCGATGATGCGCCCCTGCTCCACCCACCCCTGTGCAACACCAGCAACCAGGCTTATTGCCTGGTCGCTGAAGGGAGCATCACCTAGCAAATGCCGGGTCGCTCACAAGAAGAACCCATGTCCAAATCCCTGTGTGACCTGGTATTTGCGATGTGAAAGGGGTATAAGTGGGGTATTCAATGTTGATTCCGACTGTCCGACGTCAATTTGACAGTTGGGATTCAATCTTCCGAATGGCGGAAACGTTTGGATTGTTGAATATGCGTGTATTTTAAAAAAAAAACTGATGCGGATCCAGCACCCATTTTCGACAATGCAGATTCAACTTTTTAGAAAGTCGAATCTGTACGGGCTTCAGTGCAGTCAGAAACAGCCGCATTGAATAGATGTGTGCCGGTATTTACGACTGTCGGAAATACCTGCACACATTGAGTACCCCCCAATGATGCTTTTTCAGGTAAAAGAAGCCTGGTGTTAGCAGAGGCGCAAGCAACTATCTCGCTGCTTGCCGTTTTGAGGCTAGGTATATGAGGACACATCTGAATTGTGGCGTAGGCTTCATTTCTGTTTGTAACTGTTATACTTGTGGAATATCGCTTATGAGATTTGGCAATAATGTATCACAGAGCTCTTTAGTGATGAGGGAAATCCTATTTATCTTGTAACAGAACCCTGGCTCATTTCTAGAGAAGCGTTTGGAACAGCAGAAGGATGGGTGTGGAACAGTGGCTTAAATCATTCGTAGTATTTGTCACAGGGCTTACGTAGGAAAAACCGAGCTTGGGAATTGAACGTATAGGCTTTAGGTGAAAGCTTATGGATCTGTGAGGTCTGAGCTGGGGACAGCTGGAGACATTTCCATGTGCCACCAGAAAAGTGCCTTTTATTGTCTCGCTCATATTGTTATATAAAGTTCTTGTAAAACGTCAGTTAAGTTCCCAGATGGTGCCGAGGAAATTTTGAGTTATTAACTGCATTTGTTTGTGTTTACAAATGACTGTAAAATGTGTTTATCGATTACTCGTAAGTGTTGGTGGTCTCCTTCGGGTCCTTAGTAGATCGAGCCTCATTTCATTTAGTAATAAGGGGCGTTTTGGCGCAGTGCAAGGGAATATTCTAGTTTCACATTCAGTTAAGAGCCTACTTTATATTGCTCTTTAAGGTCTGAAATTTAGGTGACAAATTTTAATCGTATTTTGAACCTACATTGACCTCTCTCAGGGCCATTGTTAAAGTAGATGAGGCAATGTGAATATATATTCCACTTCCAGCTGTCCATAAACTCCTGATCCCGAGGCTTAGCAGTCGCTCCCACCCACTGAATTCAGTAATTGTTCTAAAACAAAAACTAAAAAAAAATTCCTGCCCGTGTAACACTTTTTTTTTTTCCAGTGACTTACAGTATACAGCAGCATTTTATGGCCATGATCATCTGTCTGAAGATATAAAATACCTGTTTTACTGTCCCGGGGGAAGTGGGATGATATAATTTGTCAGCGGTTTGCATTTTTGTCTCTTAGACAGTGACCAGAGTATTTTTCATTGCGCTCAGACATTGTTAGGCTGATTTGAGAATTGGGACTAAAGCAAAAAAAAAAAAAAAAGGAACAAGTTTATAGCTTGACAAAACCAGGTTGCATTGAAAGTTGGGCGGATTTACTATGAGCAGATAGATTTAGCGGTATATTTAGTAAGGTAGGAGTTCTGTTGAAGAACTTTATTTATTTAGCACCTTCTAGGACAACGGTTCCCAACCCTGGTCCACAAGTGCCCCCAACTGTTCACATTTTCCAGGTCTGCTCCTCTTTATGTTTTTATACCATCATTTTTTTTGTTTGTTTTTTTAATTCGATTTTCAGTTTGAAAACCTCGCCAACATCCTGAAGCTCCCGGGCAAAAAGACCTTCAACAACATGGACAAAGAATTTTTAGAAAAAAGAAAAACAGATCTGAATGCTTACTTACAGGTATCCATCTCCCATTCTGTACCTGGAAATGACTGTGTCTCAGCTTTATTCACTGCTTTAAGTGAATGTTAGTTGACAAGTGTTTTAAAGGTGGATCTTTGTTTTTTATGTTCTAGTTGTTAATGACATCTGAGTTGCTGAAGGCCTGTCCATCTCTTGCCCATTACGTGTTTGACTTTCTGGAGAACAAAGCCTACAATAAAGGAAAGGGGGACTTTGCACGTAAGGTATGGCGTTGGTCTCTTAATTTGTGGCTTATCGGGAGCGTTTAACCTGATCAGCCAAGTATCAAGTACATATGTGTAGCCATCTTTACTCTGCTGCAAATGGAAAACTTCTTTAGGACAATTGGTTACAGATCTTTTGTATCTAAAACAATAAGATTAGTAGATGGCAAATCACATGAGCTATTAAAACACAATGTGGCTACTTCAGATGTAGTTGGAGTTGCTATGGCTGCTGCTTATGTAGAAGCAGCAGTGATTGCACCAATTTTTGTAATACAGTAGGAGATGCCACACCTCCTGCATGCATCACTGATCCTAGGAGGCAATTTCAGATCTTTCCTGGTACCTTCATCAGCCATCTTTATGACCCATGTGGCTGCCACACCTAGAGACCAGACAATCTCCACCCTCTGACAGCGACCCTGGCCTCCTCCCTCACCTGCAGTGATGGCAACTCGCCTCCATTTCAAGAAACGGACACAAACGCCACGCTAGAATGGCAGCAGACTGTCAATCGTTGGTAACGATCAGTGTCGGACGTTTTTTAGGATTCGTTTGTTAATACACACAATGGGTACTGCACAAGCGCAAAGCATCGATAATTGGTACTTTGCTGCATGTGAAACAAATATTACCACATCTGAATTACCACCAATTTCATACATACTGTACAATTGGTTTTTCCATAGTAAGGTAAAACTGCTTTTCTTGTGATGATGGAATATTTTTCCCTTGTTTAATATTGGGATATGAAATATATCCAAACAGAAAAACTAATAAAACTGCCACATTTACATTTAGCAATCGTTTGCTGGCCATAAACTAGTCTGAATTTGTCCACTATTCACCTGATTCTGAGTGATCAGGCCGAGAAATTGGGTGAAAAAGTTTGCTTGCATGTCCCACCTCCATCTTGGACAGCCCCCCGGCAGTGTGGAATGGGATTACATGTGAATTATTGCACGCAATCTTGCTGCCCTGTAAGCTCCCAAGTGGCTCAAGGGGGGTTGGCTGCGACTTCTCCATAGAGTAAGGCGCAGTAATGTATGCGGGGCTTTACTTTATCTACCTTAATTTTTATGTAATGACATGCTTTTTTGTTTTGTTTTTATGTTTCTCATTATGGATATACTTCCCTTTACCATGTGCTATGTATTATAGATGGATACGTTTGTAAATCCACTGCGCAATTCAATGAGAAACGTTTCCAATGCTGTGAAGTCCATACCGGATAGCTTGGCTGAAGGGATGAATAACATGGGTAGAATGTCCGAAAGATTTGGGCAAGATCTAAAACAATCTTTGTTTAAGGTTTGTTTCTTTTTGAATAAACATGTAATGTATTCTATCAGCACAACTGCCATATAGATCACATATATGTCCTACCATTTGTAGCACAGTAACATATAAGCATTGCAATGCGGTCGCTGCAATCCTACATTGTATGTGTTTTATTTATCTGCAGAGGGTACAGTAAAGGTGCCCATACACGGTGCGTTTTGCAGGTGCGATGCACGCTCCCGCACACATCCCATAGCACAGTTCAAAAAGTCTTTATGTGCTGCACATACTTTTTGAACTAGCTTCAGATTGCATTGCACGCAAATCACATGCAATGCGATGTAGTCCAAAACGCATCCAATTATTGTACCGTGTAGGGTCACTTTAAGTGCTTTAATCTGCCACCTTGGTTCCACTGTCTACTTCTTATGAAATAAACCCATTTTCTTCCTAGGTGGCTTATCTGGTATCCATCCATTCCAATGCCAATGAGCCACTTTAGATTAAATAACCAACATGGGGCAGATGTATTAAGCCTGGAGAAGAGATAAACTGGAGATAGAGTGCAAGGAGATAAAGCACCAGCCAATGTGTTTGAAAATGACAGTTAGGAGTTGATTGGCTGGTGCGTTATCTCCTTTCACTTTATCTCAAGTTTATCTCTTCTCCAGGCTTAATATACAGTGGGGATCGAAAGTTTAGGTACCCTAGGCAAAAATTTATTTTAATGTGCAAAAAGAAGCCAAGGAAAGATTAAAAAAAAACTTTCAAAAGGCATCAAATTACAGATTAGACATTCTTAGAACATGTTAAAAAAGTTTGATTTTATTTCCATCATTTACACATAACAGAAAACCAAAAATGGCGTCTGCAAAAGATTGGGCACCCTGCAGAGTTTATAGCATGCACCGCCCCCTTTGGACAGCTGAGATCTGAAAGTGTCATGGATTGTTCTCAATCATCGTCTATAAAGACCAGGTGATGTCAATCTCAAAAGGTTTTAAAAGTCCAGACTCATCTGACCTTGCCCTCAGCACCATGGTTTCCTCTAAGCAGTTGTGTAGAACATGGGTCCTCAAACTGCGGCCCTTCAGATGTTGTGAAACTACAAATCCCAGCATGCCTTGCCACAGTTTTGCTATAAGGGAGTGTTAAAACTGTGTCAAGGCATGCTGGGATTTGTAGTTTCACAACATCTGGAGGGCCGCAGTTTGAGGACCCATGATGTAGAACACTGAAACTGAGAATAGTTGACGCTCACAAAGCAGGAGAAGGCTATAAGAAGATAGCAAAGCGTTATCAGATGCCCATATCCTCTGTTCGGAATGTAATTAAGAAATGGCAGTCATCAGGAACAGTGGAAGTTAAAGCAAGATTTGGAAGACCAAGAAAAATATCACAGAACAGCTCGCAGGATTGTGAGAAAAGCAAGTCAAAATCCACCTTTGACTGCATGATCCCTCCAGGATACTTATACAAATATGGCAGTGGTTCCCAAACTGTGTGCCGTGGCTCCCTGGGGTGCCTCAAGACACTTGCAGGGGTGCCTTGGGTTGGTGATCCAGGACCAATTAAAATGATTTATGGTCAATGTAAAGGGCAAAAACATTGCTGGTGGGTTGTCAGTAATAAAATATGTGTACAAACAGAAGCTAATCCTGTCCCTCATTCATAATTAAACCTTTGTACTGTATGACATATAAAACCATTTTTACTTCTTTTTTTTTCAAAATTTCCGAATAAAACTTTTGGCCTAGGGGTGCCGTGAAATAAATTCTGATGCTCTAGGGTGCCGTGATTTGAAAAAGTTTGGGAACCACTGCAATATGGTCTTCATGGAAGAGTCATCAGAAGAAACCTCTTCGATGTCCTCACCACAAAAATCAGCGTTTGAAGTTTGCAAGTGAACATATAGACAAGCCTGATGCATTTTGGAATCAAGTTCTGTGGACCGATGAGGTTAAAATATAACTTTTTGGCTGGAATGAGCAAAGGTACGTTTGGAGAAGGAAGGGCACAGAAGTTAATGAAAAGAACCTCTGTCCAACTGTTAAGCATGGGGGTGGATCAATCATGCTTTGGGGTTGTTTTGCAGCCAGTAGACGGAAAAATGGATTCAATGAGATTTGATGTCATCTGTGAAAAAGCTGAAGTTAAAGAGATGCTAGCTTCTACAAATGGATAATGATACTAAACACCTCAAAATCCACGGTGGCCATGGCCTTCACAATCTCCTGACTTCAACATAATTGAAAATCTATGGATAGACCTTAAAAGAGTAGTGCGTTACAGACAGCCCAGGAATCTCAAAGAACTGGAAGACGTTTGTAAGGAAGAATGGGCGAATATACCTCAAAAAAGAATTGAAAGACTCTTGGCTGGCTACAAAAAGTGTTTACAAGCTGTTATATTTGCTAAAGGGGCAGTACAAGGTATTAACTCTGCAGGGTGCCCAAACTTTTGCAGATGCCAATTTTTGTTTTCTGTTATTTTGAAAGTGTAATGATGGAAATAAAATCAAACTTTTTTTGACCTGTTATAAGAATGTCTACTCTGTAATTTGATGCCTTTGGAGGTTTTTCCATCTTTCCTTGGCTTCTTTTTGCACATTAAAATGAATTTTTGCCTGGGGTGCCCAAACTTTCGATCCCCACTTGTATCTTCCCCACTGTTTACTAAATCTCTGAAATAAAATCCCCGGCCAACAAACATCAGCATTGTAATTTTTAATTAACGAACGCAGATTTAAATGTATGCATAATAAAAGAAGTATACATATCATAAGCACATCACTAAACCATGTACACTGCATCAGACTACACAGAGGGCGAGATGTATCAAGCTTCAAAAAGTGACAAAACATCCAGCCAATCATCTCCAGCCATCTTAAGCCTGTAACATGACAGGTAAGAACTGATTGGCTGGCTGTAGAGTACTAAATTGTGTACATTGAAGTTACTCTACATAACAGGTATCCGCACACAGTCACACCGTATACAATGCAATTTGGAATCAGTTCTACTCCTATGGACCTCACTGTGTGTGTTGTGACACTTCAGTATATTAGTGTATTACATTATTATTAATATATTTTTTTATTTGTTAAGGCTCCAATTCTTGTACCAAAACCTGGTTCAGATCCAGAACACTGTCGAGTGTCGGCCCAATTGGATGACAATGTGAGTCATTTACCAGTGGTTTTAAATATTTCTAGTGTGTTTCAGATGTATACACAGCATCTTATGCTCCAAAACAAGAAGTACGTGATATACTGTACAGTAGTGAAACTAAAGATGTATTTCACAGACTTTGGCTGGTATTTAATTAGCTCAAGGAAACATCGGATACAAAAAAAACGGTGATTTTTTTTCGGATGTTTCAACAATATTTTTTTTAGGGATATCCAATTTGGTTGGATAATTTGGGAAAAAAAAAATTTGCACCCAACAACACACAGGTTTCACTAGAAACAGTTCCCTGTTAAGGTAGGTGTAACAAAATCTCTGCTAAGCCACACCTCACTAACAGAAGAGCCCCATCCTCCCACCGGCTAGACATTTACCCACAATCAATTGTAATTGAAAACCGTCCATTGTATTTATTGCAATTGTTACCAGTTACTTTTCACTATGAGGAAATGGGCTGTCGTGATTAATCAGTTGATCAGAGGTTTGCTGTGATGATAATACAGGTTGAGTATCCCTTATCCGAACAGCATAGTCTCCAAAATGTACTTTTATTTTTTTATTATTTGCTAAAAAAAAAACTGCTGGGTACATCTGTAACTGCACTACTGGGGAAAGAACTTGTAACTGGCACTAAAAATGTGCAAGGACGTGATTGCTTGGCATTCAAATTTAGTGCCTGAGCTTGTATACAAACTTTGTTTCATGTTTTTTAAAACCTTGTTTCATGCACAAATAAAATATATTTGTGTATTTTATGTGTTTTATTTACAACATAAATTCAAGATACCTCATTGCAATATAAAAATATTTCAAAATATGGAATAATCCAAAATACTTTTGGTCCTGAGGATTTTGGATAAGGGATACTCAACCTGTACAAATCTTCTTTTATACAATGCTATGGGGTGGTCTGAAAATAAAACACAACATTCTATGCAGCCAAACCATTATCTATTTCAGTTATTGTTTATTTAAGTTGATTATTCAGTTCTCGCATATAAATAGATGACTTGCTATATTCCAAACTGCCTACTTATGTATACAGACAAGGGTATATATAGATGTTCATGATCTCTTGACAAGTTTGTGAATGCTATTTGCCAAGGCCATCACCTTCATTTGGGTGGGTAATGAATGCATTTTTTACACCTTTTAGTAAATATAATTTATGTCCGCCAAGGGGCTCAGCTGCTGCTGATAGTTACTAAAGATGTGGTATTTTTCCCAGTATTTGGGGGGAGGGGTGGAGGAGAGGGGTGCTGAGTGGAAATCACTACATACTGTAGTTCACAGAATGGAATAGAAAATCTTTTATGTTTGGTTAGAACTTCCAGCGGAAACATTATTGGTGATTATATGGGTATTGGTCATCCTCATAAATCTGCACCTGTCCTTCACTGGGAATTTTTATATGTCACATCAAAGCATTCCATATTATCTCGCTGCACATCCTCACATTGCTGTCACTTTGATAAATTCCTTTGTATTCAAGTACTCTGGATGTTTGGTCATGGCTGTAAAGCGATCAGGTGCTGCGTTCAGCATTGCTAACATTTCTCATCTTGCCCTTAAATATTGTTTTGCGAAAAGTTTCATCAACGCAGCGTCCTTCAGTTGCTTTGTAAAACATTTCATTTACAATTGTAATACGCATTGACCATTGAATTCGGCCAAAATGGTTCCAGCCTATGAAAATTATTTGTTTACTATTAGTGTGATCTTATTTTATGGGATCATCTTATGTGAAACGCTGTCTTGTGAGATATGTATGTGTGTGCATGGGAAGGTCTGCAATCAATAGGTGGACAGTCAATAGGCCCACGTGCATTATGTCGGCATTGGCAAAAGGTTGACGTGCACAAGGTGGGCATTAACAAAATAGTCATCATTGACAAAAGGTCAACTCAAGCCAAAGGTCGCCGTGGTAAATGTAGACAAATGAACATGTCGACACGATTTAAAAAAAAAAAAAAAAACTAGTGTCATTGTCGAGATTTGTCAATTAGTGTCCCGCATACCTCCTCATGGCTCACTTTGCGGAATTTAAAAAAAAAAAAAAACAGGAAAACCGCATGTCGGCCTTTTCATGTGTAAATAATTGCCATGTCAACCTTTTGCCTGTGTTTGCTTTTGTCGGTGTCAACCTGGTGCATGTCAACCTTTTGGTGTCGACCAAGACACTGTAGATCTAACAGACAGAACCAATGTTGCCACCCACAAATGCCAGCAGTCAATCGTGCTGCAGTTTTGGGGCAATGCGTAATACAGCGCAGGACCTGGCGGTGTGGGGTTGGGATCGTTTGGTCTACAGCGAGTTGGTCGACGCTGTTAGGTCAACATGGTTCTAGGTCGATATGGGACAAGGTCAACATGGGTCTAGGTCGACAGGTCAATAGAGCAACACAAGCGTTAGGTCGACATTGACACAGTTTCCAGTGCACAGCATCACTCACAATGCTTCGGGCCCTAGTGGATGGTAGAGCATGAAATACCTTTTGACTGTCGGCCTAATGCTTGTGTCGACCTAATGACCTGTTGCCCTAGACCCATGTTGACATAGACCCATGTCGACCTAACGGTGTCATGTGAAAGCCGCTCATTTTTCTCGTCTGCCCAGTGTGTACAGGGCTGCTGCGCGCTGCCGCATCATCTTTGCCTGCCGCCACTAATCTGCTGGTACAACCGGTGGCTTTGTGGACGGCTTTGCATAGCGCTGCCCTTTGGAAAGTCCTCCACCCCCTGCTGACAGTGCCGGGCAGGGGGGAAAGCCACTCAGTGTGTATGCACTGAGTGGCTTTCCCCCCAGTGATGACAATGATCATCGCTGTCCATACACGCTGGGCAAATTCGGCCATTGTGTATGGGCCTTAAGAAATAGGCTTTCTGGAATTCACCCCACCCACCCAAGTCTGTATCTCTAAGTATATACCACCCCAGCGTTACATTGTCTCTATTGAAGCCGGTGGAATACTACTGTTTCCCAACACCTTATACTGTACATTACAAATTAGATGGCGATTCCTATTAAAAGATCTAGCAAACAGCGATGTATCGTTAATGAAAGCTAAATGCAAATCTCTATTCCACATGTTTTATTTAATCTCTAGAAGGGACAAAGATTGAGTAAAGTACTGTACAGTTAACCACTGAACATCTCAACAGAGACGTCCCATCAATCTTGTTTCGTTAGGTTGATGACAATATTCCGCTACGAGTGATGCTGCTACTCATGGACGAAGTCTTTGACCTAAAAGAAAGAAATCAATGGTTAAGAAGACAAATCACCAGCCTCCTTCAGCAGCTCATTAGAGCAACATATGGAGACACAATTAACAGGTGAAAATGCTTTGGCAGAGTGTAATGTTAAGCACGCGGTTTGGCAATGTGTTTCACAGAGTTCACTAGACCAGAATGTATTCCACTAAGAGCCGTGTCGCTCAACCTTATTTTTTTTTTCAACAGGAAAATTGTTGATCACGTGGAGTCAATGACGTCTCCTGACCAAGTAGCAGATTATGTAAAACATTTCAGGTAAATCACGTTCACAAAAATGGAATTAATATGGAAATGTTGGCTTGGGATTCTGTGTTTTGAACAGCGTACCTAAATTGTATTACCCTGTTCTGCACACTGCTCCTAGGTCCACAAAATGCCTTGTGTGTTTTTTTACAGTACATGTCATAAGCAGAGGAATGGTGTAGAAAATGGCACAGATAAATAGTAACAAACATAGGAAGGATTCAGCACAGACATTATTATTTGATATTTCTTGATTGGTTTGAAAAAGATCCAACATATGTAGATATTACCATTAATAACAGGGCAATGTTGACTCGGTTGTTGGTGCTTCCAAGAGTCATATGTACAATGCTACACAATTAAAAGGGAAAGGAAACCCTTTTTTGCTGGGGCGCGCTTTCATTTTATTGTGTGTGTATGTATTCAGTCATATCTTTTAATAATGGCCAATTAAAATTGAGTATCTCACATAGGGGTTATGTACTATACCTTGGAGAGAGATAAAGTACCAACCAATCTGCTTCTAACTTTTTTTAAACGCAACATGGCAGTTAGGAGCGGATTGGCTGGTGCAGTGTCACTTTCCACTTCATATCTCACCAAGGTTTAGTAAATACTGTAGATCTCCTAATCTTACGGCCTCCATACACTAGTATGATATTGCCCTAAGCACCAATGGGCAAGCTGCCTACAAACAACTTAAAGTATCTGCCCATAGGTAAAGTGTGCAGTACACTGTCTGCAGTACATGTATTAATACATATGTCACTTGGTTTATTGGTTACAGAGACTCATTTTGGCCAAATGGAATCTTAGCAGAGACTGCTCCACGTAGGGACCGCAGTATGCGGATGCGTACAAGAGTCGCAGCAAAGACCAAGCTGCTGGAAGTTATGCCAGGTAATGTCAATGTTTTCTCATTTACCTTTAACCACAAATTCAATTATTCCAAATGACTAGAAAAAAAGTTGTCCTCATTACATACCGATGAAAAGTGCCTTTGTGGGGCAGATGAATGAAGCAGCGATCCAGTGTAGAAGATGCCCATCAGCTGCTCTGTATACTTTTATAGTATGCAAATTATAGACGAAACTTCCCTGTTGATTGGTTGCCATTGGCAACTTCTTGACTTGCTCACTTCTCCTCCCTTATAACTTCTTCTTATACAGTATCTGCCCCATAGGCTGGTAGTTAGCTCTGCGGTAAACCGGTCACTTCCAATCTATTTCACAATCCCGAAATGGCAGTTGGGTGAAATCCCGCCCAGACAGACCTAAGAATTGCTTGGCTTGTGAAAAGGAGCTGGATTGGTGATTTTGCGGCTAATCCAAAGACCTAATGAGTTTTCCCAGTGTGTGCAGTCTGTGCAGTCTGTGTGTAGCCCAGGACATACTCGGTGGGTGCAATAGAAACAGGCTGTCCGGAGCCGGAAGAGGACAACGTCACACAACTTCCCTTCAAATGCCTGGGCGCTCTTCCTCCCGGCATGGGTCATTGGGACGACAAGTCTTAGGTCGACACCTGAAATAGGTCGACATGGCTAAAGTCGACCGGGTCAGAATGTCGACACAAGCATTAGGTCAACTATGGGAAGGACAACAGTCAAAAGGACGGCATAAGTTTTTCAAGTTTTTTTGTCCCAAATGTCGACATAGTTCAGAAGTGTACATTGAGTGTACCACAAGGGGCATGGCTCGCTGCGCTAGCCTATTTCTGGTGTCCATCTAAGCCCTGTCGGCCTTCAGTGGTCAACTCAATGCATGTCGTCCTAAATAGGTTAGACCTAATGACCCTTCCGCCCAACCTCGCTCTCTTGCTCATCCGCCCAACCACACTTCCTCTCTCTCCTCCTTCCTCCCATCTTCATCTGTTTTCTTCCTCCCATGTCGCCCTCCTTCCTCCCATCTCTCGCACCTTTTCTTCCTGACAACTTTTTCTCCCACTGTATTTCTCCCATGTCTCTCGCTGGAGAGGCAAAAGAGCTGATATGTCTGTGAGCCCCCAGCCAGCGAGAGCTTTGAGAAGTAGGGGATGGGGACGGGTGTGGATCATTTGGTCACCAACAAGTTGTTAGACAGTCATTAGGTCGACAAACATTTCGGTCGACGTGCAGGAAGGTCGACAGGATCATAAGGTCAACTGGGTCATTAGGGAGACACGGGGTAAGGTCGACTGGGTCATTCGGTCGACATGGGTAAGGTCGACAGTGAAAAAGTCTACATTTATTTCTTTTTTACCCTTATATCCTAGTGGATGGTAGGGCATGAAATACTCCTGTCGGCACATGTTGTATCGACATGGACACTGAAATGTCGAAGCTTCAAGCACGGTTTCTTACTATCCATAGTGAATGGTAGGGCATGAAATACCGGCTTTCGGCACATGTCGGCTCCAAAAAAAATGTCGACCTAATGACCCGGTCGACCTAAAGTCTTGTCAACCTTACTGCAAGTTGACCTAACATCATGTCGAACTATCTGCATGTCGACCTAGTGGTGTCGACCTAATGCTTGTCGACCTACGTGGTAGTGACCCAATAACTGTATCCCATGGGGACTCATTGCGCTTTCTCTCTCCCCCTCCTTCCATCTCTGCATATTCCTCTCGTCTTGTTTTTATCCACTAAACCCTGTTCTATAATAAATATTTTTTGGCCAGTTGGTGTCAGCATATTTCTTTGGTTAATGCAGAATTGCTTTAAAATACTCAAATTTTTGCGTGATAAATAAACAAAACTCCCGTTTCTTCCTTTAGATGAACTGAAGCACATAATCGGTGCAGAAACGACACGGAAGGGCATCCTCCGAGTCTTTGAAATGTTTCAGCAGACCCAACTGAACAGGAGACTTGTCTATGTTTTTTTAGAGGGTTTTCTGGAAACCTTATTTTCACAGTGTAAGTTCCACGAGCTTTTTAATAAACTACACTCCAAATCAGAACGAATGCGGAAATACAAGCAGAGACCGCAATCTTCTCATGCACCTGCCTTACAGAAAAGGTGACACTCCAACCCGCCATGTTGTTGAACCTAAAAGACGCCGCTGTGTTTTATCCAGGAATTACCGAACAACGCTTTGGGGCATACTTTCTGGGACACCATAACACCTGCTGGTGTTTCTGCACCTTCCACATTGTGTCATATAGAATAACGATGCATTCATAGGCTGCGTGGCTCTATTCATTCTACCTATTGTACAACCATTCATCGTTTGGGATCGAATATGTCTTCACTCGGTGCATCCACAACAACACCTAAACGAAAGCAGGACCCAAGTAGATAACGTTTTTGGATATGGATAGAGAAAAGCATCATGGGAGCAAAAAGATCCAAAAGTTGCATTGACAGATTGTATTTTTCTACTTAAAGTTCAAGCACAAATGCATTGCTATGCTGGAGGATGGAGCTGGGGGAGGAACGGATTGCGGTGTGAGCAAAGGCTGGATAGGTCAGGATAAAAATTCCCATGTAGCAGGTGACCTATAGGGTGATATTTCAGTGGTTAATAAAGGAAAATGTCTGAAAGCTCATTGGTTCAGCAGGCTCTGCCTGTCCGTTATCACGGAACTAACAAATGATCAATAGTGTGAATATTTTATGGGACAGACTCCGTGGTTTATACTTTCACGTTTTCCTTTTTGTGTGCGTTTCTTTTAAGGGTTGCATTTGTTTTTTATTCATTCACAATCGGATGTTGACAATGTCTGTGTGACGCTATATTGCCAGTTTGATGTAGACTTTAAGTGACCATCTACTGAAATAATTTATTTAGCCTGAAATCATTGCACAGTATACATGCAGGCCCTTTTGTGTAATGCTGAACGAGGTCACAAGGTGAAATCCACCCTGCGATCCACAGTTTTAACGTATGCTCTTTGCCAATACATCAGTGTAACTAAGGGGCGGGGGTTGTGGTCGCTGTGTGAGCACAATGGCAAGGCCAATCAGAGCCGCACCTTATTATTAAGAGTTATTACTCTGTATTGAAAGTCAAGAGGAGACGGTCGCCTTTTCATTTTTAATGGTAGTTAACAGATTTCTAGATCATCATTGCATCTGGAAATGCCTGTCATATCAATTTAAACATAAAAAGAATAAATATTTTAATTTTTCATACATTATCTTTATATGATATAAAAATGGGACGGTTAGTTGTATTTAGCAACGGGCTGGAGTAGCCATGTGCTGCCTGTTGGTAACCACAGTAGGCGTGCGCAATTTAAAAAGTTATTTATAGACCACAACAAAATATGATTTTTGAGAGACTGCATAAGATAATGCCACACAAGTCCTCACAAACGAAAGCACTTATAGGGAGAGGCTTATCAAATCTTAGAGAGAGATAGTGTATTACTCATGCCATCTAATTCGCTTCTGTCATTTTACAGGCTGTACTAGAAATATGACCAGTAAGCTGGGCCCATACTTAACAAGGGGATGGCCGATGTAATGATACATCAGCCGTCCCATACATGCTGAACAATATATCCTACAACATCATGATATATTATACTTGGCCACATTCCAGTGCAGCACACCCAACATGCCAACCCAGCAAATGACCCGCAGGAGCGCAGAGTAGTGTGCACACAGTAGACAGATATGTCAGTCCGATCCACCGGATCAGGCAGAATATTTCTAAGCAACTGCTCTACTTCAAAGCCGTCATGACGGGGAGTGCAAGCCGCATCCGGGTGTCACCTGATGACGAGTAACCTCAAAATGCCAGATCCTACTCCATGACAGGAGCCATGTTCTCCGCTGTAACATTGTGCAGCACCTGGCTCCTGACACTGTGTAGAAGCCAGCACTGCAGCCGACACAGTCAACGGGAGCTGCCCAGGCCCCCCGGAGTGACGAAACTAGCAGTTCATGGCCACACCACTCCCATGAAGCCACACCTCTTTTTTCCTAAAGCAGGATACACATTAGGCAACATTTTAAATGATATTGCCGATAACGACCATAGGTAGCAACAAATTCTTAAAAGCGTTCAGTGTGTATATTGTTAATGATGAGCGCCCTGCGGGTCTTTGGCAACGTCCACTGTACATACAGCTCAATCGGAGGATATTGTCAATGACGGCATACTACTGGATCTGGATAGTGATGATATCTTTTGTAAAATCGCTCAGTGTGTATGCACAATATCCTTTGGGAGTTCAGGGGAAATCATTAACGACATCATATTGCTTGCATGTCGTCTAGTGTGTACCCACACGTATAGCCATATATGCACTGCACTCGGTGATATGGGGCAAGGGACGCCCTGCTCACATTTTCCAAGATTTCATATATCTCCTTTTTAATTTCAATAAAATATTTTAGAAACCGCCATATTTTAGTTTTAACGAGTGCATCTTAAGGCCCATACACACTGGGCGATTTTGAGCTGAAAACAGCTCAATTTGACCATTTCAGCTGCTTCCAGCTCAAAAGCCGCTCATTGTGTATGGCCCGGAGCTGAGCCCTGATGTGCAACACCAACCGCCGTTTAGTTACGGTGTGGACGGCTTTCCAAATCGTCCTTCTATGAAAAGCCGGCCGGCCACCCCCACAAAAATCGCTTGGACAGGCAAAAATCGCTCAGCGTGTATGCACCTTAAGACTTTCAGAACACTTTTTTGGTTAGGGCACGCTCACTTATTAAAGCATTTTATGGTTGAAATGCACAATGTGTAGCAGTCTTTGGTATGTACTAGGGATCCGCTGCGGTCTCCTGCAGCTGTTATGCCAGCCGTCGAGCAATCCTTTCATTACACTCCATCCACTGGTTTTATATTTATATTATTTATCGGACTCCATAGATAAATCATGATCACGTTTGTGTATGTGAATGGCCATTACACATTAATTAGCACAGTGGCATTCTATGTTTTACATGTGTAAGATGTTCTGCTAAGAATTTTTAGTACAATATATATATATATTTTTTTAGCCCTTAATTAGGTTATTGATTATTTTGCAGAGCGCTGCTCAATATCTGCTGTATCAGACTGTGAAGTGGTTCATAATCTAAATCTGCAATGTTTCCATTGTTTCTGCATAAAATCTTGCAAATTGATTGTACAATATGGTATAGAAAGGCGAGACTTCTACGTCTGCATAGTACCATTCAGCATACGGGTGCTTTGTTATATTGTGCCATTTTCCAGAACAAATGCACTTGTTTTAGCCTTAACAGTTTTTTTTGTTTTGTTTTTGTTTTGTTTAACCGAAATTAACTTTTACGTTTTTTGTTGGACTCGTTTTCAAGTGTTAAGCTGATGGTGTTAGAGAAAATTTAACATTTATGATGCTGTTAGAATATGTACAGTCATTTACAGTTATTTTTTTTTCTTTGTGTGTGCAATATTTTTATTCATATCTGTGGTTTCACTTCCCAAGCTCGAGAACGGATTCATCAACTGTTAATATTAAGAGGGTTTGCTTACCTTAAATACTGTACACTCCCACTCCCCCAGAAGCATTCTGTGATACCTGTTCTAAACAGTATCCAAATAAGCCCTTAATAGTGAACGTTTTGGTGAACTACTTCTACCCCTGTTCCATTACCAAAAATAACCCGGGATTTTGTGCGAGGAACGCAGATTTTTTTGTAATACCCCGTTCTTACTGCAGCCAAATTCCCGGGTCTAGCATGTAGACCCGGGAATTTTCCTTTTAACACAGGATTTTTGGCAGTGTGAACGGGTTGCATATCCGGATTTCATACACGGGTAAAACCCTTCTTTTTACCCGTGTCTGAGATCCGGATATGCAGACACGGGTACACTGCCGAAAAACCCGTGTTTAAAGGCAAATTCCCGGGTAGAACTTCTTCACCCGGGAATTTGCCTTGCAGTGAGAACGGGGGTCCAGCGCGTCAGTCCCCGGCATTTTAATGCCGGGTAAAAGCCGTGTCTTTCTCACTCGCAGTGAGAACACAGCATTAGTGGAAACGCAAATCTGAAACAGACCCAGGTGATACAAAATCCTGGTGTGACCCGGCTTGTATAGTGGAAAAGGGGTATACAGTAAATGAAGTTTGGCAGTTCCCAATAGTCCAATCATGTCAGGACCTAAGGTATGTGTTAAAGCCTGCAGGTGGGGGCAGCTGTGTGATTTGGGTTATAGAGGCACTATATTAGAAGCAAATGTTTTTTTTTTCTTTCTTTTAAAGGCAAAATAAACCCAGTTTTTCCCTTTAAAAGAAAATAGCTGCCTTTTAAATATGGCGGCTAACTTGTCAAAATCACATGGCGTGATGTAACTCGCACTATTACATATACCACCATGTACATCCTGCCGATGCCTATCTTTACATATTCTCAGTAGATACACACCTGTGATTACTTATTTATACCTCCATCTATGCACAGTGAAAGGAGCCCGCTCATTGCATATGGTTTGTAATATCTGAGGGTAATCGTACCAATCATGAGTTCAACTCGAAATCCTGTATGATAGGAAAACTCCCGTGGTCCATGGAAAGTGGCGTGATAAGCAATCTTCAACAAAAACTGCTGCTTTGATGCATGCATGACTGCAAAATGTATTCATATTTTAGGGTGGAAATAGAGATCTGGTTATGTTCTCAAAATACATTCCTTTTGTAGCTGTATCTATATAAAGTGTTCCTACACAGATGCAGTGCTTGCAGCCATTTTGTAAGCTGAACCAGTATTGTTCACTAGGAACTCAATGATGTTAACAGGGAACTGATAGCATGAATTTTTGTGAATATTGGTCCAGGTCACAAAATGGCTGCCTCCATGGTGCGTAGGTGAGGGGACACTTTTAGGACTTGTTTTATAAGTCCTATCCTTCACTTAAGTTCTCTTGCAGAGTGGTTCTAATGTCCCCTGCAAATATTTATAAGCAGTTTGTTATGGACTGGTCGGATATGAATTGTGCATATCATTGTACAGTAAATAGTTTTATGTGCCTACTTGTTTTATCAATGCTGTTTTCACTCTTTTTTTTTTATTATTTTTTTTTTAAGTTTGAGCAGAGAGCAAAATAGCAATTTTTATTGAGTCGAAAGTAACATTTTTATTCCATGTTCATTATGTTTTGTCCAACTGAGAAGCTGAAATACTGATAACACTAATAAAGTATTAACATAAAAGGTGTCTTTTCCCCAAAATCTGTATCTTTTGTGCTGAAAGTGTGGAGAGTACTGTTGGTTGGAAGAATAAATTCCTTAGCTCGAAGTCATTAAATTGAATATAAATTATTATATCATTATTATTATATTATTATTATTATTCAGTAGCTTCTTCTCATCCTAGATTTCTAAGGTGCCACTTCTGCAGCACTGCACAGCAGCAATAACGAGACCTAAAGGGAAATCAAAATGGAGGCTCAGAGGGCATCTACTTCTGAACTTACATTCTAATTGGAAGAGGGCGCAGCTGAAACATTGAAAGAGTGACTCCTATTCCCTGCTTTATACCCCACTGTTCAGAAATGTTTAGTACTAGTGGGGAAATTATGAGTAAAATTGTGGAGTAGGTGGGCTTCTAAACTGCTCAATGGGATGTGAGTGAGCTTTGTAAGTTCAATCTCGGGTATTTTTTATGTAGTGGGGGTTGGTTGACTGAGGGCATTAGTCCAACAGTGTACACACCATAATTGAATGCAATATTGTAATGTGTTACTGAGTGTAAGGGTAATGCATGGTCTTTACTAAAGGTGTGTGAGGCTGCCAGTGACTGATTTATATTCAACTGAGCTGATTTTGATCCTGTGAATTCTGTGAAATTCTAGTATAGTTCTAGTTTAGTGAAGCGAATGACTGTAATAAATGGGGAGGGGAGGAATGTAAAAGCAGTTATGGTGCACGATGAGGGGTTTGGAGCAGGTAGTGGGGGTCAGAGCAATCAATTATTCGGCACATATTCATTAGATTTGTTTGCTAAACACCATTTATTCAGTGTAAATAAATTACATTTAAAAATGTTGTTTACATATTAAAACAATGTAGAGGTACAGTACTACTGAACCGGGAACACAAAGTTAGTGCTTGCCAGGATACCATTTAGTGTATCATCCACCCTAAATAGAAATGTGTAATTGTGTAATATATTGAACAATATTCATCAGCAGAGATAGTAGCACTTTTATTAAAAGTAAAAAACCACACTGTTTAATTACAATGCATGCATAGAGGGAACAGAACGTCAAAATGTTGCGTTCTGTATGTCAATCGCTAAATACTGTTTCTAGTAAGCCCGCTCAAAGCAACAGCTTTGAAAACTAGTCTGCTACCGTCTGTTTGTGCATGTGTAAGAGATTAGAGATGTAGTTTCACTTCCTGCCAACAGATGGCAGTGTTTCCTAGGCACATGGACACTAGACATATATATAGATGATTGGGCCCAGACAGGGTCAGGGTGGTCTGCCAGCTTAAAGGTAAAATCCCCGGTGGACCCCACTGTCTGATTGCCCTACAATCTAATTTCAGAACTTGCACTAATATTATACATTGATACTCTATTAGATGGTCAGTTACTTGGTCTCTAATGGCTGTCTCAGTCTATATGGGGTCTGACCATACCCTCTTGTGGTAACTGGCCATACCCGTTAACCATGGGTCTCTGCATTCCGCTGATGGGCTTTTCATGGCCCAGTCCAGCACTTGGCCCAGGCTGCTGAAATTATTAGTTTTCATACTCTCAAGGTGTATACACACTGTGTGATTTTGCCGGGTGTGTATGCCGGGCGATCATGTGAAAATCACTGGGCGGAAAAATCACTGGTGCATACACACAGCGCTTTTCACTCGGCCCAGTGATTTTCATGGGTGGTGAACCACTTTCCACAGTCTCCTACTGTGGAAAGTGGTTCTCTCGGCCGATAAATCTGACTGCGGTGGCCGGTGATGATGCGGCAGTGCGCAATCCCGCTTATCGTCTGCCCATGCAGACTAGGCTCAAAACACCAAGCATGAGCTACTTTGAGCTCACAATCGCCCAGGGTGTATGGGCCTTTAATGTTATCAAGACATCGGTCCTGTATTCTCAGCCAGAGCTTGGCATGTAGGAATGTTTACAAGACCCTTTTGTAATCTTTATTTTTGTGTAAAATTTTGGGCTCCCCAGTAGGTGGATGTACGCTAGATGTCTGTGGACACAGGATTAATACATCATGAATGAGCTTGGCTGGTACGAGATGGGTGATTATTGGGAGTGTTAAAACAGTAAATCCACCCTAATTCACACTCACACCAGATCCATGCAAATTATATTGACATTCATTGTGGATCAGGTTTACCCTCTTTTGTGCCCTGCTCTGCTTTGGGCAATGACACCATACCTCCCAACTTTCTTCCGAAAAGGGGGCGTGGTCTATGCAAATGAGGGCGCGGCTTATGTTAATTAAGCCGCGCCCCCCGTTTTCGGCCGCGAATAGATGCACAGCGTCTATTCGGTCAGATTGGGGGGAACTCCCAACTGCCCCATCCCCCCCCCTCCCGCAGCGGGACACCGACGGCCGCCGGAGGGATGCGGGAACGTCCCCAAATATCGGGACGTTTCCACGTTTAGCGGGACAGTTGGGAGGTATGATGACACCACCGCAGTAGCATCACAGTGCCCAGGTTTTTGGGATCCAGTGAGAAAGGTAGCAGAGGGTCATTTTTTTTGCCAAGATTGTTTATTTCACAAAACACTTTTATTACAGTTGTATCTCAAATGGTGTGTACACACGGTCAGATGTGCCTTCAGATACTATCCACGATCAGATCGGATCGTGGATAGTATCTGAAGGCACATCCGATTTGCATACAATCTTGAGTATATAGTGCAGATCTGCACTATATAGTCAAGGCAGACAAGACTTTCTGCCTTGCGATACGTGAACGCGCATCGGAATCGGATCGAGATCTGAAGGGTTAAAACCCTTGCGATCTGCATCCGATTCCGATCCGATGTTGACTATATCGTCAACATCGGAAGGCAAAAAGTACCGTGTGTACACACCATTAGACAAATATGACCTTATTTACCAATAAAGTGTAAATATTGATAAAACTCCTAGCAATTACAGCTTGGCCCATCCTCCTCTAGCCCTGTAATAGGATTAAGTGAGCCAGAGCTATCGGATTTAGGGGTAGATTTTAGAGCCGGGTAAAACGGATCATTAAGCTGAGTCGGGATCCTGGGGATCTCTCAGTGAAAAGATAGGGATCTTTACGACGGGTCCTCGGTTCGCTTTAAGAAAAAAAGGGGGGAATATACATGGCAGAGTAAAAACACTGATCGATGGCTGGGTGCAGAATCACCATCGATGGCGTCTGCACCGATGGCCATCCCTGCACCGATGGCAGCTAATCTTTCCATCACTTGTAGTCACAGCACTGTATTCAGTCTACAGAGGTAGTACATCTCAGCTGCCACAGGTGGCAGCACTGAGATCAGGAAAATGCATTGCAAACTGAAACGGATCACCTTTTTTGGGATCGGCGGCTCATCCGTCCTTGCGTGGGATCCGTTCAAAAGATCCGGTTCATTCGCGAACGTCCCATCTCTAGTAGATTTATTAAGCTCGGTGAAGTGATAAACTGTTTGGGTTTTTATCACCGGCCAATCAGCTCCGACCTGTGAAGTTACAGGCTTGGTTTGAAGAATGACAGGTAGGAGCTGATTGGCCGGTGATAAAAACCAGACACTTTATCACTTCACAGAGCTTAATAAATCTACCCCTGAATCCTCTGCTAATCCCCTACTGTATTGTTCTATGTGTTTGTATTGCAGCTGAGAATAATATGGCGCACCATGGCTATCCAGAGAAGGCTAGCTGAAGAAGGCTCCATCTGTAATTGGATATTTACATTTCTTTTCTAATGTGTACAATTTTAATGTTGAATGCTCATTGGCTGCCATCATATACTGTATTTTGTACTTTTACACTTTATGGAGGGCAATCACCTCAATTTGGTATCCGGTCCATGATGGCATGGCATTGATTCCATATGAAATGCTAAGCGCCCCAAACAGATGTACATCATGCAAGGCCAACCTGTGGCTCTTCAGCTGTTGTAAAACTACATAACCCAGCATGCCTTGCCACCATTTTAGCATTCCCTAATAGCAAAATTTGGCAGAACATGTGTGGACTCGTACTGTAGTTCTACACCAGCTGGAGAGCAACAGGTTGCAGGGCTTGTCATAACAAGAATAACTTTATTCAGGCAACTCTTAATAGTTACATTCGACAAACCCAAATGGAAAGCAAAAAAATAAAAAATATGTCTTTACATGACCTGAGCAGCCACAGAGTGTTTATCATAATTGCCTACCCTCCAGCATTCTGCAGGAGACTCCCAATCACCTCCTACCTACCATGTCACAGGCTGTGTTTGAAAAATGACAGGCAGAAGCTGATTGGTGGTTGTTTATCACTCTCCATATTATCATTTTTGAAGCTTAAGGTGGCCATACACATCCCGATGCGGGCTGTGCGATGTGTGCTTTGAGGTGCGCGCTCCCGCGGCACCTCATTGCACAGTACAAAAAGTATGTGCTGCACATACTTTTTGTACTTAGTTTTCATCACATTGCATTGCATTGCATGCACAACGCATGCAATGCGATGTGATGGATGCTAGTTAAGCAGAGAACGAACGCCGGGATCGGGACGTGTATGGGCGGCATTAGCGAATCTAGCTCCTGAATCCCTAAAGAGTCTTGAAATCTCCAATTGCACCTTACCCACATGCTTTAGCGGTTACATTTATTGTGGAAAAAAAATGATTTGTACATTAAATTGGTATAATAACTGCGATTTCCATGCTTAGGTTATAAGGCACAGTGATCCCTATGTGAAGGTGCCCATACACTCTGCGATATGTGCTGTGTGCGTTTTGTACTAGATTGCATTGCATCTAGTTCAAATCTCATGTTGTACGTTACAACAGTGTGCAATTTGAACTAGATGCGAATCGATCTAGTACAAAAAGTACTGCCTGCACATAGCTTTTTTGACTTTGATGGAAACTGTGAGGGAGTTTGCATCATAAGCCAAAAGAAACAGTGTGATTTGAACTACAAGCGATGCATTTGGAACTAAAAAGTTGAAAATGTATCCGATAATGGCACCGTGTATGGGCACCATCCGTCATTTTATGCCACGCCAGAGGTAGCAGAACACACCCACATTATAGGTGTCGCCTTCACGGTCTCTCTGAAATACTTTTTCAAAAGTAGACCAGTACAGTATCACTCAATTTGATTGTTCTTCTTTTGGATTAATATGTAATTGTTCATGTTTATGGTTTGTTTTTGCTGGTACATAACTTGCATTGCACTAAATGTCCATTATTTACTTGTAAATGCTTTATTTCAGTGGCATTTTTTTTCTTTTAGACCAATAAATCCTTCCTTTTATAGTGCTATGTATGTAGGTGTGATGTGTTTCCAGTGTAGTTCCTGGTGGTAATCTCCTATGCAGACACTTAGCCATTCTATTATATAGCACAGGTTATTGCCTATTGGCAGGTGTGGGGCCGTGTTCCCTTTAAACGTGCCCTTTGTACTTTCATTATTACCAGACTTAACACGTTTTGTAAGAACACTGGTGTTGAATATTCCCGGTGGAGAAATATTTTTGAAATCTTTTTATTCCCCACAAACAATGCCTCATACTACATACTTAGTTTTTGCACCTGCATTAAATAAATTAACAAAGGGACCACTTTTTGTAGATGCTATCACCTTGAGTCCCCAGATCAGAAGATGACTTCCTTTTGTACACTATCCAAAGATATGTTGTCAGAACAGCTGTGTCTATGACCGATTCCTACTCTTTCCATCTGTCTGTACTAGACATGTTAATAGACACTGAAATCTGTTATATTCTTTTGTTTTGGATAAACATCCCTTGCAGTATATCCGTACAGTATGTAGAAGATCTCCTCATATTTTACAAAAGGAGGTTATTAGGTGTTATATTTTGAAACTACAGAGAAAGCGGTGATTATGCAATAAAAAAAAAAAGTATTATTTAAAAGGAGACTCCTAGTAAATGTAATTAATGGATTTTAGGGCAAGTTGTAAGCTGTGAGACAGGTAGAAGGAGAGTGTTCCAGTGGTGGGGGTGCTGCAGGACACGAGAGGAAGTGACCATAGTCTAGGTGCGGCCAAGGTCAGAGGAGGAACACGGAGAGTGAACATAGATGAGGTAGGGCAAGGGTGGGCTGTTATGGCTTAATATTGAAGCACCCTTTTTCTTTTTGATTGTAAGAGGGTGTAGTAAAATGTTTATTAAACGTGCTTTTGCGTGTGAGGTTGTAGGAATAGAATGATACTGTAATTTATAATCTACTATATTCTAAAATGCATCTGGAACTGACTAATCTGGTACCTGGGAAAATATTCTACTTCTAGCTACTTTGGGAATATCTGAAACAAGTAGCAAAGCCGAGGTGGTGGCACCATTGCTGTTGTGCTACCTGGAGAGCTGCCCAAATGCATAATTATGCTGGACACACCCTAGACTAACTTTTATCCATCCATCCGGTTGATTGGACTGAAAACCTGGTCCTGTATTGGGCAAATGCCAATAAGCAATTTGCTTACAAACCCAGGAAAATGGGCAAAAGCATTAAGTCAAGTTTTTTAAGTCAAACCGATCCAACTACAGCACTTTGGCCCTTGTTGTAGTAGAATCGGACGGATGCGTATTTTCAGACAGGAACCGAGTGTTCTTAGCCCCGCCTTCCGTACGGATTGCTCACACCGTCCGAATGCGGTAAGACGCTGACCGAACGGACCGCAAGTGGATTTTTCATGTGAACACCTCCTCCATCTGTGGGAACCTCCCCCATCATTCGATGGTCGCCGACCATTGAGTGCTGGACCGAGTGGTCAGGCAGCACCGAGTGCTTCAGACCACTCGGGCATTTCTCCGTGCAAAAGCAGGGATATGGGCGGGCAGCTGGCATCCGGCTATGTTGTATGTCTGCCCCCCCACACGTGCATCACGGCCGGATTACCATACACACGCCCAGCATTTTCATGGGAACGCCCATGAAACGCAGGGCGTACGCATATGCTAATTAGTAGAGACAGGATTATATATATTTGCATATGCATTTGCATATTTTGCCCATTCTCACTGGTTAATGCATATTTTACCTAAAATATAGTGATGGTGCATAGGGAGGAAGCCTTCCACTGCGCCGCCCTCACATGCTATGCTGACATTTGATCCATCGGCGCTGGAGATGAGGGTCTGTCTAGTTGATGCAAGAAGAGCTTTGGATGCTGCAGTATGCTGTAGCAGCCAGGAAGAAAAAAAATCCTGTGTACAGCACTAGACATCTGCAGATGCTGTGGGCCTATTTTTGAGGTTTATTTGCAATTAATTGTATGCTGATTTTTAAATAAATAAGTTAAAAATTACTTTTTTTGGTACTTATGTAGTATCTGGACGCCCGATTTTTCATAGGATTCATTGTAAAAATGGTCTTGTTCATTTCCCTACTATCCAAGTGGGCACGGAGCTGGATATAAACCTGTGGCGAGCGAAGCAAGCCACCGAGCCCGAAGCGTGGCGAGCGGACGCGGATTATTTTGGTGACATGGAATACATTTTAAATAATCTGCGTCCGCTCGCCACGCTTCGGGCTCGGTGGCTCGCTTCGCTCGCCACAGGTTTATGTCCAACTCCATGCCCACTTGGATAGTAGGGAAATGAGCAAGACCATTTTTACAATGAATCCTATGGAAAATCGGGTCCATCGCATCGCATCTGATTGTATGCCTTAAGTTAAGGCATACAATCAAAAAATCGGGCGTCCAGATACTACATAAGTACCCTTTTTTTTATTATTGACTGTAGCATATTTTAACACTTTTCATGCATATTTTAAGTATTTTTCCACCCCCTGCTTGGATGGTTCCGTATGATCATTTTCTACACGGACCTCACGCCGTGTTCGGACATGTGAGGCGTTCGCACATGTGCAGATACGCCTCTGCACATGTGCAAACACCAACCATCGGCCGGCCGGCCGCATTCGGAGCCATCCGACTCAATCAGAAAACTGAGCAACAGTTTTTGTCCGTTTTCAGATTTTGGGAGCAAATGACTGAATTACAAATTACATTCTCTCCCATCCAGTACCAGATTTTTATGGTATCCGATCGATGATGTTATAGTCGACCATGCTTAGTCGAACGCATCTAATTAGACACCTAAAGATAGTTGACCACGTCTAGAGCAATGGTAACGTGGCCAACAGTCACAATGGGTTTTTCATGTTTCTTGGTGCAGATCGACTTGGCTCATACTTTACTATCCAAGTGGACATAGAGTTGGATTATAATAATGTGCCCAAAGCATGGGGAGCCATACAAGGTGACACTATGCACTTATACAGTGTCCACATTGACCCATGTCGACAGAGCCACCAAAAAAAGGGAAAAACTCATGTCGACCATGCTCCTGTTGACCTAACGGTTGCATTTAACTTTCATTACCGTCGATTTAGATGCGATTGACTATCTTTAGGCATCTAACTAGATGGGTTTGACTAAGAGTGGTCAACCATAACATGGTCGAAGTAGACACCGAACCCAGCCACTGGAGGGCGGCAGTTTGCAGCAGGTCACCCCCCCCCGGATGGTGGTGAATGGCACCGGCCGCAACTACCCCGCCCCTCCGGAGCGACTAGCAACCCGATCCCCCTCCCTACCCCTGGAGTTACTTAGCGGCACCGGACACCCACCCCCCCCGTGGAATGGTGCGGCGGATCACTCGGCACACTTAGCGGCACTGGCACCCGCTGCCAGAGCCGGACGCACAACCCCCCCTTAGAGCGCAGCAGCAGCCTGCCACCGCAATTACTAGCACCCCCCCCCCCGTGTAGAGCGGATGGCCGAATCGGAGCACCCTCTACCTCCCCCCTCCTGGGACGCTCCGGTGCCTTGCACTGATCAAACCGCTATACCATAACCCTGATTTACGGCCAGCATTAGTATGTCACTAGCAGATATTGTGCACCAGTGGCGGTTTTTACCTATGGGCTGCAGCCCCCCCCAGGTAAACTCCGCCACTGTAGTGAAGCCAGGTGCAGTCTGTGACTGGCTTTAATGTGACTGTGGTTTTCGTCTTTCTGTGGGCTGCCGTGCAAATTCGGCAAATGCGCATGTGCAATACCTATATCGGTACTGCACACGCGCTGGTCCCGGTGCCTGTCATTTATATTGTACAGGCGCCGGGACAACGATTCCTTCTATGGGCTGTTGCCGAAGCAGCCCATGGATGCTTGCCACATGCGCAGTACATATGTTTGTACTGCGCATGCGCCAATCCCAGCGCCTGACATCATAGGACAGGCGCCGGGGACAGGAGGAGAGCGGCGGCGGGGACAGGGGGAGGTGGGTGCCTGCTGCCAGAGGCAGCCCCCCTCCCCCAAAAAGGTAGGAGCCACCACTGTTGTGCACACACTGATTCATATAGGCTGCCAATATCATTCAGTGATGTCACCAGGGCCCCCTGAACAGGTGTGGTACGCCGGGCCCACCGTCACTTTTACATTTGCCTTTGCATCACCTGCAGTGCAGCATGGTTTTGTCCATCTGCAAAAATTGCAGCCTAGCTGCTGTGCCTGAATCCGGCCTCTTGTGTATGTCCCAGAGTGCCTCAGGTAGCGACTGCAGCATATTTGTAAAACTGTAACTGTAGTATATTTCTAAAACCCTCTTTGTCCTTGTTACTTCTAATGAATATACTCTATATGAAGTGTGAAAAGGCCCACCAGCCACTGCAATCATAAACACCGCATAGGTGACCACAGTGCGGGATCGCTAACTGTATAACATGTGACAGTATACACTAGCTTTCTTTTCTTTTTTTCTTTTTTTTTGTGAAATATAGATTTTATGGTTACAACAGGTTTTCTAAGAATTGTTTGAAGAGCTTTAATTTGAAACCACTGCTCATAAACCTTTCTGGGTGATTTATGACCGGTAATTTTTCCCCCAGTGCTGAAATTAAAACACCTTGTTAAGTGTTTTGTTGGTATTGGCACAGATAAGTATCTTTTGTATTTAAGATTAATTAAAATAGTAAGCAATTCTGTTGCCATGCCATGATTTTATATGCTCATTGTTATACATTCATTTTTAAATTCATATAGGAATCCCCATTATATTTGTATTTATGAAAAATAGTATAGCTCAGCTTACTGTGCTACTTGCTCATTAAACATATTCTTGCATATATCATATATATATATATATATATGTGTGTGTGTATGTATGTATGTATGTATGTATGTATGTATATGCATGTATGTATGTATGTATATATATATATATATATATATATATATATATATATATATATATATATATATATAAAATCATATACCACCCAACATTCTTGTTGGGGAAATCGGGCCACTCGCTCTAGTGCCAAAAAGGGTGTGTGGACTCACCAGAAGGAGGCGTGCCCTCACAGAAATGCCACAGCTGCAAACCCCGCCCCATTCACATCTCTATGGGGCATGCTCAGTGCTCTGAGAGCTGCAAGCATGCCCCTAGGCCCTCTGTTTTATGTGAATAGACACTGTGTGAATGTGAGTGTCTACTTTTGAAAACTAGTTTCAGGGAGATTATAGTTGGCAGCAATGGCGCTGAGAGAGAGGGGGGGGGGGGTACTTTTTACCCCGGCCCTCTTTTCCCACTGCAGCTATCCGGGCAGTCGAGAGGACGGGCTGCTGCAGCACATTCTCTCTACCTAGCCCAGCTCATGCTGCTCAGTGCCATGTGCTGAGCAGGGGAGAGAGGCAGCTGCAGCGGCAGCCTGCCCCCTCTCTCCCTGAGCAGGTTTTCAACCCAGCTAGTCAGCCGCCCACACCCATCCTAAGGTAATATGTACTGTATATTGACAGCAGCTGATTGGCTGGGGCATTATCACCTTGCACATAACGTTCTTTATGGGGATCGATATCACTTCTCCAAGCTTCATACATTTACCCCTGAGTGTAAAATGGGCGTACCCCACTCACAGTTATAGGAATGAGTTAAAACATGTAAAGGTTTCTTTATTTTTTGTGGAGATAAAATATGTGCCCTTCACCCTATTGGTAGGAGAAGCTGATTCGAGCCCTGAATCACATTCAATTAATCTGTGATAAGTGTATCATGGAATCTATATATATTTGAAGATTTAAGAATTGCGTACCTTACTGATGGTAAATACAATGTGTATAATCACGTAATGGTTTCTTTTTTTGCATTGGTCGCAATCTTTCCCCTTCCACAATCCCTGAGAGGGTTTCTTTAAATCCTCACTGTGTAGATAAATGAGTCACCCATATGTGAAAAATATTTTTCGTACCCCCAATTCACATCTATCATCTTAGGGACATGTACATCAAGGTATGAAAATGTATCAATGAAATTGGGTATCAACACATAGAGTACAGCTCCATGCAACGGAACTCTCATGCCAGATGGTGCGACCAGCCAAGACTCCAATGGGCCTGCAGCTGATTGTTTTTGTTTTACACAGGAACATTAAAATGGACCAGATAGCAGAAGCTAATATTACCATAACTACATAATAATAAGAAGTATAATAATAATATGTTGTTGTTTTTTTTACTGGCCTTACATTACTTTTTTGTTATTTTTTTGGAACGTGCATTGCTTTATGCATAAGTGTTTAAAAGAAAAATCCATAGGAAATAAACAGTATATTTCTTTACTATAGGAAATGCTTTGGTGACATGAGAAACTGCTTTTTTGTGTTTTAGTCTCCCCTTGTACAATACTCCCATCTACTGGGCAGTATTATATTGTCACAAACATATAACATGTACATGTTTGTTTCATGTTTGACATTCGCTGTCACTGTTGTTTTGAAATGTATGTTTTATATGAGGATATGGAGCAAATGGAAAAAGTATTTTATAATAAGGGTTGTATAGAAATGGGCCTGCACGTCAAATACATTATGAGTAAGAAATTATACTTAATCCATAGAAAAGAACTAGCCAATCAGCTGCCATGTACAGACTGTGTTTGATTGGTTGGTACTTTATCTAGGTGCCCTTAGAAGCTTTAGAAAATTTACCCCTGCATGAATTTTTTAAGAATTCCTAAAATGGTTTTTAACCCTTTGAGTGCCAACGATGCTGCGAGAGATGTGCAAAAAAAATCTGCTAAAAATCATTGCTCAAATCGGAAATATTTAACTAAAATCCAAAAATACACAAAATGGTGAATACACTTGCGATGTCCTTAAGCTGATCACTAATATCTCAGGTGGGTAGAAATATGTCGCCTCCCCCAAGAAAGACCAGAAATAGGGCTACAGAAAGAGTCAGATTGACGATATAAACCATCGGGGGTATTGCCCCCTGCAACTGACCTCTCTGTTGTGCCCTATAGGCATATAAAGGTTTCTTTTAATCCAACACGTCTGGTTATTTCAATCGGATCAGAGCTCACCTTAAGTAGGTGCCCTATGGGCACGTAGCAGTGTCTTTTTACGTCCCTCGGGTCCGTCAGTATGTCAATCACCACCAATCCAGGGTTGATGAAAAAGGTTTTATTCAAATCACAGATGATCCATACACGAAATAACAATCAAAAATGGCAATAAAAAATGGCTAAAAAAGTTTAAAAAAGGTACTGATGGGGTCCAGCACGGGAAAAAAAAACTTCCGACCACCTCTACCTCACCCGGGAATTTAGAGGAGAAGGTGGGTGTCTTGTAGATGGAACAAAGACACAGGAACACCCAGCAGATACCTTATGTGGTCCTCCTACCAACGCGTTTCGGGCCTCACCTGGGGCCCTTTGTCAAGGTATGGAGGATGTACAATGGGAACAGGTATATATACCTGTCCCTATTAACATGAAACATGGTACACAATAAAACATGAAACGGATTTCATCATCAATAAAATCTAAGTAATACAATACGCCAGTGCTAATTGCTATCACATATACATAAATTACCTTGATGATAACAGGCAAATATATACATCTAATAAACATCAATT
The DNA here is from genome assembly GCF_055691185.1 of Crinia signifera. Classification (NCBI taxonomy): domain Eukaryota; kingdom Metazoa; phylum Chordata; class Amphibia; order Anura; family Myobatrachidae; genus Crinia; species Crinia signifera. The sequence continues at coordinate 285,677,139 of NC_139221.1, forward strand.
TGTGCACACAATCATATGCTGTAAGACTCCCCCGAGTGGATGTATCGCTCCGTTTCTTTCTCAATGCCGCATATCTCGTTACTCTGTCATTTTTCCGTGCCGGAAGTGACGTATCGGCAGTGTTTGGCTTCTGTTGGAAACAGGATGTGACGTTCCGCTATCGCTGGAACGCAACCAGGAAGTTGGTATACCAGTATTTCCGTGCTTTTGGAGCGCAAGCTGAATCGGGTTGCCATGGTTAGATCTCCGTGTGCATTTTTCCATTGTATTGGTTTAATAGAACACAAAAACGAAAGAAAAAAGGCATATTAATACTCCAAAAGTAACGGGTAAGCACACAAATATAAAGGAATAATTTATCAAACATGTTTTGAGAACGACAGAGGTTTATAAAAAAGTTTATAAAAAGCACTTAAGTTCGAAGTCTACATTGATTCCCCTGGGCTCAAGGGTTTTCAATTCATATATAGACTTCATCTCAAGCTGTGACAATCTCTGGTCTCTATTATTAATGCGCCAGTGGGTTTTAACTGTTCGTATCCCACAGAAAGATTTTAAATGTGCAATGTCGCAACCATGAGTGTGCTTAAAATGTGCTGACACATTATGGGAGTCCAGGCCCTTTTTTATGTTACGGACGTGTTCAGCCATCCTTACTTTTAACACCCGCTTTGTCTTGCCTATGTATTGTTTAGAGCAGTTGCATTCCAATAGATAAACACAATAATTACTATTACAAGAAATAAATTCATCTATGGTGTACATTTTGCCCGTTGTTCTTGAATAATATTCATGGATCACAGATGTTGCACTTTTACAGAGACGGCACAGGCTACAAGTGCCACACCGATAGAATCCCTTCGATTTGATGGGATTATATGGGATGGGGGTATTTATGGCACTACTGACTATTTTATCCTTTATGTTGCTTGCTCTCCTGTACACAAATTTAGGGTTACTGGCAATATGTTTTTTCAAAAGAGGATCCTTAGCTAGGATTTGCCAATGTTTCCCAATTATGTTTTCCAGCTGTTTGTGCTGGGTTGTATACTGGGTGATAAAATCACTAAAATCATTTATTTAATTATTTATTATATTCACACTATAATTCCAGGTCACAATGCCAAATTATGTGTGTGATGAATAAAATTAAATAAATGTACGATTTGTGTGTGTGTGGGGGGGGGAGGGGGAGGGGGGGGGGGGTGGGGGTGGTATAGTGTGATGTCCAAAATACGTTCCCAAGGGGGCTGTTGATAGTCGGGGGTATAGACTGTCCGTTAGTCACAGTGGTGGTGCACCGGGGTCTGCTTGTCCAGACACAGTCACTGATATGCAAAAGCACAGGGTGGTGGTGCAGGGGGCTGGTGTCCCATCCCCCTGCAGTGCCCCTTTCACCTGTGTCCAGTGTCATCCTGTGGAGCGTCCTGCGATGTCCTGGTCTGTCCTCTTCCCTCCAGCCACGGTTCGGTCAGCATGGCAGCTGCACAACGAGCCCGGCTCTATAGTGTACGGCGGGATGCAACTTCCAGGTAGCGGCACCGTGAGAGCACCATCTCCCTGCGTCACAAACTCAGCCTGCTGCTGTAGGCTCTACTCCCGGCCGGGAGGAAACTTGATGGTGATGTGGGTATGCTGGGTGCAGGTTTATTCATTACACACATAATTTGGCATTGTGACTTGGAATTATAGTGTGAATATAATAAATATAAAAAATAATATAATATTTAAATAAATTATTTTTGTATACTTTTGTAAGCCCTATAAAAGAGATACAGCACTTTTTAACCTGACGGTGACATGCCCCCCGGTACAAAATGTTTGCACAGTCCTATTAATTATGTAATGTGCCACATGGGGGGGGAACCTATTCATAACCGTGCCATTAATCTAAAATGGATTAAACCAGACCCTGACATAAAAAATAAGTATTTTAACATAAGGAAAATGAGCACAGCCCTGAAGACCACTCACACTGGCTGTGATGGTGGCATCTGTTTATTATTCACACCTTTTCAGATTACACTAAACACACTATGGCATATTTCTGTAGCCATCAACCTGCCTGAATAGACACCACATTCACTGGCTATGTGTAAGCATGAGCCGATCCTCGTGTCCTAAAATGATTTATGATCCTTGGAAGACAACGCTTTGAAAGTTCTCCTTGGCAGCTATCGGTCTTGAGTTGAAATCCACGCCAGCGAGATAATCGTGGCCCTTTGGGAAATGTTTTCCCTGCAGGTGTTTTCTCTTTCTTCCCCTACAAAGCCACAGAGAGGTCACAAAAGCATGACATGCATCCTAATTCACCCTAACTACTAACCACATCCAGGATTGGAAGAAAGTGTGACCAAGTATTCCGCAAAATCAACCAGCACCTGTTTTCGCCATCTCAATTTGTTTTTCTTCCCAGTGCATTTTACACCTTTTAATTTAATTTGTCACTGGCCCCCTCTTCCCCCAGCTGTCTACATCCACAGAGCATGCATTCCAGCTGGTGTTATCAATGGCTTAGTCTTGCTGGCTCTCTGAGCCAAAAGAATTAGCGAGGTCCTGTAGGTTGCTGAGTCCCAGTGCTATCGCTGCCTTATCTCAGTCTCTTTGCCGTAACCTGACTCCGCACTCCAGAACAACTCGAGCATTTTAGTATTATTGCCAGAAAGTCTTGCCTATTCCCTAATGATGTTGTTTTTGGATTAGAAAAGATTTTTATCCAAAGAAGGGATTCACTTAAAAGCTTCGTACAGAACAGAATGTAAACACATTTTATTTTACGCTTTGCCGTTACGTGAACAGAACGCCATTGTATTGTATATGAAATACGCCGTTGCAATACACAATCTTTTTTTTTTGTTGGTATGTTTACATTCTTATATTTAAACTTGTTTATCAAGAAAAATACATTTAGTACAATGTGTAGCACAACACGATGGCTGCAGTGTGCGGGAGGTCTCGGACCCATTGGCGATTTACTCTACTATGTAGCGCTATAAAAGGCACATCAAATGCAGATGACTGTTATGGCTTTTTATTACTTGTTCAGTCAGTGGCATAACTATAAATTTTGCTCCTCCCGGTGCTCAGCCAGTGGGCAGCGACAGGCAGCAGCATATCCGTGCGTTGAGTGGGTGCCGGCACCCACACAGACCCCGCTGCCACTTGCTCCCCCAAGCGGCAGCTGGGGCTGCCTTACAGTAGTTACGCCACTGCTTTCAGTAGAGATTTAGGGGTCGGTAAATGCAAATCCCATTAAATATAGCAGAATGAAAATGTCAATGTATAGGTTGGCTCTATAAACATAAGTTTCTAGTGTCTGGTCCATTAACATGTAAAAAGTAATGTATTAATTGTATTTAAAAAATAATTAAATAACCGTAGGTGTGAGCTCATAATGATGGGGTACCTTGTAGTCTGTAGACCAGGGGTGGTCAAACCGGTCATCTAGACCTAACACCAGTTTTCTGGACTAGCTGTGTATCTGTAGAATGTGTCGGTTAGGAAAGAATGTCGTACATGCCTGAGAATGTGACCGGTAGTAATGGCTACACCTGTGCACCAGCTACATGCTCTGGGAAACATGGGGGCTGATTTTGGATCAATCACAATGTACAGAAATCAGCCCCTACCCTGATGGTCAGAGGTTGCCCATTCGCATTTGCGCACATGTGCGAACCCTGACTGCGAGCGGCCTCAGCGATTTACATTGTCCCCGTTTCGTTCTCAGTGGGGAGGGAGGCATGACGGGGCGGTAGCGGCGCGCCCAGTGTTTCATGGGCATCCCCATGAAAATGCAGGCGGGACGAAGTGTGCCCTGTCTTCATCCCAGCACCCGCACATATAACTCCGTCTCCACTGGCTTATACTTGTGAAGGCAGGGGAAATCATTTGATGGTTGCTGGCCATCGAATGATTTCTCCTTCTGCGGGCACATGCGAGGGGATGAGTCTTCATACCACATCCCCTCACATGGCTGCGCGAGGAAATGGCGGTATGAGGGCGCGTACTCGCCGGGGCGGCTTCACAAGGACTCAGTAAGGTGTGAGCTTCATAGCCTACCGATTCAATTAGAATCAGGCCCATGCTCTGTTAGTAGATCTCAAGGACCGGTTTGGCTAGCACTGCTCTAGAGCAGTGGTTCTCAACCTCGGTCCTCAGGACCCCCCCAACAGTGCAGGTTTTCCTGGTCTCCACAAAGATTCACAGGTGAAATAATTAGCTCCACCTGTGATCTTTCAAAATGTGTCAGTGAATAATGAGTGCACCTGTGCACCTGCTGAGTGACCTGGAAATGTGAACTGTTGGGGGTCCTGAGCCAGTATTTACTTTGCACAGAAACAAAATAACACCCAAACCTAATTTTCTCTGCATGTTACATCTGCCCCACCTGCAGGGCACATGGTTTTGTCCATTAGAGAGTGACTTTGCTTTTGCAAGTGATCCACTGGTCTGAGAAGGTTGCTGCCACTAATAAGCGGCAGTCTTCTCTCACTCATGGGCTGCATGTTGTGCAGGGGGGGTGGCGTTCATACTCTACATCATGGGTCTTCAACCTGTGGCCCTCCAGATGTTGTGAAACTACATATTCCAACATGCATTGCCACATTTTTTCCTTTAAGAGCATGCCAAAACTGTCAGGGCATGCTGGGACATGTAGTTCCACAACATCTGGAGGGCCACAGGTTGAAGACCTGTGCTCTACATATACCACCACCACCACAATCTGCCCCCCTCAGTACCCAGCCTGATCCTGCTCTCAGCCCTGGTCATGTCTACAAAGGTATTGATATAAACAAGAACTCGGAGTGGAAATGCACGTGAGCTGTAGAGTAGTCAAACATAAGGCATTACAATTGGTGCTGTCAGGGGTGCTGTCCGCATCATGCTCACATTGGGGCAGATGTATTAAGGCTTATCAAGAGATAAATGCAAGGGTGTTAAGGAGAGATAAACGTCCAGCCAATCACTTGCTAACTGCCATGTTACAGCCTGTGTTTGAAAGGGGATGCGGTCATTTGGTCTACTGCATTATGGTCGACAGTCATTAGGTCGAATCCATTAGGTCGACATGCTAAAAGGTCGACATGACTCTAGGTCGACATGGGAAAAGGTCGACATGATTCTAGTTCGAAAGGTCATTAGTTCGACAGGTCATTAGTTCGACAAGGTCATTAGTTCGACATTGTCTATGTCGACATTCACAAGGTCGACATGGAGTTTTTCACTGTTTTTTGAGCCAACATGTGCCGACAGGCGGTATTTCATGCCCTACCATCCACTAGGGCGTGGTGGGAGAATAAAATAGTGTGCCGAGCGTAGCGAGGCACCGTGCCCGACGCATTGCGAGCGCAGCGAGCGATGCGAGGGGATGCAGTGCACTTTAAACTGTGTCCATGTCGACTGTGTTGACATTCAGGTAAAAAAACAGTGAAAAACCCCATGTCGACCTTGTGAATGTCGACATAGACAATGTCGAACTAATGACCTTGTCGAACTAATGACCTGTCGAACTAATGACCTTTCGACCTAGAATCATGTCGACCTTTTCCCATGTCGACATAGAGTCATGTCGACCTTTTAGCATGTCGACCTAATGGATTCGACCTAATGACTTTCGACCATAATGCAATAGACCAAATGATCCCAACCCGTTTGAAAGAAGTCAGTAAGGAGCTGATTGGCTGGACGTTTATCTCTCTTTATCACCCTTGCATTTATGTCTTGTTAACGCTTAATACATCTGCCCCATTGGGCCTTATTCTGAGTCAGATGGAAGTGGAGATGGAGTGGGAAATTTACTAAAGGAAATTTGTAAAAAAATAGGTGTATTTGTATCCAGAAATACACTTATTTTTGACATTTACTATGCCGAAACTATGGCAATTCTTATTCGTAATGATGTGCTATCAATACAAATACGAATTGCCGTATTTTCGGGATAGTTAAGGTAAAAAATAAGTGAATTTCTGAATACAAATACACCTATTTTTTACAAATTTCCTTTAGTAAATTTTCCCCGGAATGTCTGTTTCATACAGAGCTTTTTCACCCAGCACATTCAGATTCCAATGACAAACTTTACTGTGCCGCCTGCTGGCTGCACTCTGCCTCTGCCTGTGCTCTGCAGCATCAGGCATGAAAATGGGACAAAAAAAGTACAGCATATCTATGAGGATTGTCTCCATTGGAATGCCAGGGTCAAACATTTGTATACATCTCATACACATGTTTTTTGTGACTGTCCCGCTGTCCCACCTGTGGGCACCAGTGCTGTGTTGAAGAAGCAGTTTGGAGACCCTCTGTCCCTTGCTGCCTTGCTCATTCACACAGCGTCTATTCCCTGGATCAGAGGGGCCGGGTGCATGCCAGCAGTGGTAAAAAACATGAAATCACGCCCCAAAACCACTAGATCAAACCCCCTAATTTCAGGTGTGCACTGTTGATGCATGGATTTACCCATCTTGCCCGTGAGGGAAAATATGGGAGGTTTGGTACAGTGTATGGGATTTATATAGATGACTGACGCTGACATTCCGATTGAGGAAATCCTAAAAGGGGTTGAGTAAGTGTACTTCCCCTCCCCCTGCTCCCCGTTAATCCCCACCACAGCCTAAACCTAACAATGTCTTGCCACCTAACCCTCCCCCATGCAGCATAACCCTAACCCTCTCTGCCCTGCCGCCTTACCCTAAGTACCCCCTAGTGCCTAAACCTAAGCTCCCTCCCCCCACTTCCCTAGCATACTTGCTGTTCGGTCGGGATTTCATTGCAGGCATCCTAATTGTTGTTGGGATTCCAATTCTTGTCTTCTGGCGGTAGTTGGGTTGCTGGCGTTGTTATAGTGAACTTTGGGGTGCTGAACGCATCCCTAGTGTACCAGCTACTAATTTCTTAATGGTATTCTGATTCCAGAAGTTGCAGCATTGCCCTTCACTTGTTCTACAGTATGTGCCTCTTCAGCCATTTGTTCAACAAGACTGCAGCTGGTAAAGACATACTTCTGCAGATCTCCAGACCACATCCATAACTCTTTTTAGGGGCGCCCAGATGCTGGCAAGCATTTGATATCATCTTTCAGAAATAATTAGTCGGTGGTAGGAAACATTTTTATTCTGAAATGTAATTTTGCACCATTGATGGGGTGTGTAGAACTGAACCTTTTTTTGCGACATAAGCAGGTTATGTTATTCTTGTTTACGAGGGAACAGAATGAGAATTTTTATATTGGGAGGGTGAAATACACTGAACACCTTACGGAACAGAGGCACCAAAGAAGTCTTCATGCCGTGTCAAGATGCAAGGAATCCTGTAACCACCCTGGACTGCTAAGAGTTACAAGCTGTCAGTGCTTTAAGTGAAGATAATATAGTCATTATGACATTATACTTCCAACATCAGGTAATTCTGAGTCTGATGCAGAAGCTACTGGAACTTATGAAACATGTCTATGTGTTTTAGGACCAGGGGGGTATTCAATTCTGTGTTGGATTTTTCAACAGTCGAAAAATCTGCACTTTTCAACATTTTTAGGTTGAATTTATATTGGATCTATTCAATTAAAGTGCAGATTTTTCTCCTGGAAAAAAAAAAATGCCATGATCAAAATAAACACGTGGATTGGCGAATTGCTCTCGGATCCACTGTTTTTTAGTCATGTCTCACTGATTCAGTTTAGACTTTTAAAAACAGTGAAACTTCGTCTGTGAAACATGTCTAAAAAATTGTTGAAAATGTTGAAAATGCCCCCCCCCCCCCCCCCCAGAAAACCGGAGTTAATTGAATACCCCCCTCAGTCTGTTCTTACAGCTCATACATTAATTTGCCATACAGAAATGAGGAGCTGATCAGTTTTGCAACAAGTAAATGCTTTATCTGGCATTCATTAAAGGGCGGCCTTTATTCTGGTACTATGGGGCCGATTCAGACCTGATTGCTGGGCTGCAAATTTTCCGAGCACAGCGATCAGGTAGACTTCATCCCACACGCAAATTCCCTACCATGTGTACATGAGGGGAAAACCATTCAGAATTACCGACCATCCAATAGTTGTTCGCCTAGGCGAGTAAGCCACGGTGCTGCCATTGTCGTGGGGAGAAGGAGGCCGCTGCTGACGTCAGCGGGTGTCCCTCTCAATGGTTGGGAAACGCCTGTGTTTTTGGGGCACTCCCAGAAAACGCTGGGTTAATGCCCCCAAATGGTCGCAGGGTGTCATTGCACTGACGGCTTGTACATGCACATAGCGTACCTTGCGCATGCACGGTCGTCCGATAATTGGAAAGGATCCAAATGCCGTGCATGCAGATCTGAATCGGGCCCTATTACAGAAAGTTGATCACTTTCTATATATCACTTTCCCATATAAAAATGAATAACATACAGTAATTCACTCACACATGTTACTGATGCACAGAGGATGGTAGAGACTTTCTCAGGGCCGGCGCCACCACTAGGCAGGTCTAGGCATTTGCCTAGGGCGCCGGCCACTGGAGGGCAGCAGTTCGCCCCCCGTGCAAAGGGGGTACCTGCTGCGCCGTCTGGGGAGCGGGCAGGGGGGTCCATGCCGGCTTCTGACAGGAGCCTGCAGTGGTGTCCTTGCCGCACGGGTAACTGCGGCGCTGTGTATAAAGCTGGCGGTGGTGGGGGGTCCCTGCAGTGAATAAGAAATAACTAGCGATATCCGCCGGGCTATGCGGCGGCGCGGGAAGCGCTGCCAGGTTTGAAAACACTGGCCGCACGCTGATTGGTTGAGATTCAGCCAATCAGCTTGCGGCCAGTGTTTTCAAAACAGAAGCTCTTCCCGTGCCACCGCATAGTGCTAGTTATTTCTTATTCACTGCAGGGACCCCCCGCCGCCACCAGCTTTATACACAGCGCCGCAGGTACCCGCGCGGCAAGAACAACACTGCAGGCGCATGTCAGACGCCAGCATGGACCCCCCTGCCCGCTCCCCAGATGGCACAGCAGGTACCCCACCCCACGGCACCGGGGCGCCCCCACCCCGACTCGCCTGGGGTGCTCCGGTGCCTTGCACCGGCCCTGGACTTTCTGTACATTACAAAGCCATTACAAGGAAAAACAACCCAGAGGTCCCTAAATGTATCGCCGTGTTATAGCAGTAATAGTAAAAACACCACCTGCATGGAGGAGATATATGCAACGCGTAATACACATAGCAAGACAGCAGTGCAAGGGTGGCGGCTCGCAGCACGTCTTTGGAAGGAATCCTCGCACAAGTAGGAATGCATACTTGGAGATGTTGTTTTCAGTTTGTTCAATTAAGTTCTTAGCAAAGGAGTATCCAAAATAGAGATTATACTGCTCTCAGTGGGCCAGAGGTAATTTAAGTAATTTAATTATTCTGAGAAGCACGCAAGGCTGGAATGCTGTCAAATGAAAAATAGCTTCACAAGGAAGTATTAACTTCTACCCTTATTTGCCCTTTCATGACAATCAGTTTAGCGGACAGGGACACAACGGACGGCTTTCTACCAGTTGCGTAGGGGTATACTATAAACCTGCAGCTAGGTCTGAGCAAACTGTGCATGATGCGTCTGAAGTATTGAGCATAGGTTGCATCTTGTGCAGATGAAGCTAACGTGCAGATTTAGCGACTGGATGGAGACATGGAGTAACTAGGGGCATTAATTGGGATGCATGTGCTATAAGATAAAAATTGACACACCCAAAACCTAAAACTCCTCATGTCGAACTTTTCATGTGTTGACCATTTTCATTTAATCTTTTACATGTGTTGACATTTTTCCAGATCAACTTTTTGGGGTTCACCTAGACACTGTTGAACTTTATACTGTCGATCTAATGAACCATACTTGGCCTATATATGATGAGATGTTTCAAAACTTCTAAGCAGAATGAGTGGAGCCAATTCCACACTCTCCCTTCCCCATTATATTGTCGGAGCTGGCAGGCCAATAGAATGGGGACACAAACAGAGGCAGAACTACCATTGGTGCAGCAGGTGCAGTGCTGCAGGGCCCCTGAGGACTAAGGGGCCAATTGCTCTTCCTGTCAGCCACAGTTTTTCCCTGTCACACTCTGCCTTCCCCTGTCACCCACTGCCACATTGCATACTGTGAACTCAGATTGGGGTGGTGAAGAAGGGCCCAATTTATATTTTTGCACCTGGGCCCACAACCCACAAGTTCCGCCACTGGACACAAAGGTTCCTTCCTAATGTCAGTGAAATTAACAACTGTTCCTGAAATCAGGGACCCCTGGATCACTGAGACCACCTGCTACTGTCTTCTATAACTATTCATTCTGTGCAGGGACTAATACCCTCCCGGCCCCCCTGGAAGCCCCTCCCCCTGCATCTCCCCCCGCAGAAGCGTTAATTTCCTATATTTGAGGCTTTCCGGGGGAGGGTGCGGGGCTAAAGATACGGTACTTATGTAGTATCTGGGCTGCCGATTTTTTGATTGTATGCCTTAAGTTAAGGCATACAATCAGATGCGATGCGATATCGCATCGCATCGCATACGACCATATCGCATGCGATGCGATGACCCTATTTTTCCATAGGATTCAATGTTAAAATGGACTGAGTCCATTTTAACATGGAATTCAATGGGAAAAAGGGGTCCTTTTCATACCCCTACTATCCAAGTGGGCATGGAGTTGGATATAAACCTGTGGCGAGCGTAGCGAGCCACCGAGCCCGAAGCGTGGCGAGCGGACGGTATTCTGTGTCCCCTCGCGGGGCTCGCTACGCTCGCCAAGCTTCGGGCTGGGTGGCTCGCTACGCTCGCCACAGGTTTATATCCAACTCCATGCCCACTTGGATAGTAGGGGTATGAAAAGGACCCCTTTTCCCATTGAATTCCATGTTAAAATGAACTCAGTCCATTTTAACATTGAATCCTATGGAAAAATCGGGTCCATCGCATCGCATCGCATGCGATATGGTCGGGTGCGATGCGATGGACCCGATTTCAAAATCGGCAGCCCAGTTACTACATATGTACCAAAGATACAAATAGCTTAATTGAGCCCTGCCCCATCCCCAAAGTCCCACGAATTGTAGGATTTGCAGTACTGGGGGCTGGGCTTGATGACATCTACATTAGGCCTCGCCCCCCAGAAGCTTGTCCCGGAGAGGAGACTTTAAAAGTAGGCAACGCTGGAATTACTCCACAAGGCTGGTAGCATACTGTAGTACATTGAACTGTGCAGATATATTTTTTTTTTACTTCCACTTGGCAATAATGCCAATAATCATCTAACACAGTTCCCAATCAGGGATCACGCCACAACTTGGGAGCACATCATAAGAATGAGCTAAGTGTTAGAGCCATTATGGTCCACAGCTGCTCTGCCCGCTCTTTGTCACTTGCCTTCCATTTCACTCTGTCACCCTCCGCTACTTAGTTCACAAAACAATTCCTTGTTAAAGTACAGAGCACCAAGAAGGTATCCTTTGAACTCTGGTTCAAGTATGCAACAAGAAGTGCAGCCACATAAATTTAGGCAAGTAAATGTTTTAGCACCTCACGGAAAACCTCAAGAAGCAGACAGACTCTTGGACTTCTGCTTATAGTTCTATTTTTCATAGCCTTACATTATATTCTTTTGGGTCACTATCTGCACTCTGTGTTACTGCAGCTCAATTGTATCCAGTGACCCTTCCTTGTGCATGGAAATACTGGGACATACTTGTGTGTGCGGTACTTGTGTATTAGCACGGCGCCCGATTTTACTACGTTAGCAAACATAGTGAAATCGCATCGCATGCCGTTATGGTAATGCATGCGATATCGATGCGATTTTGACGCTTAGAATGGCATTTAATGTTCTATAGCATTAAATTACATATAGGGGGAAATTTACTAATATGAAAATCCTAGTTTTTCGTATAAGTATTTCTCCTACGACGGCATACGACTGTTTCAGTCGTATGCACAGTCGTGTTCCGGAGGGGAATTTACAAAGCAGTCATATACTTAATTATTTATTTATTTTTCTATTTCTTTTACACTAAAGCCAAATACGACAGGACAATCAAGGTGTATTTTCCTGTTGTATTTTCGTGCCTGTTTTACACCAATTAGCAGCCGTATTATCAATACGGCTGCTTAGTAAATCAGGAACCACCATTCTTTAGAATGGTGATTCCTGTCGTAGTCTATCGATGGTGTAGACCAGGGCTGGGCAATTGCGGCCCTCCAGATGTTGATGAACTACACATCCCAGGATGCTTTGCATTAGTTTTGCTATGTGGCCATGCTGAAACTGATGCAAGGCATGCTGGGATGTGTAGTTCATCAACATTTGGAGGGCCGCAATTGCCCAGCCCTGGTGTAGACATTCGTTTTTGTAAATACAAATACGAATGTCCCATCATTAGGAATACGAATTGTTGTATTTCTGGGATAGTAAATCCCGAAAATACAAATGAGTAAAAAATAGGTGTATTTCTGCCTACGAATACACCTATTTTTTACGAATCCATATTAGTAAATTTCCCCCATAATGTCATTTATTAAGCCCCCCCAGTATCGACGTGATCCCGAAGCGTGGCGAGTAATACATTATGGGGGAAATTTACTAAAGGAAATTTGTAAAAAAATAGGTGTATTTGTATCCAGAAATACACTTATTTTTTACATTTACTATCCCAAAAATACAGCAATTCGTAGTCGTATAGATGTGCTATCAATACTAATACAAATTGCCGTATTTTCGGGATAGTAAATGTCAAAAATAAGTGTATTTCTGCATACAAATACACCTATTTTTTACAAATTTCCTTTAGTAAATTTCCCCCTATGTTACATGTATTACGCATGCACTCGCCACGCTTCGGGCTCGCCAAACTATATAAGATCGACTCCACGCCGACATGGATAGTGGGGGTATGAAAAGGTCAGTCGGACGCGTACCGCCGCCGCTCGCCACACTTCGGGATGACGTGGAAAGTGGGGGTGGGGGGCCAAAATACATGACATGATGGGGGAAATTTACCCCCGCCTCCCGAATGCCGCTATTGGCCGCCTTGCGGCCTAGCGGCCAATCAGGAGCCGCTAGGCCGCAAGGCGGCCAATAGCGGCATTCGGGAGGCGGAGCCGCACGATGTAAACAAACACCGTGCGGCTCCCTCAGTCCGGTCTGGTTTCGGGGTGTTCGGTTTGTTTTTTTGCCAAGACACTTACCTGGACTACGTCGTGCTGGGACAGGTGAGTATGGTTTTCTTCCACAGCTTCCTCCATGGATTTCGTCGGATCCGGACGCCATCGCCGACAGCGACGTCGACTTGAAGAAGGACGTCGACATGGATCCAGAAGACCGCCGAGACAGGACCAGAAGACGACACAGGACCAGGGCTACCTATGGAAAGAAGATAGGTAAGTATTAGTATGTGTGGGCTTTGTATGTATTAAAGTTTTATTTTAAAAGTGTGTCAGTGTATTTTGTGTACTATTTTTTTAACTGTGGAACTACAAGTGCCAGCGGGCCCTTTAATGCCCAGCAGGCTGGGACTTGTGGTTCTCCAAGTCCCAGCTTGCTGGGGAGGCTTGCTGGCACTTGTAGTGCCACAGTAAAAAACAATAGTTTAATCTTTTTTTTTACACCATAATCAGCCCGATGCCCACCGCCCAGGGGCATCGGGGACAGTACCAGGCTTCAGCCTGGTCAGGTAAGTCCTGGAGGGGGGGACCCCTTCATTGGGGGGGTCCCCACTCCCCCAGGGCCCCTGGCCAGGCTGACTGGTCGGTAGGGTTAATGTTTTGGCCGCGGGACCTTATATCATAATTGTCCCCCGGCTGTGACATTACCCTGCTGGCTGGTTGTGCCTGGGACTGGTTCTTGAAATACGGGGGACCCCTAGTCATTTTGTCCCCCGTATTTTGGGAACCAGCCCCGGACCTGGAGCCTGGGGCTGGTTGTTAAAAATCGGGGAAACCCTATTTGTCGGGTTCCCTGATTTTTAATTACCGGCCCCGGCTCCTTCAGCCTGGTGCTGGTTTCGTTTTTTTTTTTTTAAATTTATTAAATTTTTCTATTTTTTTACACTGAAGCCTGCACGGATCTGACTGATCCGTGCAGGCTAAAACGCAAATAGAACAGGAAAATGGTGTTCTATTTTTCTGTCGTATTTGCGTGACTGTTTCACACCACTTAGCAGCCGTATTATCAGTACGGCTGCTTAGTACATCAGGAACCACCATTCTTTTGAATGGTGATTTCTGTCGCATTCTATCGATGGTGTAGGACATTCGTATTTGTAAATACAAATACGAATGTTCCATCTTTAGGAATACGAATTGTTGTATTTTTGGGATTGTAAATCCCGAAAATACAAATTCGTAAAAAAAAGGTGTATTTCTCCCTACGAATACACCTTTTTTCTACGAATCCATTTTGATAAATGTCCCCCGATATGTCATTTAATGGTATAGATAATTAAATGGCATTATTCTATGTTCCATCAGAACCGATATCTCATCGTTGCATGCCATACAATAATGGCATGCGATGAGATGCAATTTTTGATCGCACACCATCGCATCGCATGCCATACAATAATGGGATGCGATGCAATGAGATTTTTTATTGCACCCTATCTTTTTAATGGATTCACTGACACAGAGCAGTGAATACATTATATAGGAAAATCGCATCGCATTGCATGCCATACACTACGCAAATGGCGTAGTGGGCGCCGTGATAATACACAAGTACCGTGTGTGCGAACAGTTCGTTTGAAAGCAAAACATTTTAACTAGAGATGTGCGGTTTGTTTCCCCAGAAATCATAATCCATTTGAGTTCTGTGGATCCAGAACAAAACCCAGTCTGGATTGTCAGGGGAGAACCAATGCATGGTTTGCTAATTACAGAATTTGCATTGCAAAATGCATCTACGAATGCATCGCTATTGCCGATGAATTGTGATTTTTTTTTTTCTGGGCAGCAATTTTTAGATCGCAAGAACCAAAACACAATGATAATTCAGAACCAAAACACAATGATAATTCAGAACCAAAACACAATGATAATTCAGAACCAAAACACAATGATCATTCAGAACCAAGACACAGGAGTCTGTGCAGAACTTTTTGGCACCTATTCAGAATGGCTAACACATAGCCCATGACGGGTGTAGTATGAAGGCCCGACAGTCAGGATTCCACGGTCAGTATACCGACATCAGAATCCCGGCCACCGGTACTCCGACAGGATGGCCAGCGCAAAAGAAGCCCCTTGTGCTTTTATTTTCCCTCTATGGGAACCGTGGACCCCCACCAGGGAGAATAGCCCGTCAGTCAGGACCCTGACTATTGGGCATTTGGACAGTTGAGATACCGGTGTTGGTATAATGACCATCGGGATCCTGACTGTCGGGCTGTCATCCGGCACCCGGCCATGACACAAATCATTTGTGAGTGCCATTAGCATTGAAGAAGACATTCTCGATAATGCCAATAGAAATATAGGGTGACATTCTATGGACTGCGATTTGCGTTTTTTGGCGTTAATTAGACCAGAAAATGGCGATATCGCATTTTTCCATTAAATCGCTAATTTAATGGGATGCGCTAAGGGACTGAAATCGCATATTATGTGCGTTAAGGTATGCTGAGTAAAAGTGCGAGATTAATTCGCATTTTTATCGCATCCAGATGTTTTCGTATAGAAAAGTATACAAGTCGCTTATTTAATGCAATGCGCATTTGCACATCGCACTTTTTTGGTGCCTAATTATCGCACTTATTTCAGACCAGGGTCTGTTTGGCGAATTAGCCCGAACCCTGCACAGATCGCAATGTTCTGTGCAGGGTTCTGCTGTAAAAAATAAAACAAAGGGTTAAAAAAAAAACGAGCGCGGGGTCCCCCGCCAGAGTATAACCAGCCCCGGGCTCACTGAGCCGGTGCTGGTGACATAAAATCAGGGTCCCCGACAAATAGGGGTCCCCTTGATTTCATGAAACCAGCACCAGGCTCAAGGTCCGGCGCTGGTTCCCAAAATACGGGGGACAAAATGACTAGGGGTCCCCCGTATTTTAAGAACCAGCACCGGACACAACCAGCCAGCAGGGTAATGCCACAGCCGGGGGAAACTTATTATATAAGCTCCTGCGGGCAAAGCATTAACCCCCTGGCTGGTCAGCATGGGCAGGGGTCCTGGGGAAGTGGGGACCCCCCCCAAATGAAGGGGTCCCCCCCCTCCAGGACTTACCAGCCCATGCTGATAGTCCGGGGCTGTCCCCGATGCCCCTGGGCAGTGGGCATCGGGCTGATGGCTTGTGTAAAAAAAAGAATAAAAACTATTGTTTTGTACTGGCGAACTATGAGTCCCAGCAAGCCTACCCCGCATGCTGGGACTTGGAGAACCACAAGTCCCAGCATGCGGGGCATTAAAGGGCCCGCTGGCACTTGTAGTTCTGCAGTACAAAAAATAGTTAACAAAAACACACTGACACACTGTAAAATAAAAGTTTAATACACACAAAACACACACACACTGATACTTACCTACCTTGAGCCCGTAGGTCGGTCCCTGGATCCTGGGTCCGTCCTCCGGGGCTCCAGGGCAGAAGAGTCCGGTTCCGGGGCCTTGGTCCTGGTTCCGGGGCTGGTCCTGGGGTTCCGGGGCTCCTGGGCTGCAGAATCCGGGGTCCGGGATCCGAGGTAGTCCCCAGGGGTACCTAAGGAAGGAAATCCAACTCACCTGGTCCCCGGCGACGACCTCGGCATCCTCTCCGGTGACAGCGCTGCTCCCATCTGGTACCCGGCTCGCAGGACTTTGACAGGCGCAGAGATGTTTCCTCCTCGGCGTCTCTGCACAGAATGATTTCTGGCCAATCAGGAGCCGAGAAAGTCGGCTCCTGATTGGCCAGAAATCATTCTGAATACAGACGCCGAGGAAGTAACATCTCTGCGCATCTAGAGCAGAGATGTTTCCTACTCGGCGTCTCTAGTTAGAATGATTTCTGGCCAATCAGGAGCCGACTTTCTCGGCTCCTGATTGGCCAGAAATTATTCTGTGCAGAGACGCCGAGGAGGAAACATCTCTGCGCCTGTCAAAGTCCTGCGAGCCGGGTACCAGATGGGAGCAGCGCTGTCACCGGAGAGGATGCCGAGGTCGTCGCCGGGGACCAGGTGAGTTGGATTTCCTTCCTTAGGTACCCCTGGGGACTACCTCGGATCCCGGACCCCGGATTCTGCAGCCCAGGAGCCCCGGAACCCCAGGACCAGCCCCGGAACCAGGACCAAGGCCCCGGAACCGGACTCTTCTGTCCTGGAGCCCCGGAGGACGGACCCAGGATCCAGGGACCGACCTACGGGCTCAAGGTAGGTAAGTATCAGTGTGTGTGTGTTTTGTGTGTATTAAACTTTTATTTTACAGTGTGTCAGTGTGTTTTTGTTAACTATTTTTTGTACTGCAGAACTACAAGTGCCAGCGGGCCCTTTAATGCCCAGCATGCTGGGACTTGTGGTTCTCCAAGTCCCAGCATGCGGGGTAGGCTTGCTGGGACTCATAGTTCGCCAGTACAAAACAATAGTTTTTATTCTTTTTTTTACACAAGCCATCAGCCCGATGCCCACCGCCCAGGGGCATCGGAGACAGCCCCGGACTATCAGCATGGGCTGGTAAGTCCTGGAGGGGGGGACCCCTTCATTTGGGGGGGGTCCCCACTTCCCCAGGACCCCTGCCCATGCTGACCAGCCAGGGGGTTAATGCTTTGGCCGCGGGAGCTTATATAATAAGTTTCCCCCGGCTGTGGCATTACCCTGCTGGCTGGTTGTGTCCGGTGCTGGTTCTTAAAATACGGGGGACCCCTAGTCATTTTGTCCCCCGTATTTTGGGAACCAGCGCCGGACCTTGAGCCTGGTGCTGGTTTCATGAAATCAAGGGGACCCCTATTTGTCGGGGACCCTGATTTTATGTCACCAGCACCGGCTCAATGAGTCCGGGGCTGGTTATGCTCGGGCGGGGGACCCCGCGCTCGTTTTTTTTTTTTAACTTTGCGCTGTCCTGCAAACGTGCGATTTTCAGACATGAAAATCGCACATTTTCAGGACTAAAGACAGCGCACCACTTCGCCGCAAATCGCCCCTCTTCGCACTTTTCAGCCTCCAATGCGCATCACATTAAATAAGCGAATTTTGACTGAAAAGTGCGAATTGAAAAAAGGCGATTTGCGGCGATGTGGTGCGCGAAAAAAACATGCGCATTTAGCGCAAAGCATAGAATGTCACCCATAATGCCAAATGTAATAGGGTGTGAGAATCAGAAAGTGAGAGATTATGGGAGAATTTTCTCATTTTTTTTAAAGCGGCAATCATTTACATGGCAAAATAAGTTCTTCCCTTTTCCAAATAGTCGATGAAGATTATGCCTTTCGAATCCCAGAAAACAGTGGCCATGACCTTTCCGGGCGATGGAACCATCTTCACCTTCTTTGGTGCACGTTCGCTGGGTAAAGTCCACTGTTGTGACTGTTCCTTCATTTATGGCATGTAGTGATGGATCAATGTTTCATCAACAGTCATGTAATGGCACAGAATCTCCTTTGGATTGCGCATAAACTGGTCCAAACACTGCTTTGAAGTTGCCATTCGATTACGCTTGTTGTCCACAGTGAGCAAACGTGGCACCCGTTTTTTATACAAAAATGGAGAGGGGGCCTCTGGCTCTTTCCACAAAACTAATAATAGACCATGTGAATGAATCGCTCTGCAAATGATAATAGTGAGATCAGAAACAAACACCTCCTACAATATCTGTCTGTCCCTCTTGGTGCAAGACTGACCTTAAATAAAGACTCTATGTTCATAAGACCCTATGTTTAACCAGTACACAGTTCCTTTCATCAACATCAAGGTCCTACGTTCCATTCCCCCTCTCAATGGATGCTGACCTCATATAAAAGCCCTATATACACATAGGGGTTTCTTTTCATCAAATGGGTTAACAATCGTCACTCTACCTATATGCCACAAAAGGTATCTTTATGGCCGCCTAGAATGCCTCTCCACCAACCAACAAGGGGCTCAGCAGCCCCTTTTCACCTTGACCATGCTCGACCATGCCCCCTATGCACTAGGACATGCCCATCTGTCTCCTGAGGACACGGACAGAGCACCACACGGCACCTTGCCTCTAGTCCCCTCACAAGTACAGCACTCCGGTTAGGAGTAAGGAGTTTAGCACCTTATCTTGCTTATTTCAGCATTGTATTTTACAACACTGCACAAAGTTTAGGAGTAAGGAGTACAGCACTCTCTTCCCGCTTAATATAGCATTTTGACATTATCATTCTACAAAACTTAAACCCTATTAAGGTTTTTTATATGTAACATGTGAGTACGTATATGTTTGTCTAAAGTGTATACCGGGATTAGGCCGCACCTCCCCCCGTTTTTCCTTATACGAATTTTTATGAGTGTACAAGTATATACGCTTCTTTGTTTTTTATGATATCATTTTAATAAATTTATATTCCAACGTAGAAACAATTTCCGTGTCTTTCTACTGTTCATGGTGTAGGATTGCGCAGGTGTGTCCTTTTTTTCCCTTTTTTGTCCATGCCCCTTTTACCTGAGACTCTGCCCCTTTTCTGGGAGTGCGACATGGTTATGGTATAGAAGATCGGCGATTTCTAGATCACCATGACCACTAATGGCCGACCGCGACTAGTTAGATGCCTAAAAATAGACAGCAAATCGACCGTAACAGAAAAACAACACAAGCAAAAGGTCAACAGGAACAGTCGACAGTGAAAAGATTGACACACGTTTTTTTGTGTCTATGGGGTCTATATTGACATAGCTCGACATAGATGCCGTATAAGAGTACTGCGTCCCCTCGAATGGTTTGTTGCGCCCGGCACACTATTATATTCTCCATCTACGTCCACATGGTAAATTATGAACAAGTCAACCTTTTTCTTGTGTCGACCTGTCAATGACGATCTAGTGTATGCCGGTCATTTTTAGCCATCTACGTAGATAGTCGATCAAATCACTGTCAATCTAGACATCATCAATCAATCTGTCAACCGGATAGGATTCAGCATTAGTTGCACCTGCAAATCTCAATTTTTTTTATTCCATTAAATTAAATGCTTTTGTAAGATATGAAGAGATTTTTATCAAAAAAAGGCAAAAAATCTTACAAAAATATGCATTGCAGTAGTTAATCGAAGTGAAATAAACTCCTACACAAGTGTTGGTTTGAAATATTAAAGTGGGACATTACTGCCATCTGCTGGTGTCAAATTGGACCTTGTACAGTTTATTCTGAGCATGCAAGCTGAAAACTTCCTGTGCGTCTGTGCTCTATTGGTGCATTTGTCTTTGTAGGCTGCTAACACGACTATTAGACATTGCTACGGACTATCACTAAGCATTGTCAATTCATTCTTCCCCATGTTGTGGATGGGATATAATGAGGTAGAAGTTTAGCATTGCACTATTATAGGGCCTTATTCTAGTTTACTCTTTCTGACAAAATCCTTCTTAGATGGACAAAACCATGTGCACTGCAGGTGGGGACAGATGTTACTTGTGCAGAGAGAATTAGATTTGGGTGACTTATTTTGTTTCTGTGCAGGGTAAATACTGGCTGCTTTATATTTACACTGCAATATAGATCTCACTTTGAAGTAAAACCCCAACCAAATCTAATTTTCTCTGCACAAGTTACATCTGCCCCACCTGCAATGTATATGGTTTTGTCCATCTAAGAAGGATTTTATCAGAAAGAGTGAGCTAGAATAAGGCCCATAATGTCATACTACATAGCCATATAGGAAGGCAGCTCTAGACTGCACACCTTAACTTCTTGTAATGAGGGAAGGTGCTACCCTGCTGAGATTGTTAGTTCCATACAAAAAAAGGGGGATGCAGGTGCAATCATTACTGCTAACATTATATATATATATATATATATATATATATATATATATATATATATACATACTGTATGTATATAGGTTGGTGGATTAGGTGACAGTCACAGGTTTAATAAATAAGGGATACAGGAGACTCCTAATACGGTTCAGCGTTTCAATTTATTCAGTCATCATCAGGATGACGATTGAATAAATCAAAATGTTGAAGTCTCCTGTATCCCTAATTTATTAAACCCGTGACTGCCGCCTAATCCACCAACCTACAAATCCTTGAAGGAGGGTACCTGGTCTTATTTACACGGAAAATGGAGTGCTGAGCATATAAGCATCTATCTATCTATCTATATAGACACAGACTTCTTTCAATAAGAAATGTGCACCGGACACTTTTCGGGGGTTGTGTTTTGGTTTTGGATCTGAATCTCCTTATGTGTATTGGAACTGGATTGGTTTTGCCCAAACCACCCTTTCGGGTTTTGGTTCTGTATTTTTGTTCAAAAACCATAATAACAGCTAAAATCACAGATTTGGGTGGGTTTTTTTTGGGAAAGGGGGGGGGGGGGGCTCCTAAAGTAATATCAATAGCATTAATTTCCACTAATTTCTATTTTATTCTGAACACCTCACACCTCACAATATTGGTAGCTGGATGATTAAGCTGAATGCTTAAGCTAAGCGACAGTGGGTGGCACAAACACCTGGCACATCTAGGAGTGGCACTGCAGTGTCAGACAAGATGGCCATTTTAAAAACTAGGCCCCAAAGAGGACATAGAGCAAAGAAAAGAGGTGCAAGATGGAACTGTCCTTGGGATTTCCAACCCACAACTATAAACAGGAAATGCACACTTTAACAAACCAATCATTTCAGCAACAGGGTCTGCCACAGGACTGTGGCTGAAATAATTGGTTTGTTTAGGCCCCCCCAAAACAAACTGCCAATGCTCCAATGAGCACATAATGCACAGAAAAGAGGTGCAAGATGGAATTGTCCTTCTGAAAAAAGATGTTGGCAGAGATTGAAGGCGCTAGGCAGGAGATAATGTCACTACGTCTATGTAGGAGCTCGCAAAGAAGAGGAGGAGGAGCTGAGTAAAAACATGGTTGCTCAATGTAGCTGACAAAGACATCCTGGAGAATGCTGAGCTGATGAAGATATACTGGAGTATGATACGGGCAGGTGTGGGATAATGTCACTGGGTCTTTGTAGGAGCTGGCAAAGATGAGAAGGAGGAGTTGAAGAAAATATGGATGCTCATATTAGGCTGGGCTGATGATGACATCTTGGAGTATGATACAGGCAGGTGTGAGATTAGGTCACAGCATAGTATCTGGCAATGCTACACAGAGCATAAAATGCAAAGAAAGAGGTACTGTACAATATGGAATAGTCCTTGGGCCCTTCTGCCCACCCTTATATTGTATGAAAAGAACACGAACACTTTAACAAACTAAATCAGAGACAGGATCTGCCACACCACAACTGTGGCTGAAATGCAGTTGAACTATATATGTCAGTGCATAATTACAGTCCGTCCTGGTGGTGGTGGCTGTCCCTGTTTAGGGGGGGGGGAGCATATATTACCTCTTGGCAAGGAGCATTTATTTATTCCTACATTGTAACGACCATGTAACCCGCATGGCAATGACCATGTAACCCACATGGCAACGAGCATGTATTCCCCCTTGGCAACAAGCATAGAACCCCTAGCAACAAGCATGTAATGGCTTGCCAACAAGCATGTAATGGCTGTCCCTGTTTAGGGGGGGGGGGGGGAGCATATATTACCTCTTGGCAACGAACATGTAATCCCACCTGGCAAGGAGCATGGAACCCCTGGCAATGAGCATTTAATCCCAGATGGCAATGAACACGTAATCCCACATGGCAACGAACATGGAACCCCTGGCAACGAGCATGTAGGTAAGAAGCATTTATGTTGCATAATTTGTCATAGGCATTATGGTGTGTGGCATAATACATAATGGACATTATGGTGTTTGACATAATACGTAATGGACATTATGGTTTGTGGCTTGACGTGTAAAGGGCATTATGGTGTAAATTTGTGCCACGCCACTTCAGAGCGCAATGTCTCTGTTTGTGGAATTTATTGTGCATTTTGTCTCAATCTGTGTGGCATTATGTGAATTTTGGCTCAATCCATGTGGAATTATGTGAATTTGGGCTCATTCTGTTTGGCATCATGTGTAAGGGGCAAGTATAATGGGGTCATAATTTGTTGCATAATGTGTAGAAGTGGTATATGGTGTGGTACAGTAAACTTAAGGACACTCCCCTTTTACATGGCCACACCCCCTTTTCCAGAGCGCGCGCACTACTGCATCCTTCACTTTTGACGCCAAGGTGGGCCTGTGTACTTTAAAGGTCAGGGTCTATATACTGTATACTACCATTCCCCCTCTCTCTGCTCTCCTCCACTCTCTCTCTCTCTCTCTCTCTTTCTCTCTTTCTCTCTCTCTCTCTCTCTCTGAGCAGGCTCACTGGCACCCCCAATCCCCTCCCTCTCATGGTGTCCCCCCTGTCATTTTCTCCTGGGTCCGCCCCGGGGATTTATGTAGGATCCATACAAACCCTGTGAGAATCTGACAGTGAGATGATGAAGTTTTGACTTATTCTGAGATCCGCGTCTGGTGGGAAAACCTGAGCCAAGCTCGGATTGTGAAGTTTGGGGGGTGGGGTTACTCAGTTCTCAGAGATCCAAACCGACTCATCCCTACTTTTTATATTGGGCCAAAAATATGATCCTGGCCACCAACGTTGAGGTCACTACTGTAGAAACAGACTGCTGGACAATGGACAAAAATGATTGTTCAGATACATTTTTATATCAAAGTAAATGGTTTATTTTCATTTGCTCCCATAAAGATGGAGCGCCTCTCATTCAGCGTCAGGGATCTGCAGAATGTCCCCGCTGGCGATCACCAGCGGAGAGGCTCTCCACCTGACGGATGCACGAGCATCTCTCCACACATACGCGGGGGACAGAAACCCTGCCGTCTCCACTTCAGGGAGACAGGCAGGGTTAGGGGGGTGTGGGGAGATGGCTGGACTGACGAGGACCGCCGGGGAGCTCCATCGGAAGGGGACATGAGAGCGTCTCGTGCACGCGCGTCCCCTTCCAGCAGCTGTTCCCTGATTTGACAGATAATTCTTTAGGTGTGTACCCACCTTAACAGAAGCCCTGTCCTCTGGGGAGACAATCCGGAGGCGTACCTGCTGTCCAGCCGGAGCGGTCCATCTGGCCATTTGCCCTTCAGGTATTTTCCAGAACTCCTAGATGGTCAGTGCTGCCATGGCCACTGCTCAAAATGTGGGTTCAAACAGAAGCCACAACTTGTGACTGTAAACAGAAGCCACAACTTGTGACTGTAATGATAATAAAAAGCAACTTTTAGCCTTAATTATAAATAGTCTCTGAATCCAAAATAAGTTATTTACTGCAAGCTTCATGGTTTTATTCACAAAGAAGCAATATTAACCAGACATCTAGTTAAATCTCTGGCAAGAGCTCTCTAATTAAAAAAGAGACACAACTCATTTGCGGAATAGAAGGGAAAACAAAGGCACAAACAGAAACAATTCAGAGCAAAGTAGTTGGAAATGAATTCTCTCTGGAAACAGTCTAAGGGCTGTTTCACACAGTACGGTTCCTGCCGCACGGTGAAATCCCGTACGGTCAGGGAGCCGCGCCGCACTCAGAATTTTATAATGGCAGGGATGGCCACAGCCCGGCAGCCGTCCCTTCCAGTGGGGGGATCCGGCTGCAGCCGTGCGGCCGGGCCGTGGCCGTCCCGTGTGAATGGACACAATAGTGTCCATTCACAACTGCTGAGTGCGGCACGGCTCCCTGGCCGTACGGGATTTCACCGTGCGGCAGGAACCGTACTGTGTGAAACAGCCCTAATTTGTCCTAGCTGACCCGGACAAGTTCTAATTAGAGAAAAAACATCAGGTAGTCAGATTTCATAGGTGGTCAGGATCAGTGGCGTGGCTAGAAATTATTCACCCCCCTGCCAAAAAAAATCCCCCCCCCCCCCCCAAAGAAGGGGCGAGGCGATGTACTACGGGCTCTACTGGCTGAACTGACAGATGAACTTGGTGAGCAGGACTTCATGATCCTCTCTGTTCTCTGCGTCCGCGTATATGAATGCCTCTGATTTATCCACGGCGTCTGTGCCTGCGAGGTTTAGCAGCATGTATGCTTGTACCTTCTTTGACTTGTCTGATAAGCCCACGATGCAGTACACGTGCCATTCTCTCTTGAATCCGAGCCAGTTGTCAGCGATGTGTTCGTCGAAGACCAGCGGGTCAATCTTCCTCAGCCCATGTGCCATGTTGATCCCGCTTCTGACACCATGTAGATGTGTGTGTATCAAATGAACTCATGGACACCTGTGCAGCTTGAATCAGGTGCGTCTTTATTCAGCTCCGGCTAACACTGACTGACTGTCCGGCCGCCTGACCGGAAGTGAGTCACACCTGGAGACTACAAGTACCAAGATGCACTGCATGAATCTACACTAGGTGTGCCATATCAGACTAGTGGTGATGCTA
This sequence comes from Crinia signifera, assembly GCF_055691185.1. Taxonomy (NCBI): domain Eukaryota; kingdom Metazoa; phylum Chordata; class Amphibia; order Anura; family Myobatrachidae; genus Crinia; species Crinia signifera. Next base: position 285,702,595 of record NC_139221.1, read on the forward strand.
AGTCTGTCATGTCAGTCCAGGGGTGATGCTAAGTGTGCCATATCAGTCCAGTTTTTGTGACACCCACTTGAGTCGCTTTGCATAGGCATCCAGCTACCTGGGTTTAACCTTTTGGCCTAAAAACTATATTGTGAGGTGTGAGGTGTTCAGGATAGAAATTAGTGGAAATTAATGATATTGAGGTTAATAATAGCGTAGGAGCAAAAAAAAAAAAAAAAAAAAGTTCTGCGATTTTAGTGATTTTTATGTTTTTTGGCAAAAAAAAATAAAGATCCAAAATACGAAACATGAAAATGGTGGTGTTTTGGAACAGATCCAGATCCAAAACACTGCCCGAGATACAGACCCAAAATGCATTTCACGAAACACAAAAAGTGCCCGATGCACATCCCTAATGCTGACATATGCTGACACACACTGCTGCTGCAGACCAGTCCACCGGGGTCTGGACACTGCTAAGTAATTAAGGACTAATTAAGCTAATTGGAAACGTCCAGGGATTCCAGAGTAAGTCCCAATAATTTTACCTAAAAAGTACAATGTTAGTAAAAATCAGACTTGCACTGGTGCTGCGCAAAAATCCTTAAACTTCTTATATTGAGTCCATTGACCCTGAATCTGGGGACAGAAAATGTAGGAAATATACTGGCTGCACTAAGTAGCCAACGCCAAGTCATTAAATGTACACTCTGTAATGAGATCAAATACAAATTGACTTTGAAGGGGGAAAATCTGAAAGGAAACAATCTCCCTGATGGTCTGCTAGTTATTGTGGTCTTATATAATCACTCCACTTCCAAAACTTGCAATCAATAGCGTATTGTTTCCATGGCTGTATTTCTAACCTTTAAGGCCTAGCATTATATACTGTTAAAATAATTGCCCTTATTTAATTGCATGGCTGTGTTTTCTTTTCTAATTGACTCATTAACTAACAAAGCCAAAGACATCATTACTTCTATTTAAGATCAAAAACATTGGGAAAGCCCTCTATACTGATCTTTTTTTCCAGAGCAATTACTGAGCATTTACACAAACAGGAACAGTTATAAACTTTCGTTTGATAATATTTAAAATATCCAGATCAGAAAAGCAAGCTTACTTTGGGGCTTTTCTTGGGTTAGGAGGAATTGTAGAGGCAGAAGGTGCTTACATTGCTGGGAGATACAAACATCTACAATGTCTACAAGAAATACTAAACCCATATGAAGAACATCTGCTAATGTGATGAAATGCCTACAGTATGTATGGAACACAACATATACAATCAAACAAAAGATTATATATAAAGATTTTCGATAAGAGCTCATCTGCTCTAAAATGAGAAACATTGTCAACTTGGCAAAGTACATGTAGATGTGTGCGTATCAAGAAACTCACGGACACCTGTGCAGCTTCAAACAGGTGCGTCTTTATTCCAGCTCCGGCTAACACTGACTGCCCGGCCAGTCATGTGACCGGCAGTGATGTCACAACCCGGGTACTACAAATACCAAGATGCATCCGATGCATCTACACCCCCCTTTTAAACTGAGAGGACACAACATGCCTGTTAGGAACCAGTCTGTTTTTTTGTCAGTTTCTGTTTGGCATTTTGACTCACTGGTGGCCTCCAGTGGCAGGTCTGTTGCCATTACAGCTTTGTGTTCTGGGAGCTTAATTTATTCACTAGGCTGTGAGATAATTAAGCTAATCAAGCACTAGCCTGGGAGCTCCCTGAATCTTCAGGTGTAATTAATCACCTGAGCCCTTTATAGGGCAGGCTCACCTGCAGTACTCTGCCAGTGATAGCTTCATGTTAACCTATGTTTAGGTCCTGCCTCCTGTAGAGAGAACTCTCTGTCAGCTCTCAGCTTCGCTATCTGGTTCCCTGTTCCGTCTGCTGTTTGGATCTCAGGATTTATCCTCTGCAGCTCATTGCTCACTGTAGCATCAGCCTGCATACCCGGACCCCGGAGCTTTCTGGTTCCTGCTGTTCTCCTTTGGAAATTCCAGTGCTCTCCTGGTTTCCTGCTTCCGAGTCTGTTTGGTGTGTCATCCAGTCCTGGGCCAGAGCCTGCGCCTGATCCACTTCCCTCTTCTCCCTGTGGGTCACGTAAGTGCTCCTTTGGAGCCCGGTGGTTCTATCTTTTATTATTCATTTGCCCGCCGGGGCTGTTCCCCGCTGTGGGTCCGTCATTATTCCTTTGTGTCATTTTTCCAGCTGTTCCTCCTGTTTTGTTATTGTCTGTCGCCCTAGCTTCCATCAGGCAGGGGTGTTTCCCTTTCCATCTGCAACCGGTTTTGGGGAATCACTTGCCTTGGTGTGCCCCTGTTCCGAGATTCCCTATTGTATCTCTTGTGTCTGCAACTGGGTCGCAACTCCCGTCCTTGGCCTGGTGCCGGTAGTCAGGGGTCTTTTTCCAGCTAGGTCCTTTAGCCAGATCATCCTTTTGAGCTACCCCCTGGCGATTGCTCACCCCTTGTCATTACCTAACACCTGGCTGCATCGGGGTCAGAGCCGGCCTAACTGGCTCTGTCGAACGCGGCGGCTACAGGCGAAGCCTAGCACTTGCAGGGGTATTCCATCTGCCCGGGGGACTCAACAGAGTCAGTGTAGGTTTCGCTGTGGCCGTTCTAAACAGCGGTCCCAGCTGCGGGCTCACGCCTGACCTTTTTCCTCCTGCCAGCTGTCGTATCACCCAGAGCCCAGGCGAAAACCATAACATTATCACTGGCCATACCGATATATGCATGTGTTCACAGTAGTCATAGGTATACATGCATATATAAAATTTTGTTTCAAGGTGATTTGGGTGTTTTTGATTGGTTGCGGGACTTATAGATTTGTCCATATTAAGATTTTTTTTTTCTTCCCGCATTTTGCCCGTTACAGGGTTTTGCTTTATTCAGCTTGCCCAGGTGGTCTGGTGTTTGTTTCATTGCTGTACTTAACTATGCAGGCCTTGCAAGCTTCCTTGATAGCCTTAAATACTGCCTTTTCAGCTTTAAAACCTGAGCGGGTTAAGGGTCTGCAGCAGTCATTTCGGCGATTGCAAGATCTGTTAACCCAAATTTTCCTGGACCTGTCTGAGGTTGTTGGGGCTCAACCAGCTCCTAAGGAGACCCTGGCTAAAGGGTTAGTCAATCAAACTTCAGATCAGGAGATTCAGAAGGGACATAGAAGTTTTTTACGGCCAAGGCTCACACCAGAAGAGCGGCGACGGCGTAAAGACTTTAACCTATGTCTGTATTGTGGGGAATCAGGCCACTTTCTCCAGTATTGTGAATTGCGCAGACCTGGTGGTGGTACTGGGAAGGATTTTCCTCAATCCAAGTGGTATCAGGAGATTACATCTATGTCTGTCTCCTCTAAGCAGGAGGAGCCTGACCACACACCCCACATACGTAACACTCCGACTTACAACTGGGGTCCTAAGACTAGAGCGCCCCATGTTGAGGTACGGAATCAGACGGGAATGTGGAATTCATCCACAAAGTTTCCAGACAGAAAGACGTTGGATACTAATCTTCCAGTCAGGGAGATCAACGTTCTTTCAACATTGGAACTGTTAAGTCCCGTAGAGGAGTATCAGGTTTTTCCCTCAAAAGGGGCTTCAAGCGGCATAATCTCAGAGGGGGTCCTTGAAGCCATCACCCCTAAGAGGGGCTTGGGGAACTTAACCCCACATGGAGTTATGGAGGTCATTGCTCCTGATGAGGCCTTGGGAGGCATAACTCCGAAAAAAAGAATCCCTGACATCAGTCTCAGCCGGGATTTCTAGTGACATCTTCCCCGATCTTGGGGTTATCGGAGTTGCCTCTGAGGTTGTGGATACAGGAGTCCCGGTCTCCTTAGGCGAGTCCGATGCCGGGGGCTCATCTAGCGGCAAGGGTGCTTGGGGCTCATTGAACGTTTGTGGTGCTCGAGGTCAGTCGAGCCAATTTGATGCCCAAGGCCCGCTGAGCATGTCTAATGATACTCCTAACACTCCATACTTCGATGGAGATTTGGCCCAGCTCCGACCAATTGCTCAGCAATTCCTCGCTAAAATGGACTTCTCACATAATACGAAGATAACTCCTACTTTTGCTGTCCGTTATCTCTTATCATGCTTTAGAGGAAGAGCTTTGGAGTGGGTTAAACCTCTCATAGAGGCTGACGATCCCATCCTAAGGGATCTTCCGGGTTTCCTAAAAACCGTGCGGAAAGTGTTCAGCCCAAAGGCCGTAGCCCCGAGTGGGGGCCCAAAGGCCGTAGCCCCGAGTGGGGGCCCAAAAGTTTGTTTCACCCCGGAAGGGGGTCAAGTTTGTTTTGCCCCGGAAAGGGGTCAAGTCTGTGTCGCCCCAGAAGGTGGGCAAGTCTGTGTCGCCCCAGAAGGGGACTCTGTCTGTCCGGTCCCAGAAGGGGACTCTGTCTGTCCGGTCCCAGAAGGGGACTCTGTCTGTCCGGTCCTAGAAGGGGACTCTGTCTGTCCGGTCCCAGAAGGGGACTCTGTCTGTCCAGTCCCAGAAGGGGACTCTGTTAGTCCGGTCCCTGAGGGGGGCTCAGTCCATCTAGCCTCAAGTGATATCATTGAAGCTGTGTCCCCGGAAAGGGTGGCCATATCCTTGTCTGAGGTCCCAAAGACCACAGCCTCAGCAAAGGACTTGAGAGCCATAAACCAAGTTGGGGTCTCGGTCATGCCAGCTTCTAGGGAGACTTCTGGAGTTTTAACTTCTAGTGGGGTCGTTCCCATAGAGAATACCAGTTCTGAGGTCCCAGAGATGGATGTCCCTACGTCCATCGTATTTGATGGAGATCTTGCCCATTTTATTGCCCTGGTTAAACACTATACTTCCCTTTTTGAATCAGGACCATCTTCAGGGGTCACTTGGACTAATATTATATACCTCCTCATTTCGGCCTTTAGGGGTAGACCTCAGACATGGGCCTACGAGCGGATCAATTCTGGTGACCCTTGTATTCGAGATCTATCTTCTTTCTGTGATGCAGTTATTAAGAAGTTCAGTCCCAAAAAGGATAGGGTTCCACCAGCTCCTGGAAATGTGGTGCCCAGCATAAGCCAGGGGCTTAAGGACCTGGCTTCTGGAGACTCACAGTCTCTGTTTGTTCATTCTTCTGCCTCATCGCTTGGTCCGGAATCCAGGAGTTTGGCTATTGGTTTTGTCTCACTGACTCCTGACAAAAATTTTTTGGACACATCTGGTACCTGTAATTCTGGGTCTGGGAAATCCAATAAGAGTTCTGCCTATGGCCAATTAAAACATTCATCCCTTTCTGAGATTCCATCTGTTAAAAAGACTCTCATGATCTCCTCAGATCGAGACTTCAACTCTGTTTCTGATTTGGTAACCCATAGCTGTGATTTGATAGAAGGTACCATCAGATCTGATAATGTGTGGGGCCTTAAACTGCTGATTCCATCAAAATCTAGGAAAAAGAAAAAGAAGCATTAATCCTTTTCCGCTTTCATGGATCATCTTGTTTTCTTTTTGGTTGTGCCCTGTGGTCACCCTCTAGGGGGGGCACTGAGACAAGCCGTGGTTTTAGCTTGTGTTCACCTTTCTGTTGCCTTTGCCCCGTTATCCAGAATCCAGATACATTTAATTTTTGGGTGTTGACCCCTCCTCAAGGGGGGGGGGGGGGGTACTGTTAGGAACCAGTCTGTTTTTCTGTCAGTTTCTGTTTGGCATTTTGACTCACTGGTGGCCTCCAGTGGCAGGTCTGTTGCCATTACAGCTTTGTGTTCTGGGAGCTTAATTTATTCACTAGGCTGTGAGATAATTAAGCTAATCAAGCACTAGCCTGGGAGCTCCCTGAATCTTCAGGTGTAATTAATCACCTGAGCCCTTTATAGGGCAGGCTCACCTGCAGTACTCTGCCAGTGATAGCTTCATGTTAACCTATGTTTAGGTCCTGCCTCCTGTAGAGAGAACTCTCTGTCAGCTCTCAGCTTCGCTACCTGGTTCCCTGTTCCGTCTGCTGTTTGGATTTCAGGATTTATCCTCTGCAGCTCATTGCTCACTGTAGCATCAGCCTGCATACCCGGACCCCGGCGCTTTCTGGTTCCTGCTGTTCTCCTTTGGAAATTCCAGTGCTCTCCTGGTTTCCTGCTTCCGAGTCTGTTTGGTGTGTCATCCAGTCCTGGGCCAGAGCCTGCGCCTGATCCACTTCCCTCTTCTCCCTGTGGGTCACGTAAGTGCTCCTTTGGAGCCCGGTGGTTCTATCTTTTATTATTCATTTGCCCGCCGGGGCTGTTCCCCGCTGTGGGTCCGTCATTATTCCTTTGTGTCATTTTTCCAGCTGTTCCTCCTGTTTTGTTATTGTCTGTCGCCCTAGCTTCCATCAGGCAGGGGTGTTTCCCTTTCCATCTGCAACCGGTTTTGGGGAATCACTTGCCTTGGTGTGCCCCTGTTCCGAGATTCCCTATTGTATCTCTTGTGTCTGCAACTGGGTCGCAACTCCCGTCCTTGGCCTGGTGCCGGTAGTCAGGGGTCTTTTTCCAGCTAGGTCCTTTAGCCAGATCATCCTTTTGAGCTACCCCCTGGCGATTGCTCACCCCTTGTCATTACCTAACACCTGGCTGCATCGGGGTCAGAGCCGGCCTAACTGGCTCTGTCGAACGCGGCGGCTACAGGCGAAGCCTAGCACTTGCAGGGGTATTCCATCTGCCCGGGGGACTCAACAGAGTCAGTGTAGGTTTCACTGTGGCCGTTCTAAACAGCGGTCCCAGCTGCGGGCTCACGCCTGACCTTTTTCCTCCTGCCAGCTGTCGTATCACCCAGAGCCCAGGCGAAAACCATAACAATGCATGGTTATAACAAATCTAGAATAACAATGAAGATAAGGATGAAAGAGAAAGACTGCATAGCAAAGTCTTGGAACTTGGGATTGGGCTTGGACACCCGCCCGGACCTGGTGATGGTGTGCTGTGAGCCCATGGGATTGTTCTGGACAGTTTGGGAAGGCTCTGCCACTGGTAAGGTCTCTGGGATGGGATCGTCCAAATGATGTGAACCATTAGTAGCATTGGTTGCAGCAGTGGCAGTAACTGATGGACCCGGCTGTGCAGAGTCCTCTTCAGCTGTACTCAGCAGGTGCCGGCGGTTGCGCTCATACAAGGCATCATCAGACTGCACCACATAACTATTGGGACATCCTGCTGGACGCTGTACCACTGCTGTTCTATCAAAGCCTTGCTCGGTCTGTATGCGAACAGGTTGGCCTGGAGAAAGTGGTGGCAGGCGATGTGCAGATCTGTCATAGGATGCCTTGGAGCCTGCTCTGCGTCTGTTGATGCAATCACTCAGTTGGGATTCGACTCTGGGCCGTAGGAGCTGCTTTGCAATGGGGAGCACTGTACGGGTGCCCCGTGCCAACAAACACTGTGCAGGGGAGGGTAACCCGTCTACTGGGTGTATTTCTCAGGTTTAGCAGGGCTAGGTATATGTCTGAGCCATCTCGTGCACACTTCTCCATCAAGTGCTTTGCTGAGCACACTGCTCGCTCCGCCAACCCATTGTTTGCGGATAGTGAGGTCTACTGGTGATGTCCTGAAAGTCCCAAGTGTTGGCAAACTCTGCAAACTCTCTGCTTTTGAATTGCATGGCATTATCGGTGATGAGCTGCTGCGGAGTGCCATGTGCTGCAAAGTGCCTTTTTTGTTTTGATATTACCATCAGGCTTGTGGGGGTGAGGTGGTTAATTTCGAACCAGCCTGAGTAAGAGTCCACAAGCACCATGTACTCCTTCCCCCTCCATTCAAATAGGTCAGCCGCCAGGATGGACCAAGGAAGGTCCGGAATGTCATGAAGCAGCATGGGCTCCCGTGGCTAATGTGGACGCAGGGCATTGCAGGGAGCACAAAGAGACACGGCTCGTTCAATGTCACCATGCATAGAGGGCCAGAATGCAGTTTCTCGGGCCCTGTGTTTGGTGGCTTCCAGGCCTGCATGGCCCTGATGCAACTGCTGGGTGTATAAGGACTGTACAGCGGCTGGAATCACAAAGCGGTGACCTCGCATAATGACACCATCAACTATGGTGAGTTCATCCCTCATGCAGAAGAAGGGACATAAACAGTGAGGTCTGGATGAAGGTGGCCAGCCATTGAGGATGACGTCAGCGAGACACTGGGAGAGCTCATCCATGCTGGTGGCTGCACGCAGCTCCTCCATCCATTTGGTGGGAAGGACTTCTACAGCCATGACCTCGAACTAGTCCTCAAGGCTGCCCAAGTCAGTGGAAGGCAGGAATGCCTTGGACAATGAGTCAGCAACACACATTTCTTTACCTGGCTTGTAAATAATGTCCAAATTGTACCTTTGGAGCTTAAGCATCATGCTTTGTATGCGGGAAGAGGCAGAGTGTATAGGTTTCTTCAGGATGGTGATTAGAGGCTGATGATCTGTTTCAATCACGACAGGACGGCCATAGATGCAGTCATGAAAGCGTGTGCAAGCAAAGACAAGTGCCAACAGTTCTTTTTCTATTTGTGCATATCTCGTCTCCATGTCAGTGAGGGCCCTGGATGCAAATGCCACCGGCTTGCGGAGTTGAAGACAAACAGCCCCAAGGCCATTTTGTGAAGCATCAGCAGCAAGGACAACAGGATCATGCACGTTGAAATGCTGCAAAACTGGCGGTTTTGTGAGCATAGTCTTTAGTCGGTTGACAGCAGTTGTGTGTGTGTCCAACCAACATCATTCAGAGTCCTGATGCAGTAGCTGCCGCAAAGGTGCAGTGGTGGTGCTGTACTGTGGCAGAAACTTGGATAGGTAGTCGGTCATCCCCAGGAAGCGCTGGAGTGCCAATTTGTCTGCTGGGAGGGGCATCTGCAGGACGGCAGAGACCTTGTTGGGGTCTGGCAGGATGCCCTAGTCGGGGAGGAGGTGGCCCATGTATGCCACCTCCATGACCTGAACCTGCATTTGTCAAGGTTGAGCTTGGGGTTGAGGGCGTGAGCCCGTTGGAGTACCAGTACCTGGTGGAGGCGTTGATCATGCTCCTCTCTGGTGCGGCCCCAGACGAGGATGTTGTTAGCGATGATGTTACAGGGAGAGCCAGCGAACAGTTGCTCCATGCATCGCTGGAAGACTTCGCTGCCCGTGGTAATGATAGGGCATGCGGAGAAAGACGTAGTGCCCAATAGGGGTCATGAAGGCAGTAAGCAAGGAGGAGGCTCTGTCCAGAGGGATCTGCCAAAACCCACACTTGGCATTCAGGGTGCTAAAGATGGTTGCACCTGGCATGTCGGCGATCACCTGCTCGATAGTGCGGAGTGGGTGGTAGGGGCGTAACAGGGCCTTGTTTAGGTGTACTGGGTCGATGCATAAGCGTACAGTCTCATCTCTTTTAGCAGCTGCTACCATTGCAGACACCCATTGTGTTGCTTCTTCAATTGGTGCAATGACACCTAGCTGCGTTATTTTGTGTAGCTCTTGAGTGATTTTGTCCTTCATTGCAATGGGGACTCTGCGGTGAGCACAAACAGTGGGGGCAATAGAGTCATCCAGCCTTATATGATACGTGATGGGTAGCTTTCCTAGTGTGCTGTTGTCAAATAAGTCTTGGAAATCTTTCATTTCTGGGACAGTCATTTGAATAGAGTGTACATCAGGCCCCAGTGTCAACAGGCCCAGTTTCATGCTGTCCGGGAGGCCAAGCAATGCTTTAACTTGTTGGTCCACGATGTGGAATAGCAGTTCAGCACGGTTGAACTGTATTTTTGTGGTGCCAAGTGTGGTGATGACCTGGATTCCATATGCTATTAGGTTGATTTTGTCCTGTGGATTGATCTGTGCAGCAGGGTCTAGCTCGTGTAGTTGTCTGCGTGACATGACGTTGCACTTGGCCTCTGAGTCTATCTTGATTGTGGCCACTCTGTTGGTGTGTTTGGTCTTGAGCTTTATAAATATTTCACCCCTCTCATCATTGTGGTCGACACTGTCACAGACTGTTGTCCGGGCTGTGCTGTGCACCAGGTCTGTGTCTACCCGGCTGACCTGCCTGGGTGAGCGGCTGTATCGGGGTTCTGGCTGCTGCTTTGGGGGTATCTGGTCTTTAGAGTGACAGCACCTGGCAAAGTGGTTCCATTTGCCACATGCATTGCAGCGCTTATTATATGCGGGGCAGTTCTGCTTGCCTGGGGGGGTGCTATGCTGCACAGTTCCCACATGAGGGTGTGTGGGGTGCGGTGGCCGCCATGACACATACTTCAGAGTCCCTCTTTAACTCCCTTGTGCCCTTCTCTGCCTGCTCATGGAGCATGCATATGCTTATGGCCGTTTCTAGCGTGAGGCCCTTCTCCCTTAGCAGCTGTGCACGTACCTTGTCATTTCTAATGCCCCACACAATTCTGTCACGTATGAGTTTGTCTGTGAGTGTCCCAAAGTTGCACCTCTTGGCCAGTAGTTTTAGCGTGGAGGCGTATGACTGCACTGTATCGTTGCCCTTTTGGCTTGTACTGTTGAAGATATGCCTGTCCATGATGACGTTCTTTACCGGCATACAAATCTCCTCAAACTTGGCAAGCAGGACCTCAGGATCCTCTCTGCTCTCTGTATCCGCGTAGATAAATACCTCTGATTTGTCCAGGGCGTCTGTGCCTGCCAGGTTCAGCAGCGTGTATTCCTGTACCGTCTTTGACTTGTCTGATAAGCGCGCAATGCAGTACACGTGCCACTCTCTTTTGAAGCGGAGCCAGTTGTCAGCGATATGTTCGTCAAAAACCAACGGGTCAATCTTCCTCAGCCCATGTGCCATGTTGATCCCGCTTCTGACACCATGTAGATGTGTGCGTATCAAGAAACTCACGGACACCTGTGCAGCTTCAAACAGGTGCGTCTTTATTCCAGCTCCGGCTAACACTGACTGCCCGGACAGTCATGTGACTGGAAGTGATGTCACAACCCGGGTACTACAAATACCAAGATGCATCTACAGTACAGAAAAATATATATATACACATACCTCTCAACATTCATCATCCTGCATCCTTTCTGAAAAAGGATACATGGGTGGAGGGGCGGGGCCTCAGGTGGAGGTGATCACTGTCCTCCTCCACCTCCTCTAGCATCCTCAAAAACTGTCTGCAGTATGGGGGCAGCCATTTTCTGAGTGTCAGATTTTTTATTGGCAGCAGGAGCCGGGAGAGCAGGGAGAGCCGGGACCGCAGACTGATTTGCCGGCATCTGGTCCCGGGCAGACGGCAGCGGGTAACAATAGCCCTGCAGCCCCTCCCGGCGCCCTCCCTTTCTAAGCGCTTCCCCGCCACCGCAGGGGCTGCGGGGCTATAGTTACACCACTGAGGTCTACCATAAACATATATTATTCTTAATGAATAAACAATGGTACTATGGTCTCCACTGCACCTAGGAGCTGCTATAAAGCTACTAACTAGTATGAGAAGCCCTTTCACACAAAAACTATATAGAAACAAACAAAGGGCCTTATTCTGGTTGATTTGTTCGCTTACACATTTGTACACAGCTAAGAGAACGGTCCACACATGGGGAGCGAAGACAAGCCTCTAAGGCCAGAGAAGCCGTTCATTCGGATCCACACACAAAGGGGAGTGGCGTGCTAATGCACGTACGCTACCGTGTACTTACGGATCTTACCCTGTCCGCTCGGACTTCCAGTATGCGGACAGGCGGATGGCTGAGCGAACAGACTCTGCTGGTGTTTAACAGGCCACAGCAAGAATCCACTCGGAAGTAATGTTCAAACCATTACCCAATTACAGAAAGTGTAAAATGGCGTAAATCTTGTATTCTGAGTGATTTCCTCACATATAAGTATCTACCACTCCTACTGCAATGCTTTGGACACTGACAAACATACTTCCAATCTCTCAGCTCTTCTCATGCAACCAACCCTAAGCGACTTTTTAACACGTTTAAGTCTCTTCTGTACGGAGGGTACAGAAGAGACTTAAACTTGTTAAAAAGTCGCTCCTCCCTCCACCAGCTACCATAAGTGCACAAGAACTTGCCTCCTACTTTAAGGACAAGATTGATAGCATCCAATATGAAATGATATGCTCTAACCTACTTACTCCTTCACCTGTACCCTCTGGCACTTTCTCTTCATTTGAGCCCACAACTGAAAAACAATTATCCCCACTCTTCTTATTCTCCTACTCCACTACCTCTCCTCTTGATCCAATACCTGTTTAAGTCATTAAAATGGTACTTGTGTACTTTCACGGCTCCCATCGCATGCCAAATGTAGTGGCATGCGATGGGATGCGATTTTTGCAGTTTTAGGCATTTTTGAAAAATCGCATGCGATTTTTAACAGAAATGCATCCAAATGCATTGAAATTAGTATCAAACATGTTCAATGGCCCTCAAATGTCATTTTTGAGGCTGTACCACCCCCACTATCAATGCGAACCCGAAGGGGCGGCGGTACGCGTCCTACGACCTTTTCATACCCCCACTATCCACGTCGGCGTGGAGTTGAGAATAGAAAGTGTGGCGAGCCCGAAGCGTGGCGAGCGCAGCGAGCCCCACAAGGGGACGCGGATACCTGTGAATCCCGCGAGGGGACGCGTATACCTGTGAACGTATCCATGTCCCCTCGCGAGGCTCGCTGCGCTCGCCACGCTTCGGGCTTGGCGGCTCGCTGCGCTCGCCACACTTTCTATTCTCAACTCCACGCCGACGTGGATATTGGGGGTATGAAAAGGTCGTAGGACGCGTACCGCCGCCCCTCGCGGGCGGTCTGCGCTCGCCACGCTTCGGGTTCGCGTTGATAGTGGGGGTGGTACAGCCTCAAAAATGACATTTGGGGGCCATTGAACATGTTTGATACTAATTTCAATGCATTTGGATGCATTTCTGTTTAAAATCGCATGCGATCGAATCGCATGCGATCGAATCGCATGCGATCGCATGCGATTTTTTACTATACGATGGACATCGTGGGAGCCGTGATTGTACACAAGTACCATTAAAACTCTATCTCCTGTGCTTATCCCAACCTTAACTAGAATCTGCAATCTCTCTCTTGCTACTGGTACTTTTTCCTTCTCTCTTCAAACATGCAGTGATTACTACCATTTTGAAAAACACAATTTTGACCATAACTCTCTCCCTAACTATTCCTATCTCTCAGCTCCCATGCCTCTCCAAGCTACTCAAGAAACTTGTCTACTCTCACCTCACACACTTTCTTAACTCTCACACCCTATGAGACCCACTTCAGTAAGGCTTTCTTTCCCAACAATCCACTTAGACAGCACTGACTAAAGTGGTAAATGATCTGGTCACTGCTAAGTCCAAATGCCATTATTCACTACTCATTCTTCTAAATCTTTCTGCTGCTGCAAACACTACACTCCCTAGGTCTTAATGATACAGCCCTTTCCTGGTTCACATCTTACCTATTGTCCTCTGCTTTTTTCAATCTATACCTCATCTCTTGGGAAACTAATCAGCTCTTTTGAATTTCAGTATCACTCAGATCTATTTATCAACCCCAGAGTTGTCCCCAGTGGTTTTGGGGCAAGTCTCTGAATACAGTACCTCTCTGCCATCTCATCTTGGTTTTCTTCCTGCCACCTCAAACTCAATATTTACAAAATGGAATTAATTATATTCCCACCAGCCAAGAACAGTTAACATCCTGATTTCTCAAAAACTGTTGACAACTCAACAATATACCCTACCCGACAAGCTCATTGCCTAGGAGTCATCCTGGACTCTGAACTGTCCTTTGTTCCGTCTGTCTCCAAATCATGTTACATGCATTTAAAAAACATATACAAAATCCGACCCTATCTTACACAAGACACTACTAAATCCCGTATCCATGCACTTATTATATACCGCATTAACTATTGCAATAGTCTCCTGATTGGTCTGCCCAAGAACAGACTCTCGCCACTGCAATTCATTATAGATGCTGCCACTAGGCTGATCTTCCTAGCAAGACGCTCATCATCTGCTGATCTGCTCTGCCAGTCCCTCCATTGGTTGCCTGTATTTTACCATATTTAGAAAGAAAGAGCGCTAATAAATTAACTATTTGTATATAATTATAGGAAATGAGTGGTACCTGTAAAATAAATGGTTAGTTAAAAACAATGATTACACCCTTTTGGGGAAAGATTGATTTTTAAAATGCAGATGAATGTGTCCGGTAAAACTGACCCTATCTTACCCTGCTGAAACTCCATACTGGGACTTCCGGGTGGCCGTAGATGTAATAGTTGATGCTTTACGATGTTCAATGTGGGCAAGATTGGGAACTCCGTTGCAGGGAGTTCTTCAGCGCAGAGATTGCCAACCCTCCCAGATACTGCCGGACCCCCAAAAGTCCCCATCGGCAGCGATAAATTACCGCAATTTGCAGCTGTATGAAGACCCGCGAATTGCGGGATTTGCTATACTGGGGGTGGGGCTTGATGATGTCTTGATGGTGGGGCTTGATGACTGGCTTCTCCCAGAGAGGAGACTTTAATAGTAGGCAAGTATGCTTATATGTTTAACACCTGCTGTTTGCATTAAGTTCAACAAGAATAGCTCCCTCAGAGTCAACCTTCATTTTGTGATAGTCAGACTCAGGGGCACCCCCTAGATTTGTGTAAAGTTCTTCATTTTGGTGCACTTGTGGAACTTCAGCACATTTTTGTGTTCTTTAGAAAACACTAGTTTTGAATATATACCACTTCCAGTCTGTAGAGGGCAGCAGTGAGTTACAGTGGACAAGTGAAGTCTGTTATTGCTGCTGAAAAGGAGGGGGAGGTAGAGATATATCTAATCCATCTGCTGAAGGGACAATGCTGAACAATGCTACAGACAGTTCTGGCTTAGTGCAAGGGTTTATGTACATCATATTCAACTGTGTACAGATGCTGTGGACTTTATAATCCAACAATAAGTGACAGTAACAAACAATATGTAAATCAATCAGTATGGTGTACCACAAATAACAAATTAAAGGACTTAATTATTGCACTGTTTTTATTTTTCTGTTTCCATGACAGTGCTGTTACAGTGAGCATGTGTGCCCTGCACCTCTGCCCTCAGCCCACATGCTGCCTTGCTGTCACAAAGCAAGGACTTGGGAGTGGCAGAGGAGCAGGAAGTGATTGAAGAGAACAAAGGTGAGAGAGTGCCTGCTGGGTTGTAACCATGCTATGCCAACACATACTGTAGGTGCCGATTCTGTGGGTGCTCAAGGGCCCGAGCACCCATGGAAATTGATGAGCACCCACGGGCCTGAGTCCCGCTTGAAGGGCCGCCATATTAACTTGCTAATTTGCGGCTGCAGCACCCACATCACCGGACCCGCCCCCTGGGAAACAGTATTCTGTCCGCGGAGTACCTGCACTGTACGGGCATTTATGTACAGTACCTGTGCTGTTGTGGCATTTATGTACCTGCACTGTGGAGGCATTCATGTATGCGGAACTGTTGCCGTAATTTGAATATTGGAGACATCTGTGCTCCATAATATAAATTGGTATTATTTTGTGGCCACACCCCTTCCCCATGAAGCCACTCCTCTATATTTTTGGCATGAGCACCTACCAGCAAAAACTCATACTTACCTACTCTCCTAGGATTGTATGAGAGACTCCCAAATCTTGGATGTTCTGCTGGACAAATGTCTCCCTATATAACACATACCTCCCAACTTTCAAAGTTGGGAGGCCGGGACGTTCGCGCGGCGAAGCCGCGCGCGCTCCCAAAAAGGGGACGTGGCCTCGAGAAAAGGGGCGTGGCCTCACGGGGGGGGTGACGCGAACCCCAGCCACGCCCCGTTTTCGCCGCTGAATAGACGCTGTGCGCATGCGCACAGCGTCTATTCTCGGCAAGCTGGGGGGCTCCCAACTGTCGCCCCCACCGTGGGACAATGGCGGCCCCGGGCGGGACGCGGGAACGTCCCCGAATATCGGGACTTTCCCGCGGAAATCGTGACAGTTGGGAGGTATGTCACACCTTGAACGGACCCCGTCTCTGCAATGTGTAAACAGTGAAATGATGACTAGTGTGATCACTTAATTGCTCTTTTGGGACCTAGCAGTGGTACTGGGCCAAACTTTTGCTAAATCAGTAGAAACTTATGGAGGCTCCTTCTGCTGCCAGAAATAGAGGGACATTAGGGAGATATTTGAGGATTCCAGCCTTCAAAAACTGGCATTTTTAGAGGATATCCCTGAAATATTGGGGGTTATTCAGAGCTGATCGCTATTATGCGAATTCCCCAGCAAATTGATTATGGAAAGACTGCACATGTGTACGGATCGCAGTACGCATGCGAGAGGCCAATCAGGTACAAAAATCAGCGATTATGTTTTTTGCAATCCCCTTACAACTTGACGGACAGAAGCTGGTGTTTGGGTGTGGTAACCGGATATTTTCTGAGAGTGACACAAAAAATTCAGATGCCCAGGCCTTTTCAAGGAGGGTGTGTGAAATCCGCTCCAGCCTGTCTCTGTCACACCGTTGTGGAAGGGTCAGAGATATGCACACTTGCATGGGCTGGGAAAATCATCCATGGGTGAGTGGGTTGGGTATAGATTTTCAGCTGGCACCGGTCGGGTTTTTACTCTTTTTTTATCTGGGCGGTGGCTATTTGATCACAGGGCTCTGCAATTTCGCATAGCAGCATCAGGTCTGATAAAGGCCCGTTATTTGATAAATAGGCCCCTATTCTATGTACAGGCTATATTAGTAGAAGCATGGAAGATCTGAGGTGCTGGCACATAAATGTATACTGTACTTACCTACTTTCTGGCTGCCAGCTCAGGGTAGGGGGGGGGGGTGCACGGAGCCGTCGGGAGTGAAAAGGGGTGGGGCAGAGCCTCAGGAGTGGCTACTTGTTTGGGAGTGTACCCAGAGCTACCGTGCCATTTTATCCACGCCCCCGACATGTAATTCTGTTTTTCAGGCATTGCACTGTGGAGGGTGGGGCTAAAATGACATGATTTGTGTAATTTGACCCATGGATCCCCCCACTGAGGAGGGGGCGCGAGAGCCGGGCGGCTCTCCGGGAGGGTTGCCCCTCTCTCCGGCTGGCCAGGAGGGGGACCCGAATTCTGGGACCTTCCCGGCCATTTCGGGAGGGTAGGCAACCCTGCATAAATGTCAGCTAGATTGTTCTCATATTAAAGGGAATGTTACTTGTTCACACTGTAAATGGAGTGCACCGCAGGTCAATCAGAGATCGCAGGGATTATTTCACAATATATAACTCAATTTTTGGGATTACAATTTATGTATAAACTAGTAAAGGGGATGGATTGTTAAAATGAGCACCATCTAGCCCTTGGGTGATACAACCAACATCCAATCTGTTTTACTTCACTACATTATCAAATGTTATATTCCCTGACAAATATGCTCTCTATGTTTTTAATTTGAATCAAGTTAGAATGGTTATTGAACCTATCAAGGAACAATGTATTCTGTTCAAGTGCTACATATTCCACAATCTGATAACATTTCAATTATTTTAAGACAAGTATCATGTGTGCAAACCATGGTGACTATTTGAATTAATCTGCAATCTCATTGGCCTAGCAAAGCCAAGCAAACTATTCTATAATGTAAAAGGTAGGGCGGTGTTGTAGGGCGGTGGGCTGTCATACCACTCATGGGAACACCCAATGTTTCATGTGTGTTCCCATGAAAGCGCTGGGCTTTCCCATGGAAATACGCCTGTGCCACATGTGCGGGGGGCGGACAGCTGACATCAGCAGAGAGGCGTCTTACATCTGCGAGTGCTTGCAAAATCATTTCTAAATATTAAATAATCAGGCCTGAGTTATAAAGCACTTTAACACTTGTTTCTGTATTTGTGCTTTTTCCCTGTAGACTGTAAGATTGTGAGCAGGGCCCTCTTGCCTTTTAGTCTGTCTGGTACTACCCAGACTTGTTTTATTACAGTTTAGTTCCAAATTGTAAAATGCAATAATAATTATAATAATCATAATATTTTGACTTGCTTTTGAACAGTTTTTCTTATACTATTATTTCAAGTGAAATACTGTCATTTCTTTTTAGGTTGCAGTGACGGGGATTGCTTCCACTGTTGAAGACTTGGTGCATTTGGAAAGACAGAAGTGTGAGGAACAAAATGTAGCCAACCAGTTTTCAAAATACTAATAGGATCATTTTTAAACTTAGGGGGCATACACACAGGACAATTTCTGGAATAACATCCTATGGACAGATGAGACAAAGTACCAACTTGTACCAGAGTAATGGGAAGAGGAGAGTATGGAAAAGGAAAGGAACCCAAGAACAAGCAGAAGTAGGCTAAAAAGGTAATCAGATGTGCAAAATCACAGGCTGAGGAGAAAATGGCCCAGTCAGTGGGCAAAGGGGGGAAATCTTTTTTAGATATATAAAGGAGAAAAACAAAAAGTGGAGTAATAAAACTAAAGACAGAGAGTGGAAGTCTTCTTGAGGGTGACAATGTAATAGCAGATCATATTAATAATTATTTCTGCTCAGTATTCACCGCTGGAATAGAGGGGAAGGGGCCACAGTTAAGTAAAGTCAGAAAAATGAGGGACAAACAAGTACATTTACAGAGGAGAACATCCTACCAGAACTCCCAAATTGAAAGTGGATAATTCAATGTGGACAGATAGGATACATCCAAGGATACTAAATTAGCTTAAAGAGGAGCTGGTAATACCATTAACAGAATGATTGAACCAGTCACTAGCTACTGGAGTAATCCCAGAGGACTGGAAAATAGTGAACGTAGTCCCACTGCACAAAAGTGGAAGCAAGGAAGAGGCAAGCAACTATAGACCAGTGAGCCTTACATCAGTAGTAGGGAAATTGACGGTAATACTCTTAAAACAAAGAGTTGTAGAATATCTCAAAACCAACAACTTACAGGATCCGAAACAACATGGGGGAAGATCGTGTCAAACAAATCTTAATTACTTTTTTGACTGGGTGACTAAAGCAATAGATCAAGGTGGGGCTGAAGATGTAGCTTATCTAGACTTTAGTAAGGCTCTTGACACTGCCCCACATTGCAGACTGTTAAATAAACTTGAAAGCTTGGGATTGGATTCTAATATGGTTGATTGGATACGATCTTGGTTGCAGGATAGTAAACAGGGAGTTGTAGTAAAAAAGGAGTACAGTCAACGGAGGGAAAGGTTACAAGTGGAGTACCCCAGGGATCTGTACTTGGACCAGTGCTTTTTAATATATTTATTGGTGATATTGCAAATGGAATTGAGGGTAAAATGTGCCTTTTTGCAGATGACACAAAGGTATGCAACATGGTAGACACACCAGGAGGGGTAAAACAAATGATTAATGATCTAGGTAGATTACAGGAATGGTCAAGAGCATGGCAACTTCAGTTTAATGCCGCCAAAAAATGCAAAATCATGCACTTGGCTCTCAAAAAGCCAAAGACTAAATATAGTATAAATGGCACTATTATGGAAACTACTGAGGAAGAGACTATTTCAGGGGACTTAAAGGCAGGTAGGCAATGTAGCAAAGCAATGAAGAGTAGTGGATAAGTGGAATAGCCTACCATCAGAGGTGATAGAGTTAAATACAGTAGAGCAATTTAAACATGCTTGGGATAGGCATATTGAAATCCTTACAAAAAAAAATAAGGATCAAATATGGTTTGAGGTATTTGGATAAAAATAAGGATCAAATATGGTTTGAGGTTTAAAAAAGGCAGACTAGGTGGGCCAAGTGGTTCTTATCTGCCATCAAATTCTATGTTTCTATGTTTCTAGCACCTGAAGACATTTGCAGTAGAGGCCTGGCAAAGCATCACCATGGATGAAACCCAGCGTCTGGTGGTGTTCCAGACTTCAGGCTGTAATTATAAGAACAGAAGATAAAGAAGCAGTAATTAGCGCAAATGAGAGCAGCCAATGTGTTTACAGTATATTCAAGGTACCTAAAGTCTTTACCAAACACTATGGATTACATATGAAAGAGATATTGATTTAAAATAGTGAAGTACGTTCACAACATTTAATATACAAATAACACACACAATAAAATGCATTAAAATCTTGCTGGTGCCATATCAAAGAAAGCAGAGATGAGTAATTACCAGTCAACTTAGAACTGGGTTTTAAGCAGTTATAAATAAAGCAAAGGTGTCCAATATTGGTGGTCAATTGGACAAGTCCTGGAATGCCCTCTCCGGTTCTAGGTACAGCTTATCCTGCAAGACCACTCCCCTTGCTGCAAGGCATTGAGGCCACACCCTATTTCCTTTAAAAACTGAAATTTGGAACTGGGACCACCCATTCCAAACTTTTTTATTTAGCCCGTGCATATAGCTCTGTGCTACACTTAGTACACTGCGCATGTCTAAGCTCAGACCAGGGTATGCACAATGACTATCGGTAAAGGAGGGTGACTTATGGTGTGTACACACGGGTACAATCAGCATGAGATTTTGACTATATAGTCAAAATCTCATCGGGATCACATGCAGATCCCATGGGTTTTTAACCCTTGCGATCCCGATGCGCGTTCACATATCGCAAGCAGAAAGTCTTGGCTACATTGACTATATAGTGGAGATCTGCACTATATAGTCAAAGTTATATGCAGATTGCATTCATGCTGTGCGATGCGATACCGATGTGATCTGATCGAGACGGATCGCATTTCACGTTACTCGCACTGTGTGTACACACCATGACACAAATGTGAAAAGCACAGTTCATCATGACATAGTGTACTGGGACAATGTTGTTCTGGCTGCAAATTTGAAATACTGTACATACGGTCAAAATATACTTTAGTGACTAAAGGGCAGACAATTCATACATCAGCCCCTAGAACTCTAGGCTCTGAGAATGAAAAATACACCTAGAACTTGTAACTTTATAGCAATAGATCTATTATCATTATTAACCCCTTCAGTGGCAATCCAGAGAATTTTCCGGGCTGTGCCTCAGTGCCCAGTCTGGCAAGCCCGGAAAATTCTAGGGATTGCCACTGTTTACAATAACTGAACTCAGGCAGCTTCAGTGCTGCCCGGCTCCCTCCCCTCTGTGGCGCCGCCTCCTCCCTCCTCCTCCCCCTCCCCTCCGGGTTTTGTATTGAAGTCCCTGGCAGTCTGGAGATTAGAGTAGTCTACGGATCATTATCTTTTTAACTAGGTGATGCCCCAACATGCACGGACCCCAACGGCTCCCATTCCAAGTAGTCAAAACAGACCTTGCGCTATAGAATAGGAGAACACAGCTGGCCAGCGGGAACAGCAAAATGGACTATGTAAGCAGGGGGTTGGAAGAGGGCGAGGAATGGGATGGGAGGTGGGGCTGGGAGTGGAAGATGAGCTCTTGGACAGTAAGAGTAAAGAGGGGGCAGGGACAAATTGGGCACAGGCGGAAGATACCCAGCATATGCTGGATCCCTTTACTAGTATAAAGGGGTGGCTCCAGAGGTGGGGCCACAGTGCCTTCCCAAATTCAAATAAGAGAGCCACACCCACCTTAAGTGAGTCCCAGCTGGTGTTTGCGGTGGCAGTTGGTGCGGCTCCACTATTTGAATTTTGGAATGTGCTGCAGCCCCACCTCTGCTAGCAGGGCTGTCATTAGGGGGTGCTATGGGGACAACTGTCCTTAGCCCCGCCACTCTGACAGAGGGTAGGACCCGGGCAGCTCTATCCCTAGCACTCCCTTCACTACACAGCACAGCCGCACAGCTGTTGAGCCGCTGCACCCCCGCCCCCTCATTCAACAGTGGCTGCGGGCCGTGGTTAGTATGTAGCTCGCCCCACCACACATATACAGAGTCCCATGGTGGCTGGAGCGCAACCGCTACAAATTCATTATCATCAGCACTGCAGCCTGCTGGAGCCGGGAACTCTCCACAGGAAGCCCACACCACGCAGCGTGATGTAGAATGACGAGCTGGTGCCGCCGCCTGTCTCACTGTCACAAGCCTGGGGACTGGACAGAGTAGCGGTGCTGCACAGTGACAGCACACATGCAGCCCAACCGCCCCGGCCCGCCCTTGCACTGTTAATTAAAAAGTTAATAAAATAAATAATTATCATACATCGAGAGGAGGGGGGGGGGGGGGGGGGGGGAATTGTCAGTCCAGGGCCCTACAAATTTCTGATGGCAGCCCTGTCTGCTAGTATAGTATATTTGCCCCCTCCAGATGTACTACACAAAATACACCATCCAGGTATTTTTGTATTAATATGAATTGGGGCACTATGTGGATTAATATGATATAAAGGGGAGTAGGGGAAACATTGGGGGACATGATGATGACAGCAGGTATTGATGACATGAAAACATTGGTAGACATTTCCATTTGACTTCCCTGGATGCACGTCCTAAGGAAATGTACTGCACACACCAATGTACACATCATGTAGATTATATGCAAATAAATACATCCAGGGGTAGAATAGACTTTTTAAATGCCTATAACGACTGCTTGTTTTCAAATGTAAGATGTATGAAAGGTTCTAATTCCGGTATACTGTAGGCTGATTTAATTATAATTTACAGTCTATACAAGGCTAGGTCTGTGGCTTTGGGTTGTGTTTTTCCACCCTTGAACTTGACGCCAACATTACCAAAGAACGATGCCACATCGGGAGGGAGGTATTTACACAATCCTCAGATGTTAAAATGTCAGGTCTTATTCATCCTCTTTGTTAGCAGTTCCTGCCCTGCCAGTCTTTTGTAATTGAAACATTCGGAAGCGTATCGCTGGTTCACATTAATGGATGGCAAATCCTATTTACTGGTGTTTTGTCCTTTTTGTTCAAGCGATGACTGATTTTCCATTTTAGATTTTATTTTTCCTTTGTACGCAGGATGGCAATTATTTATGTATTGCAAACAGCAATTGAAATTGAATCAAAAGAAATGTGTGTGTGTTTATTTTACACACAAAGCCACAAATGAATAAAGATCCAAAATGTGCTAATAAAACAATAATGAAATATTGTAGTTATTGCTGGCTGGAATGACAGCGCTGTGTGTACTGTGCAGCAGCAGTGTGCCGCATTGTTTGACTCGCCAGAGCATACCTCCCAACAATCCCGATTTCAGCGGGACAGTCCCGATTACCAGGTCCTGTCCCACTGTCCCACCCACGGCCGGAGGTGTCCCGCTGCGGGGGGGGCAGTTCAGAGCCCCCCCGATTTGACAGAATAGACGCTGTGCGCATGCGCACAGCGTCTATTCGTGGCCGAAAACGGGGATGCGGCTCATTTGCATAAGCTTCACCCCTCATTTGCATAAGCCGCGACCCTTTTTGGACGCTCGCTCGAGTGTCCCTATTTCTGCAGCCTGAAAGTTGGGAGGTATGCCAGAGACTCACCTCTGGCGAGCGCCGGCGGACAGGGGCTACACTGAACTGGGACGCGAGTGCGTTCCAGTCTCTCGATGGCAGCGCTGCGGGTCCCTGCCCATCTCCGCTTCAGAGAGATGGGCAGGGTTGGGGGGGCGTGGCAGCGAGCAGGACCGGCGGCGGGGGAGGCGGCGGGGACCCGGGGCAAGCTCCGTTGCCACGGGGTGCGCAAGCGTCTAGTGCGCGCGCCCCCTTGCGGGAGCCGGCCGCTGGCAGGGGCTGGCGATACTTTCGCCAGCCCCTGCAATGAAGAGGCCGGCTCCATCTGTAGGTCTACCCTATTTAAATTGACATGCATTGGGTCGACCACTGAAGACCGACAGGGCTTAGGTCAACACCTGAAATAGGTCGACATGGCTAAGGTCGTCAGGGTCGGAAGGTGGACACAAGCATTAGGTTGACAATGGCAAGGTCGACAGTCAAAAGGTCAACATAAGTTGTTTTTGAGCCGACATGTGCGGACAGGTAGTTTTTCATGCCCTACCATCCACTACTGCTTGGTGGGGGAATAATATAAAACTGTGTCAAAAGTATGGCGAGTGCAACGAGCCATGGGAGGGGACTCAGTACACTTAGACAGTGTCCATGTCGACATTGAGTTTGTGACAAACTCATGTTGACATTATGACCTTGCCAGTGTTGACCTAATGCTTGTGTCTATACAAAAAATTTGTCTCGACCTTGCTACTGTCAACCAGGTTTCCCTCAAAATGTGTGCCTCCCATTGAACCGACATCACTGTCTATGTAAAGCTGGTCAACCAAGTATTGACGTCCATCATCCTGCCGTCTGCATGTACACCTGACTCCCCCCTCGCTGGCTGAGTTCCCCCGCATGGCTGCGAATGGATGTTTAGCATAAAACATCCATTCACAGCCTTGAGTCTGGGGGATATATCATTCAATGGTTGCCAACCATCAAATGATTTGGAAGGTGCACGCAAATCTAAGACACTCTCTGGTGTCTTAAAAATGCGTGCTCCTTGTACGGGAAGAGGACGGGCAGCTGACATCCGGTGACATCAGCTGCCCCCCCCCCCCCCCGCAACCCCATTCACTGTTGCATTCGCATTGGAATGCCCAACGTGAATTCCCATGGGTGCAGCCCATCGCCGCTGCCCCCACCCACACTGCTAAGGGGTGAACAGGATGGCAAACTAGCAGTTCGCCATGCCCGTTTGCACCCAGCATTTGTACATGCGCAGATGCAAAACACTGTGCCCCGTGCAAACATGCGGGGGAGCGATGGACGCAGAATAAGGCCCTGTGTGTATAGGTATACACTCATATATTTAAGCTTTATACAGCTGCCTAGGGACAAAATGAAGGATGACTCTGAGAGAGGCATCCTTGTTGAGCTTAATGCATACGGCAGGTGTTGAACTACTTTGACGCCACCTCCATGCTTTTTTACCTAAAGGTCCAGGAAAGTCAATATTGGTGTGTGTGTGCAGGGCAGCCGAGAGGGGGAGGGGAGCGGGTACTAAGTACCCGGGCCCAGGCTGGAGGGGCCCTGCAGGGGCCCTGGTCTGACCCCTCCCATCCCCCTACGTCCCTACCAGGTAGCAACAGCAGCACACACTTCTACAGCATGGGCTGTGCTGATAGCAGGCTCAGCATGAGCATCTCACTGACAGCGTGTGAGCTCATGCTGAGCCTACTGTCAGCACAGCACATGCTGTAGGTGTGTGCTGCTGCTGCTGAGTTTAGAGGTTTCTGTCATTTTGGGGGTGTGGCCTAAGTGTGGGAGGTGGCCACAGCTCCCACACTTAGGCCACGCCCCAACATTTTACTGGGGCCTGGCATTCCTCTCGGCTGCCCTGTGTGTGATGGGTGTGTGGTTAGTCAAAGGAGCAATAAGCTAAGTTTTTGCATAGGGTGCTAAAAACCTTGCACCAGCACTGGGTGAGAGCAGTAGTACTGTGAGCAGCTGACTCTGGCCTGTCTCCCAGCAGTGCTAGTGTCAGCACTGTGCATAGGCTTCCCATCTTTGATATCTTCATCCTTATATTTATTTCCATGCTACTACCTGTGCCCCTTATTCTTATCCTACCTCCACCCTGTGAACCCTGCTTTTTTCTAACATGGCTGTACCCCATTACTGTTACTCGCTGGTGGTACCCCTTACTATTA
This sequence comes from Crinia signifera, assembly GCF_055691185.1. Taxonomy (NCBI): domain Eukaryota; kingdom Metazoa; phylum Chordata; class Amphibia; order Anura; family Myobatrachidae; genus Crinia; species Crinia signifera. The sequence continues at coordinate 285,728,058 of NC_139221.1, forward strand.
CTCAGCTTTTACCTTGTACCCCATGTTTCTCTCCTACCACCTGCTGGCTGTCCCCTGATAACTGTGCCACCTCCCTTTCCTGTACCCCCCTGATTCTCCCAGGGTCTGGGTCACAGTAGTCTGTAATTATGCATAGTTACTGGTAGCACACTGTACAGAATAAGCCAGTTATACTGTACCTCATTAATGGCACATGGTGCAAGCCAAGATTGCAGGTCCTTCCTGACATGTTCCTTTTCTCCAGGTAATTTCATCAGAGAAATGATCACAATTCGTGTTGCTCCAATATACTATACCTAGTACACAAAAAACAGCACCATTCTCTCAATCATTATTTATAGCAGAGACCATAAAATATATTATTTACATATCAAATGTCTCACTCAGCGATATCCTACTCAATATAACCATACAGGGTCCAGGAAAAATGCCCTCTAACTAAGATAATATAAACATCTCATATTTATGTGTCAAATTGACAAAATATTTGGCAGAGACAGCATCTCTCCACATTAGTGTAATGTGGAGGATCACAACCAGGTTTTGGAGCAATAGCAGGAGCCAGGTGTGTAATCAGCAGCACCTGTGATTTCCTGATATAAGTGTTTCCAGGGCAGAGTGCAATGCTCTTGATGGTGGAATCGCTGCCCAAGCAATAGGTCGGGGTGTGGGCTATGGTAGGAAGCACTAGAGCATTTGCAAGAGTCTGTTTATATTGTGATTACCTGTATGCTGCTGCCTGTATCTACGCTTGCCTATGGAATTCATCTGGTATGCTGTGAGCTGCTTTGTAAAATAAAAGTCTTCATTTGAATCCCCTTGTATTTGATCCTTGTCACAATATCTTGGTAGAAATATCCTCCAGATCCCAAAGTATACACGTCGCTTTTTGTGTCTATACTTTTCCAACACTGGCAAACAGTAACTTTAGCAGCGCAATAACAGCAGTTGATCATTTCATAATATAGCAGTTCTAAAATGATTGACCATTCACCAGAGGATAGTCAGGAAAGGAAAGGTGGCATCAGGGGTAAATTGTTTATTACAGAATCAAGCTAAATGGATCCATAATTTGTATACCATTTCCCCAAATGGATTAAATACTGTTGTTGAATTGTTTATTATAATGTTACTGTGTTTCTTTGAACTGTTCGAAAAAGTCTGCTGGTGGTTTAAATTAGAGTATTGTGACTTTAGTTAAATATTTTTTGTAGTTTCCATGGTGACAGGCAGTTGTTGCGGGAAGCTGATATCTCTTTGGTAGAGTGGTCTGCTGCAGATGAGGTCAGCGAATATCTGGTTATCGATATGCACATGCCCTTTGCATGAGATGATTCTTATATAAAGTAACTACTTTCATTTATTTTTTGAAAAAATATTTGTCAGTTCATGTATGAGATATATATATATATATATATTTCATGTTTTAATAAATAAACAATAAAATATAGTGTCCCGTAAAGTGAGTCTTCTTTTCTTTCTCCTCTGGTCTCTGTACTATTGATAGCAATGTAGATTTTTTTAGTTGGATTTTAGGATTCCACGTAAATACTTCCAAGATCTAGACATCATTGTCTAGTAGTCATAATAAATCTGGATTTGAGAATGTCCTGCCAGAAGAATAAAAGCTCATAAAAATAAATTGTTTCTTTTCCAAAATGTTTTCTCCCTGATCTAGGAGTAATACTAAATAGACTGAGAGAAGCAAAGAAAGAGAATTATCCAAGTTTACTTAAATACTAAAAAAAACATTGTAGTTTTTTTATGGTGAGATACTCTGGGATAATAGGAAAGAAATGAGATGGTGCTACTGTAGTTCAACACTAATCTAATCTACAACATATTATAACAGCACAATAAGCATACCTCCCAACTGTCCTGTTTACCGCAGGAACGCCACGTTTTTTGAGGACGTTCCCACATACCTCCCGGGGCCAGCAGTGTCCCCTGGCTGGCCCCGGGAGGTACGTGGGAATGTCCCCAAAAACCGTGATGTTCCTGCGGTAAACAGGACAGTTGGGAGGTATGCTTATTGTGCTGTTATAATATGTTGCCACTGCTGTCCCCGCAGGCAGAGGGGCAGCAGCGGCAAAATGGGGCCATGGCCTCTCATGCGTGATGCGATTTGGAGGCCACGCCCCTCACCACAAGGCCACGCCCTCAAAAGGTCCTGATTGACCACCAATGAAAGTTGGGATGTATGCAATAAGTGTTGGACTGGTTCACAGGACTACTGGGAAACCCCAGGTGGGTCTCACTGCCCAGAGGCCTAACTCCTTCTCTAGGAATCACACTCCACTGTATACTTATTATCTATTATTAATGTTACTTTATATAGTAAAAGGAAGCTTGTATTTTGTACATTGCTGTTATTTTCTGTACATTGCATGCCCGGTTAGCCAAACCTCTATGGTGGCTGGTCACACCACCCCTGTAGACTGGTCACACCCCTAAACATGGAGATGCCTACCACTTTATTCCCCTTCATGCCCCAGTCCTACGCGGAGCACAATATACATGATATGCGGTACATATATAAATTACACAGCCAACATGTGTTTTGGGTGCTGAGGATTTTTGATTTCTGATTTTAAGTATATTTGGTGTGCTGATTTCAAGTATAACATTCATTGTCACCTATCAGCACTAATTTTTGAGAGATAAACATTGTCTGAAAAGCGTTAAAAACCGTCTAAAAATATTTTCTAGAATATTTTAGTGACATGAATAAAACATACTAACATTACAGTGACACTATAGTGCCTCAAATAACACTTACTTCAAAATGAAACCATTTTAGGAAGCTTCTTTTATGGGTCTTTATTGAATGGACTTTGGGGGAGATTCTGGTTACTTTTGCAAAAGCAAACTACTTCTTTAATGGACAAAACCATGTGCACTGCAGGTGGGGCAGATGTAACAGGTGCTTAGAGAGTTAGGCCTTAGAATATTCACAATATGGCTTAGCATGCTTTGTGTCGTTGGTGGCACCAGACGATGGGAATAATAGGCCATAATATAATTATGAAAAGGTTAAATGAGAATATCAACTATATAAAAACACAAAAAGGAAATCATGCTAACAATGTGGACCACCACAACCTACTATAGAAGAAGAGAACCGAGAGGGGCAACAGAATATTTTAGACATAGTATGCATATCATCACTAGCAAGGTGTAACTACTATAGGTGCAGGAAATGCAGCTGCTATGGTGCCCAGTGCTGAAAGGGGCCCACTGTCCCTGTCAAAGTAATGCTACAATATAACATTTTCACCATTGGTGGTACATAGTGGCCCTTACAAACTTTAACTATGGGGCCTACTAAAATCTAGCTACCCCACTGATCACTCCTACCTTTATTGCACATGTTGAATAGTCCCGATGCCTTTATTGCACATGTTGGACTGTTCCATTACAAACTTGCGCCATATACAATAGGACTTCCTTTTATTTCAGTGGATGATGTTTGCTATTCTGAATAACCAGTAGTGGTGGCTCCAGCGGAAGGACTGCAGCACACTTCAAAATTCAAATAGAGGAGCCTGCAAGTAAGTCAGCTTGGAATGGCAGTTGGTGACAGTTGCTGTGTCTCCCCTATTTAAATTTTTAACTGTGCTGCAGTCCCTCCTCTGTAGCCTACAATGATAACCAACCACCTGTAGGGCAGTATTTTGTGTTCTGGACACATCCCTGAGACACACAAGCACACTTTCCGCTGTAATACACTGTAAGTATATACAGGGCTGAAACTGTACTTTCCTAAATGTCATTTCAGAAAAACAGAATTGTCATTTCTCTAATTGTCATTTCACTAATGTACTTGAGACCAGATTCTTACCACATACCTCCCAACTTTCACTGTGCTTGAAGAGGGACACTCGTATGCACACAGAAGGGGAGTGGCCTAACAAAAAGGGACATGGCCTATAACCGCTGGTCCCCCCATGAGGCCACGCCTCCATTTTTGCCGCTGTGGGGGCATGCCTAGCAGCTCTGTGAGCTGCTGGCTATGCCCCCAGCCCCTCCGGCTGCGCACAGCGTCTATTCAGGGTGACAGGAGGGACTCCTAACTACCCTCCCGCCGCGGGACAATGCTGGCCGTGGGAGGGACGCGGGACAGTTGGAAGGTATGTTACCATGTGGTGCTGAGACGCAGCTGACCACAGAACTACAGAGAATACAGCCTTTACTGGGATTCACCATCTGTATTCAAAAGTTATTCTAAATGATGCATTAGTCTTGAAGTAAACAGTTGCAGGCTAGATGAGCTTTGTGACCTCACCCACAAAAAGGCCAAAAATGACCTCACATCTGGCCCAACACCACTCTGCTTCTGGAGCCACCTGTGGAAAGGATCATTACTCCCTTGCTCAACGGATACAAATAGTTATTGATCTGTTATCTGGAAATTGAGGCTGGGTTTCATCTAGAACACTACTTTTGTCGAACCTGTACTACACCCAAGCATATCCCAATCCGTATCCATGTTATGACACTACCTTAGCCACTGCAGGTCCCTTTCATCACACTACCTTACCCACTGCAGGTCCCTTCCATCACACTACCTTAGCCACTGCAGGTCCCTTTCATCACACTACCATGGCCCTTAGAGGCCCAATTCACCACATAGACATTAACAACAAGACTCTACCTCAACTGGACCTAGTCCATCCCAGAGTAGGCACTAGCTTTGCCCCTGGCTCATGCAGAACCCCACAGCACTTTGGCTTTTACAACATACAGGCCTCTATGACACTCCATCTGGGCCCTACAGGATCTAGGCCTCAGATCATGACTTGGCCTTCTTCTCTTCAGTCTCCCACATGGGCCACTGAGTTAACTACATCACCTTCCCCTAACATCTCCAGTCTCTTTCTAGAATGTAACCTCTCACAGGCAGGATCATCTAGCCCACTGGTAGCCAATTCCAGTCCTGGAGAGCTACCAACAGTTTTCCAGCTCATCTCGCAGGTGCACAGGTGCACTCATTACTCACTGACACATTATAAATGATCCACGGGTGGAGCTAATTATTTCACTGTTGATTCTGTGAGGAGACCTGGAACACGTGCACTGTTGGTAGCTCTCGAGGACTGGAGTTCGCCACCCCTGATTGAGCCCCATTGTCTCATACATGTCTTTGCATGTCTTGTTACATTTTATTCTGAATTCTCTGTTTGCCATGCAATTTTGTTGAAATTGCAGTCATTTGTTTATTCTGCATACCTGCAATGCTCCTGACTGCCATTATAGTCTTCTAAGGTTTATGCCAAATTCTGATTGTCATGTGATTTGGTTGAAATTGCATCCATTCATATTTAATCAAAGTAACTGTAAATTTCATATTTGTGATTATGTGATCTTGTCTACGTGCCTTCGGGTTTGGCCATTACTTACATCTATGTACTTATTATTCTTTTCCTGTCTTTCATTTTTTAACTGTGTACTAACCTTGGTAGTGCCAAGTCGCATCAGTCTGCCCTAAAGCTCTACCCTGGTCTCCAATGTGTCTGGACCCACCCCTCTCTTTCTTCTAGGGATGGCCATTGACCATCGATTATTCAAAATCATCAATGGTTTATGGCCGATGTCGAATACTTTACCCATCGATGGGGGAGAACCAGATGGTTTGCCTCCATCGATGGAACAGCAAAACAATGTTTTGCTTTTTTTTTAAGTGCCGGGACACGGAGCATAGATTCGCCCCCCGACACCTGTGAAGCCCCGCCCCCGTGTTTTGATTGGCCCACAGGACAATCAAACAAACACAATGGATGACCATCGATATGTAAAAATATCGATGGTCATCCATAGCATAGTTTAGCACTATCGATGGCCAGTTGCAGAATTGCCATCGATGGCAACCATCGATGGCAATGGCAACGATGACCATCCCTACTTTCTGCTTCTCTGTCCCCTCATCTGTCTGATGCTCTGTCTTTATCCCCTCCCCCCTTTGCTGCTCTGTTCCCCCACATTACTCTTGTTCCTTCCTGTTCCAACAAACCCCATCCACTCCCCAGCTTGTTACCCCATTCCTGATGGCCTTTCTCTCTGGCTAGGTTTCTCCCATCTCCTTAGCAGTGTATGCTGTGGGATGTTGCTATGGGCAACCAATCAGAATGTACTTCTTATTAATTTAGCACCTTCTAGAAGATAATAGATATAATCTGATTGGTTGCCCAGAGCAACATCCCATCTGAAATAGAACTTCCATCATAGTAAATAAACCCCTTGTAGTGCATTATCTTGTGTTGTAACAGTATATACTTGTGTCCATATGTGATTGTGCACTATAATGTTAGAGTGTGACCCTGGCACCCACTCACCAGTATCATGCCTTTTTATACTAATATAATAAAAGAAAGTGTATGTATAGCTTCCACTATCTGGTTGATAGGTCAAGATCTAGGTTGACAGTCAATAGGTCAACACCAAAAAGTTGACATGACGGATGTCGACATAGACAAAAGGTCAATGGCATGATTTTTTTCCCCCAGAATTTGGACTTTTTCATGTTTTATATGTCTTACGATCAACGTGGACTCCGGTTGGGTATAATAATTTTGGGATTATGTGCTCAGATGTTGATAGTGACACCAAAAACGTGAATAAAATCTCCTGTCAACCTTTTACATGTCGACCTTTTGATTGTGTCAATCTTTTGTCAATTTCAACATGAATTATAACTGTCCTTGCACAGACGTAAGTAAAGGACTCCCTATGAATCCAACAAACTAAAGGGCTGATTCAGGATCGCTCACAGCCCAGATGGTCGGGGTTTGGGCATGTGCAAACCCCGGCACCAAATGGCTTTGTTGAGTTACACACTGGCCGGGCTGTTTGTTGCAGGGAGGGCGGGTGGGGGCGTAAACGGGGTTGGAGTAGGGGAACCCCCAGCATTTAATGATTGTCCCCATAAAAATGCTGGTAACGCAGGCGGGCCGATGCCTGATGGGGGCGGATGGCTGATGTCACATGATGTCAGCGCTCCCCCCCTCTTTGGTGGATTCCGACGGAAATAGAAGTCAGCTTAGACTGATTTCCATTTCCAAAGAGCAGAGAAATCATATGATGGCCATCGAATGATTTCTCTCCCCTTCGGCAGCATGCGGATGTGTTCGTGTACATCCCCTCGCATGTTATCGAGGGGATTCACCAGGGGAGGTGGCATTCAGCCAGGCGGCGTGCGGCGTTAATGTAATAAACTGGAATTTTATTCTAATGTTTCTCTGCCTTTCTATTTTGCAGGATACTTCTTCTTTCCTCTTCCACTTCCAGGATTATTCCATTGTCGGTAAGTATAAACAGGTTTTTAGTTTATAATGAAGTATTTATTTATGAATAAATTTATATATTTGCGAAGTATATAATAATTCCACTTCAACAGGTTATGCAACAAGAAATTGCAACATAAAACAAATTAAATTAAATTTACCATTTTCTAGCAATACATTAGAATTTTTATGCATCAAATAGCTAATAACAATAGTTAACCCACAGTGAATATGACAAAAATTCACTTGCATACATCTAACGTCTCAATTACAATACACATTTACAACTAATATACTGTAGTCGGCATTGCCACTTTAAAACGCATATTTCACTCTTCTGCTTACAGCATAAATTGAGTCCCAAAAGATTTTGTAACAGTCTATCCTATTAACTCGCAAAGTTCTGAGTATACACTGTGCACTGCTCCTCACAACGATTCTCTCCTTAAGGTAGAACTACACTTGCAACAATGGATTATCTTATCCTATAATATGTTGAGTTCCTAGTCTTTGTTGGTTACAACAGAAAGAATATTAACTCATTGTTTCCAGCTTGTAATCCCACACTTTGAACAAAAATTTGCTTTACTTTGTCTGACTTTTATTTGCAGAAGCTGAGAAGACCCTGAAGTATAAAACCCTTTCCTTGCAGGCAAGTGTTTTGTCAATCATCACTAAATGCTTTCCTTTTTAGGTAGAATAAATATCTAACTGTATAACATCCTTAGCAAAGTTCTTCTTTCTTTATTCCACTGCTTCATCACTTTATCTCTATCTATTTCGCCTTTTTGCAATATTTATGGAACTGTGAACTGTATAAAGGTGCTCCTCTCTAGGACTCCAGCCTCTCAACTGTTTAGTGTGACACTTGTAGTTCTGCGACTGGCAATTTATACTTTGCTATCTCCTTATGCAGGGTCTCAAGACTATACGTTTTGCACTATAAATCTTTGGCTACTTTATTTGGAACAGTACTTATACTCCGACTCTTCTTATGCTGGGCAAATCTCACTAACACCTCACTGTACTGCAATTGCTAACTTCTATAGACAGCTCACTAGCCAGGGGGATGGAGGCAGGGGTAGGGGTACAACTGCTCACCGCTGGGTTAACTGATGCTGCTATTCGTCAGCACACCTCCTGTTGTAATGTTTACTCTTGCGCCCCTCAGTGTCACTCCTTACTTTAATGATTATGGCCGCGATTCCGGGTCCGCTCAGCGAGCGGTGTCACGCCTCCTGGCGGACCAGAGTGCGATAGGCTCCGGCACCCGGTCACCGGATTTCGGGCAGACACCCGGTCACCGGATTTCGGGCAGATAAGTATCACCTCTCCAAGTTCTCCCCGGCCTTCCTGTCCCAGCAGCCGCTCTCCGCTTCCTCTATACTGCGTTACTCTGCTTTACACAGCAGCTCTCCATTTCAGCTATATTGTGCCGCTCTGCAGTCTCTCTCCTCTCTAACTGGACAACTGTCACCTCCAAACGGCCCCCTGCCTTTTTTTTTATGCCTCTGCATGCGGATTTGTGGCATGAGCTCCCCAACTTTATTAGTACTTCACAGTGGCTGTTCTCAGAGATTTTCTCCCCTATGTGGCAGGAGAAATAGTTCAGTCCGTGATTCCTTCGCATGGACTAAGCAAACAGACTAGTCCAATATGCCTAAAGTGAGGGGCATTTCAGTTCACCTAACAGTCTCTGATGACACTCACATACTTTTCTGTAAAAAAGGTCTCTGGTTTCTAATATTTTATTCCCTCTATGAGGGACCATAGTTCAATAACTTACGGTATTTACTATATATACATGTATAACATTACCACATGTGCTGGTTATTACATACAACCCCCCTAGAAATTTGCGTGTCCCCACGCACTCTTACATAAAATATTTCAACTTATCAAACAGATACATATCAATTTTATACAAAGCTACTCTCTATATCGTGAAGGTAAATTACCCTTACTACTTCTCTCTGACCTTCTTAACTCTGGTACAGACATGTCTATCTTTGACAAAGCAGTGCTATTCATATCATCAATTACAATTTCATGATGACCATAACATGAACTTTGTAAGCTTGGGCAACTAGTCCCCGTAATAACGGGCCCAGTCATAAGCATTAACATTGCCATGGGGTCAGTAAGAGGATCACCCCTCAACATAAAAATTGTTTTATTACAATATTTACATTTTCATCTTCACAATTTCCGCTAAACTAATATTCTGGACCAACAATATATCAGATAACAAATGATATACTACATCATGGCTAATATCTACGCTGCCTACGTGAGGTACTTTGGTTATATACCTTAGACCTCTTCAAAGCCTGCTGGCACATCAGTTTTATCTCCTCAGAGGTTATAGTGGTGAACTCGAGGTCTGAGTGATAAAAGTCTGGAAGAAAATTTTTCTCTGAATCTTTAGCTATGCCAAGGGATTCTTCAGAAACCTTAGATTTAGAGTTTGACCCAACAGAATCTGGGGAATTTGGTCTAAGGGTTCCCAATCCCCCAGCCTCAGCCACACAAATCACTTCTGTGTCTTTTGCTTGATCAGATGTGCTTGAATCTGCTCGACTTGGGTTGACCATACTGAAATCGATGTCTTCAACTTTTAATTTACTGTCACAAACCATCTCTGGAGGCGGTTGCTGTTTGACCACATTCTGCAGACTTTGCTGCACTGTCTCATTCTGTTTCTCCACAGTTTGTTTGTCCGTTCGTTCCACCAATTCACTTTGCTCAGGAAAATCATGTTGTTGCTGTCCAGATTCTTCTGTTCTCATGTGGCAATAAGGACGATGAGGATTAGTACTTTCAACCGCACTGTTACCTTCTCCTGGTTCCTCTCCACCTCCATTGTGTCGAATATCCTGTTGACAGGTGCGTGGAGAATCTCTACAGCGTGGACAGGGCCAGTATTGGCTGCGATTTGTGACATATTTGTTGCCTTGCACCGGAACACCATTAGGACCTGTTACATTAATCGCTTTGATGCCCTTCTTTCCATTTGCCAAATCAAACTCAACTATTTCTCCAGTTACCAGACTCTTGAAGCACTCTTCAGGGTTGGTCTTTTCAATGGCAGTGTAATGCACATAGACTCTTCTTTTGGTGTCAGTTCGCTTTATAAATCCAAACCCCCGTGGTACACTAAACCACACAACATGACCTGAAATCTTTCTTGGGCTGAATTGCTGAATATTGCTTACAGATGTTGCCCCAGATATGCTAATCTGGTTCTGAACTACTGTATTTGAGCCTATATCTCTGGGTCCTCTCTGGGTCCCCTGCCTCGGGACCTCCGTGTTTAAAGCTTCCTGTTGACAGTTGCGAGCAATATGTCCACTCCTCTGGCACTTCCTGCAAATGGGCCTACCTTGAGAGTCAAACTGATCCGTAGGTAGCCTTCCTGTAAATCTTGGAACTTCCCATCTTCGAGGCGGCATTCTTCGATCTGAACGCCACTCTTGCGGTTTGTTAGGCATCTGGTGTTGCTTAAGTTCTCTCAATTCTTGACAGACCAGGTCAAGGCTCCTGGTAAGCTGTGTCATCTGTCCCTCTAAGACCCCTACTCTGTCGGGTTGAACAGGGGCTTGCACTTGTTGGAGGACAGGAAACTCTTTGGCCTTTGGCAAGTCGGTTGTATATACGGAGTGTTTTTTGTGTGGAACATCTGGCTCACTCATATCGTCTGACTCGGAACTCTCATCCTCATCTGGCTGTTCGTCCTCCAAAATTTTCAGTACCGCCTCCTTAAACTCCAAAAATGAAGCATCTGGATTCTGTGATCGATACATCCGAAGCTGTTTTCTCACATCTTTACACCTGGCCCCCTCTACAAACACATTTATCAGTGTCTCGTTCTCTTGTTGCTTTTCACGAGGGTCCAAAGCCTGTAACGTCTTGAGCGACTCTTGGAGACTCAAAGCAAAATCTCTTAGTGTCTCATTGGGTAGTTGCTGTCTTGCATAAAGTCGTTTCTTCAATGCCGCCACGGTTCGGGATTCAAACATGGCGACTAATTTTTCGAAGATCCTATCGACGGTCTTGATTTGTTGGTCTGGCCATGACTTGACCTCCCTCTTGGCCGCACCCCTTAACTGTCCAATAAGCATTTGGACCTTCTGCTCCTCCTTCAATGGGTGGATGGTAAACATCGCTTGTAGTTGGGATTTGAAGTCCTTAAAGGTGGTGGTGCCAGATAGTCGCACTTTGCCTGAATATGTGGGCATCCACGGAGCTCCATAATAGTAGGGCATTGTGATGGGTGAAGTTATCATCGTCGGGCCAGCAACATTTTCGTTAGGTACGCCTTCTCCTTGTGCTCCAGAAGCTGACGCTTGTTCCTGAGACATTTTTTTTTTTTTTTTTTTGTTTTCCCCTTGCGCACAATTAACTATTCGAATCCTGTTCGTGACGCCACGAAAATTCCTTGTAATAAACTGGAATTTTATTCTAATGTTTCTCTGCCTTTCTATTTTGCAGGATACTTCTTCTTTCCTCTTCCACTTCCAGGATTATTCCATTGTCGGTAAGTATAAACAGGTTTTTAGTTTATAATGAAGTATTTATTTATGAATAAATTTATATATTTGCGAAGTATATAATAATTCCACTTCAACAGGTTATGCAACAAGAAATTGCAACATAAAACAAATTAAATTAAATTTACCATTTTCTAGCAATACATTAGAATTTTTATGCATCAAATAGCTAATAACAATAGTTAACCCACAGTGAATATGACAAAAATTCACTTGCATACATCTAACGTCTCAATTACAATACACATTTACAACTAATATACTGTAGTCGGCATTGCCACTTTAAAACGCATATTTCACTCTTCTGCTTACAGCATAAATTGAGTCCCAAAAGATTTTGTAACAGTCTATCCTATTAACTCGCAAAGTTCTGAGTATACACTGTGCACTGCTCCTCACAACGATTCTCTCCTTAAGGTAGAACTACACTTGCAACAATGGATTATCTTATCCTATAATATGTTGAGTTCCTAGTCTTTGTTGGTTACAACAGAAAGAATATTAACTCATTGTTTCCAGCTTGTAATCCCACACTTTGAACAAAAATTTGCTTTACTTTGTCTGACTTTTATTTGCAGAAGCTGAGAAGACCCTGAAGTATAAAACCCTTTCCTTGCAGGCAAGTGTTTTGTCAATCATCACTAAATGCTTTCCTTTTTAGGTAGAATAAATATCTAACTGTATAACATCCTTAGCAAAGTTCTTCTTTCTTTATTCCACTGCTTCATCACTTTATCTCTATCTATTTCGCCTTTTTGCAATATTTATGGAACTGTGAACTGTATAAAGGTGCTCCTCTCTAGGACTCCAGCCTCTCAACTGTTTAGTGTGACACTTGTAGTTCTGCGACTGGCAATTTATACTTTGCTATCTCCTTATGCAGGGTCTCAAGACTATACGTTTTGCACTATAAATCTTTGGCTACTTTATTTGGAACAGTACTTATACTCCGACTCTTCTTATGCTGGGCAAATCTCACTAACACCTCACTGTACTGCAATTGCTAACTTCTATAGACAGCTCACTAGCCAGGGGGATGGAGGCAGGGGTAGGGGTACAACTGCTCACCGCTGGGTTAACTGATGCTGCTATTCGTCAGCACACCTCCTGTTGTAATGTTTACTCTTGCGCCCCTCAGTGTCACTCCTTACTTTAATGATTATGGCCGCGATTCCGGGTCCGCTCAGCGAGCGGTGTCACGCCTCCTGGCGGACCAGAGTGCGATAGGCTCCGGCACCCGGTCACCGGATTTCGGGCAGACACCCGGTCACCGGATTTCGGGCAGATAAGTATCACCTCTCCAAGTTCTCCCCGGCCTTCCTGTCCCAGCAGCCGCTCTCCGCTTCCTCTATACTGCGTTACTCTGCTTTACACAGCAGCTCTCCATTTCAGCTATATTGTGCCGCTCTGCAGTCTCTCTCCTCTCTAACTGGACAACTGTCACCTCCAAACGGCCCCCTGCCTTTTTTTTTATGCCTCTGCATGCGGATTTGTGGCATGAGCTCCCCAACTTTATTAGTACTTCACAGTGGCTGTTCTCAGAGATTTTCTCCCCTATGTGGCAGGAGAAATAGTTCAGTCCGTGATTCCTTCGCATGGACTAAGCAAACAGACTAGTCCAATATGCCTAAAGTGAGGGGCATTTCAGTTCACCTAACAGTCTCTGATGACACTCACATACTTTTCTGTAAAAAAGGTCTCTGGTTTCTAATATTTTATTCCCTCTATGAGGGACCATAGTTCAATAACTTACGGTATTTACTATATATACATGTATAACATTACCACATGTGCTGGTTATTACATTAAGACCACTGCTTAGCAAGTGGTACTGACTTAGGCCCATTTGGTCAACAGTAAATCCCTAAAAGAGTATATATTTATATATATATATATATATATATATATATATATATATATATATATAACATTGCCCAATGTAGAAAACAAACACAGTTTGGCGAGCATAAGATCGAAGATAATAGATCAAGTCCCAGCCACGGCCAGAGGAGGCAACAGGAAGAAAAAGCTTTTACAAGCAGAAGCCAGGTGGATTCACCTGTTAGACACACTGGCCCCCAGAGGCCTGAATGAGCAACACGGGTTACAACACTTCATTTAAAGAGTTAGAAGTTTAAAAATATTTTGTATATATCACAAATGTTGAGTGTTGCTCGGGAAAGGTCCAGCTCTTTGAAGATTAGTATACTATGATAAAGCTGACCTGCCATACACCTGCTGTGCTATTTTTAAATGTATGTTATATGTATGTAATTTTTACATTTTTAAAAAAAACACTGCTGCATTAAGTTGCAGCCAATATATGATGCCAGATTGGCATCTCTTAAATTGACCTGCAAGGGTCTCTTATGTCACGTTTTTATTCACAAATACTTGTTTTTGTTTTTTCACAGAAGCGCCCGGTTGCCTTAGCAACATATCCCTGAAGCGGCACCCAGAGCGAGGCTTGGACTCCCTGTGCGTTCCATATGACGCGCGGCGCGGGCAGATGACATCAGAGGGAGAAGCCGGAAGCCTGCGTGGTAACAGAGCTCTAACTAAGGTGTCTGAGCCAGCGAAGCGTGGTAATGGCGGACGGGTGAGACAGTCTGCAGGGGAGCCCACAGGTGAGTGTTGTAGGGAACTAATGAGGCGGGGGCGGGTTTTCCTGTACAGCGTTGTTGTATTTATTTGAGCACATTGCACAGTGTGAGTTGTTCCCTGAGGACGGGCTGTGCCCGAAACATGTTGGAGTCACCACAATAAATTTGATTGCTATTGAAAATCCGAGAGTGCCGCCTACCTCCATCCTAGAATCTATATATATATATATATATATATATATATATATATATATATATATATATATATATATCTATATCTATATAGATATAGATATATATATGGATATATATATATATATATATCCATGTAAACGCAGATAAAGATTTTACTATAAAGAAAAGGAAATGGTTTACTTTTTATTTAATTTATGTTTTTATGTGTCATGTGATTGCCGTTTTAGCATTCCCAATAACTCTGTTGCATACTGTGCTGTAGCAATGATTACTATTTAACACAGGGGTCGCAGGGAGATAGATATTATATACAAATACGGTCCTCAGAAATGCAGACAACCTTGGCAGAGTGGGACAACGACGGGTTTGTGAGACGGTTTCAAATTGTATGTTTTATGTAAGTTGTAGCAACTGAGATTGGTGCCTGGTAAGCATTAAACTTGATTGCTTTGTGTTTTGGAAGGTTTAATGGAGGCCAGATGTAATAAAGTGGTAAAAACACTAACGTACAAGAAGAGAGCATATTTTTAACAGAAAGGAGGACTGATAAAATCTAAAATGCATCGGAAAACAAATCCACACAGCTACTCAAGCAAATAATAGCTATCTGATGGACAGAGGGAAACAAATATTTCAACTGAACATTTATACTGTACCATTTCTGTGCTGTCCCGTTTATTATCACAGAAGTATAGATACGGTGGTGCATTTTACTGTGGAATCTGTAAGCAAGGTCTGGGCTACACAGGGGGAGATGTATCAAAACTTCAAGTTGTCATAGCAACCAATCGCAGCGGACTTGACAATACTTATCCCTTAGGGGTGCAGATGTAGTGAGCATTTGAAAGAGATAAAGTACTAAGGGGTAGATTTATTATTCACCGATCAGGGGAATATACACTATCCCCGTGCATTATGACAGGGGATATCGCATCCCCTGATCTATGACACCCGCAATGGGACCCCTGACAGCAGCGATACGGGGCATGTGTCACATCGGCACAGGTATTATTTAAATTGTACCTCTAATGTATGAACCGCCGATGTGCACGCCCGTATCGCCGTTATTCTACGCCATCGAATTTTATTCCTCAGCTGTCACCAGCAAGGTGCCCCCCCCTCCCCCAGTCCTGGAGCCTATTGGTTAGTTAGACACTGTCCTGTCAACTAGCATTTCCTGCAGGAAGTTCATGGCAAGCTTGGCCCATCTGATCTCCAGAGACATCTTCCTCTTTACCTAATATGAATAATTGAACGAACAGCTGGGGAGAGTTTATGACATTCTGGTATTTAATCTTTTGCTGTTTTAATTTGACCCTATTTTGTTTGTAACACTTACAGTAAAACATTACGCTTAGTATTCAGAAACCGATAGAAGAAAACAGCTAATAAGTTGGCTATTTTCTTTAGATTCACTTTCCTTATTGCTGCCCATTATCCAATTTCAAGTATATTGCTGTCATCAATACTATAACATATACTGAAACATAGAAACATAGAACCACTGGCCTACAGTATCTAGTCTGCCCCTTTTTTAACAATATTGTTACCGCAAACCCAATATGATTCTTAATGTCATTGTAAGGATATACTTATATCTATCCCATGCATGTTTAAATTGCTGTAGTGTCTTAGAGTCTACCACCTTTTATGCATACCTCCCAAATGTCACGATTTTCGCAGGAGAGTCACGGTTTTTGGGACAGTCCTGCTTCCCGCAATGGGGAGGGGACAGTTCTGACTCCCCCCTGCCCGTCGCTGCTCTGCAGTAAATAGACACTGGCCCTTATTCTGGTTCACTCGTAAAGGCAAATTCCTTCTCAAATGGACAAAACCATGTGCACAGCAGATGTAACTTGCAGAGAGAATTAGATTATTTAAGATTGTTGTTTCTATAAATGTAGGTGAAATCCTCCTCCCCCTCTGTGTCAGGGAGCCAGCTGCAGTCAGTGATAGTGCACTTGCTTCACTGAGACTGGCAGTGACTTCCTATGGAAAGTCCTGCCTGCCAGTAAGACACTTAAGGCAGTCCCTCCGGGACAGCCAGTCCAGGCTGTGAGAAGCAGAGAGCTGACTTCCTGTACAAAGCCACTCCCTGCCTTATTGTGCATCCCAATCTGGCTGCTATTGGCTGCCTTCGGTGCAGTCCATAGAACCAAATACTAATTGTGAATGGACCGAACCATTCCAGGTGTAAAGCATTGATTCCACTACTTGTTTAACTGAGTGTTATACAGTATATGCACATCAGTACAAGATATTATAAGACTTGAGATACAACTAAAAGGAATTTAAGAGAGCTTAAATAGTGCTGGGAATAAAGGGGATTATTCAGAAATACTAATTTGCATGCAGTGCGATAATTGATTGACTGTGCATGCATGCGGCTCGCAGAACACATGCGCAAGGCCATGGATTTGCAGTATCGCAGTCCTGTGGTATTTTTTCAAACCTTTCGCAGACTTGTACAGGCGGGGGTTGGGATCATTCGTCAGAATGATTCTAGGTCTACAGTCATTAGGTCGACCCCACTAGGTCGACTGGCAGGAAGGTCGACCTGACTTAAGGTCGACATGGGCCAAGGTCGACATGACTTAAGGTCGAATTTGCATAAAGGTCGACATGAGGAAGGTCGACTGGTCATAAGGTCGACATGGGTTTTTTACTGTTTTTTGATCCGAATGTCGACACAGTCGACATGGACACAGTTGGCAATGAGAATCGGACCCTCGCATCGCTCGCTTCGCTCGCTATGCTTCGGGCACGGTGCCTCGCTGCGCTCGGCACACTATTTTATTCTCCCACCACGCCCTAGTGGATGGTAGGGCATGAAATACCGCCTGTCGGCACATGTCGGCTCAAAAAACAGTGAAAAACCCATGTCGACCTTATGACCAGTCGACCTTCCTCATGTCGACCTTTATGCAAATTCGACCTTAAGTCATGTCGACCTTGGCCCATGTCGACCTTAAGTCAGGTCGACCTTCCTGCCAGTCGACCTAGTGGGGTCGACCTAATGACTGTAGACCTAAATGCATTCTGACGAATGACCGCATCCCACAGGCGGGATTTCACTCTGGCTGGGCGACGATTACCTGATCACAGGGTTCTGCAAATTAGCAGCCGCGCGATCAGGTCTGAATAAGAGAAAAGTACATTTATTTAGCTGAATTGAGTGTATTTTCAAACTAAAGTATAAATCCCTTTTCTTTCGGATTTAATATAATTTTATCATAAACATATATACCTTATATTTCCTATTCCTTGAGAGTTTTACGGATTATTATTAGGCTTGGCTTCCCTCCCGGAATGGCTGGGTCGGGTCAGCCTCCCGGCCCACTGGGCCCACGGTTGGTTCCACACAACAGAAAACATGTAAATATTTATAAAAAAATCATTTTTATTATGTTATTTCATTTCTAAGTTAGATCCTCGTCTGACAGAGCTGAGTTACCTTGTCACTGCTCATGGCGTGAACCCAGTGGTGTCCAAACTACCTTACGACATGCAGGAAAAATGGGCAGATCAGGGTTCCAGGTACAAAAGAGAACAAAGTGTCCTTTCCCCCTTACTCTTACTTTTCCAGATTCATCAGTGACCAAGCTCGCAAGAAGAATGATCCCAGCTTCGACTTCACTGAACCTATTCCAGCAGCTTCATCACATCCTCAAGGTATGATAACACTGCTACCAAACATAGAGCCTTAAGGAGAACAGTTAGAAAGATTAACATCAAACTTACTGCATCCTCCACCACCAAGCAGGATGCTCCTGCTCTTAAAGAAAGGGACTACGGTTGTATGTTCCCTATCCACAAAAGGCCTCATCCAATAAAGGAATGTCGTGGGCTTAGGGCTAAGACTTTGCAAGAGCACAGAGATACTCTAAGAGAGCTTGGCGTGTGTTACAAGTGTTGTGCCTCTTCAGTCCACATTGCAAAAGACTGTAAAGCTATCATCAAGCTCACTGAATGCAATAGCGACAGACACATTACAGCCATGCATCCTACTCTACCTCTAGAGAACTCACAACTTTCAACCGCGCCTAAACCCGTTGCAAAACATGGTGGGGAGCTAAAAGCTCAAGACTCAGCTCAAGCCACCATTTCCTCATCGTGCATGGAAGTATGCGGGAAAGAGAACAATCCCAAATGCTGTGCCAAGGTTTTTCTGGTCCAGGTCTACCCAAAAGGGCAATCTGAGAAAGCCACCAGAATGTACGCTATTATAGATGAACAGAGCAACAGATCTCTAGCAAAACATAAATTATTTGAGATCTTCGGTATAAAGGGACAAGCAATGCCATATTCCCTCGACACCTGCTCCAGTCATACAGAGACTTTCGGCAGAAGGGCCACTGGCTACGATATCTCCTCAATCAAGGGGAATACTCACATACCCTTACCAACATGACTTGAATGTGACCAGATACCTGATGAAGAAGAAGAAATTCCTACTCCAGAAGCTGCACATCATCATCCCCACCTAAAACACCTTGCTAAAGAAATTCCTCCTATGGACATGAACGCTGACATTCTACTATTACTGGGAAGAGATATTCAGAGGGTCCATAAGGTATTCCAGCATTTATTAAGATAATGGACAGTGGATTCTCCAAGGGAGAATCTAACCACTGGGTTGCACCCTTACCCTTTCAGAATGTAAGAACAAGACTGCCAAACAACCGAGAACAGGCTTTATCCAGATTCATGTCATTGCAACGTGCATTAAAAAGCAATAACAGACACAAGACCACCCTAGGGCGGTCAGATGGGCACTGCCGTGGGGTGTGAGGTCAAAAATGGAGCTGCTACTTGAGGGACTGAGTAGGTCCCTAGGTAAAGAATAAAAAAAGGAAAAAGAAAAGTAGTGCTCACCAATGAGGAATTAAAGTAAAAAACATTTATTGTACATATAAATCACGATAAAAATACAAAGACATATACTGAATATAAAATCTCTCATACTCGGCCCTTTATAAGCCACTGTGTGGGTAATTGGTTAGGATCCGCTCCTATAATACCGCCTAAGTAGTGTACCAATTTGGGGGTACAGTTCTTGTAGGGGAGTAATGGGTTAGCTTTCCACTGGATTCAAAAATATATTTTTTGGAGGTACAGATGGGTCAGGTCCCATCTTTGCAGGGGATGGCGCTGGCGTCGCCAGCCGCCATCCTCCGCCAGCGCCATGGCGATGGTGAGAAGGGGACGCGCGCGCACGAGAGGCGTGCGCGTCCCCTTCCGACGGCGCTTCCATCCGTTCCCCGGGTCCCCGCCGGCTTGCCGGCGGTAACCCGGGGTCCCCGCCGCCTGCCCGCACCCCCCCCTAACCCCCCCCTAACCCTGTCCGTCTCCCTGAGGCGGAGACGGACAGGGTTTCCGTCGCGCTAGCGACGGAGACTGAGACGCGCGTGCGCGTGAGACGCACGCGCGTCTCAGTCTCCTCGCTGGCGTGGCTGCTGGCGGGTCGCCACCGCGTACGTTCTGGCGACCCGCCAGCAAGGATGACAATGATAACATACTGTAGATATAGTTACCACTGCGGGTCACCTGGGAGTCTTGTATCTGTTTAGGATTGCATGTATAGCTGTGATCTCCGTTGGGTGAGGTAGATGAATCTTTTCTCCGCTTTAAGAATCATGATGGTTTGTGGAAAGAGATGGAATTTGCCCAATAAGCAATTCTCCAATGTTAGGAAGATGAAGGCGGCTGGTTGGATCCAGAAAGTGCACTTTGCAATAATGACAGTTAGGGACCTTGAGAGTAGTAGCTTCCAACGCGTTTCACTGCCTCTAGGGTCAGTTTTCTCAAGGATATTACTCCCCTACAAGAACTGTACCCCCAAATTGGTACACTCCTTAGGCGGTATTATAGGAGCGGATCCTAACCAATTATCCACACAGTGGCTTATAAAGGGCCGTATATGAGAGATTTTATATTCAGTATATGTCTTTGTATTTTTATTGTGATTTATATGTACATTAAATGTTTTTTACTTTAATTCCTCATTGGTCAGCGCTACTTTTCTTTTTCCTTTTTTTATACATTAAAAAGCAAGCCTGAAATGAAGGATCACTTTGTGGCCTTTATGAATAGAATACTTCAAAATGACCATGGGGAGCTAGCTCCACCCTTGCAAGAGCATGAAGAATGCTGGTATTTTCCCTCCTTTGGAGTATATCACCCACGCAAACCCAAGCAGATCAGGGTGGTATTCGACTCAAGTGCCAAGCATTGTGGTGTATCTCTGAATGACGTTCTCCTCACTGGTCCAAACATAACCAACAATCTGGTAGGAGTGCTTATGAGATTTAGAAAGGAGACAGTTGCCATTACCGCAGACATTGAACAAATGTTCTCTTGTTTTATTGTATGACAAGATCACAGGAATTACCTTAGGTTTCTATCGCACTGAGACAATGATACCAGCCAGGAAACAGTCCTTCACCCACAGTTGCTACATATGGCCTATGTAGGACTGCCTCTGATGGCAAATCAGAGTTTGGAAAAGATGCCCGACACTTCATTGAAAGAGACTTCTAGGTGGATGATGCACTAAAATCCTTACCTACGGCAGGGGAAGCTATATATCTGCTCAAAAGATTGCAAGGTACAGTATGCTTTCTAAGGCTCATCTGAGGTTACATAAAATTGCTTCCAATAGTGCTGCTGTCATGAAAGTTTTTTAACCCAGCGATTATGCCACAGAACTTAGAGACTTGAATCTAGGCCAAGACAATCCACCAGTATAGAGAAGTCTGGGTTTGCAGTGGGACTTGTTGCATGAATCCTTCGGATTTCAAGTAAGTTGTGCAGATAAACCATTTACCAAGCGGGGAGTCCTCTCTGTGGTAAATAGCCTCTATTATCCACTGGGATTTGTAGCACCCTTAAATGTGCAAGGAAATTTCTGTTAAGATAGCTCTAAGAGTCTATTGAGGACTGGGATGCTCCACTGCCTACAGACAAACAGCGAAGGTGGGAGCCTTGGAAGGAATCTCTACAAGCCTTAGATGCGATTCATGTACCCCGATGTTACACTCCAGCATCTCTTGCCGCAAGTCAGAGAAAGGAAATCCACATATTCTCAGATACATCTACTGAAGCCATAGCACCTATTTGAAGGTAATAGACTCTTGTAATGAAACTCATGTTGGATTTATATTTGCGAAGGCTAAATTAGCCCCTAGGCTTGAACTTTGTGAAACTGTACTGGCTGTAGAAATTGCGGACTTTATACAGTATGAGTTGGATATTCACATAGATGACGTTCAGTTTTACACAGAAAGCAACATCGTTCTGGGTTATATAAGCAACCAGACAAAACGCTTCTATGTTTATGTCAGTAACTGCATTGAAAGGATCAGGAAATTCTCTAAACCTGAACAATGGCATTATGTTCCATCCCCTCTCAATCCTGCAGATTGTGCCACCAGACCAGTGCCTTATAGTGCCTTTAAAAATTCTTCTTGGTTGACGGGTCCAGAGTTCTTGTGGAACCAGCCTGAAGAAACTTCCATACAAGATGTCTTCGGTCTCCAAGACCCTGACAACGACGCAGAGATTCATCATGAAATAAGTACCCTTATCACAATGTCCAAAGAGAAGTTTGGCTTGGTCTGTCATCCAGAGACCCCTGTTATTCTCACTTCAGCAACTCTTCTCACTCAAAAACTTGGAACTGTTCCTAGTCCACCTGAAAACCTTACATCTGGTAACCTATATCAGAAGAGGTGGAAACATGTTCAACATCTTGCCAACTGTTTCTGGATCAGAAGGAAATGGAAATACCTTACTCTTCTTCAAGGATGAAGAAAATGGCAGCAGGTAAAGCCGAACCTACAAGTAGGAGATCTTGTTCTCATGAAGGACCAGAAAGTAGAAAGAAATGCTTGGCCTATGGGACTCAACTCTAAAGTCTTTCTCAGCGAGGATGGCAAGGTTCGTAAGGTGGGAGTGACTATCTCAAGGCAAGGTGACTCCAAATCTTTTATCAGGCATATATCTGAGGTTGTCTTGCTTTTACCTGTTGACAAGTAATTTGCTGTCAGGCTTAAAGGAACCTTCAAGAACTTTGCTAAATTTATTTCATCACTGGATGTGTGCTTGAAAGACTTGGCTATTGGACTACTCCATCTACACATGCCAGTATTGTTGTGTTTTGCATTTGTGTATTTTGTCTTTCAGGTCAGAACCTTCGTTGATTATCTCATGGACATTAATCCAACCCAGTCCAATGGTGCTGCAATGTCTGCCATATATGTCCACGGGTGCTTCCCTGTCTGCCATATAAGTCCAGGGGTGCTGGTAAGTCTGCAGTATCATTCCAGGAGCTGCTGCTAAGTCTGCTGTAGCAGTCCAGGGGTGCTACCAAGTCTGCCCTATCAGTCTGGGGCAGTGACTGATACGAATATTTCAAAAAATGTTGTAAAGCGCTGCGGAATATATGTACACTATAAATAACTGGTAATAAATTAAAATAAATAAATCAAATCCCAGGGGAGTCCAAATGGGGTAATCCATTATGCAATGATATCCCTTTTTCTAAGAGATTCTCAGCGGTATGCCCCTTACTGAAATGAGTAGTTTAAGATATGCTGCTGGCACTGTTAGTGGGCTGTCACAGTCATGTAGTCCTTAGTTTGCCCTGTTCCACTTGGACAACATTTCTGAGGAAATTAATTACACTTATTTTAATGTACATGAACAGTCTGGGAATAGCTTGTCTAGTGAAGTGGAAACTAGAGTGGGGACACAGTAGGTAAATCAACTGTGTAAATCCCACTGCACTTATGGAGGACACACATCTAACACCAGCATAGTTATTATGGCCTCAGTAATCTGCTTTGCAACTGGGTTGTTGTTGGCATACTTCATCTTTCTTGTTCCTTGCAAAGGACTGTTTTACAGTCAATTGTTTTTTTAAAGTACTACAGCAGCAGCAGCAGCAGCAGCAGCAGCAGCAGCAGCAGCAGCAGTAGGCGTAGCACTCAAGGATCCTCCAGAGGAATACTGGATAGGAAGACAGTAGATTTCATACACAGGGAAGGAAATGATTCTTCACAGTTAAGACAGTTAAGATTTGGAATTCTGTGCCAGAATAGGTTATGATGACTGATTCAATTAATACATTTGAGAAAGGGTTAGACAAATCAGAAAGACATCCAGGGATACAACTGCTAATTAGAATGTATAATGGGAGATCCATTAAGGTAAATATAAGCTGTAGAGCAAAGGGAATGCTGGCGAATTTTATAGTGTAATTTTAACCCCTTCCTGACACAGCCAGTTTTTGCCTTCCTGACAGAGCCCTTTTTTCAAATCTGACATGTATCACTTAAGTGGGGATAACTTTTTTTTGCTTTTACTTATCCCAGTGATTTTGAGATTGTTTTCTCGTGACACATTGTACTTCAAATTAGTGGTAAATTTGGGTCGATACAGTCTGTGTTTTTTTGTGAAAAATACCAAAATGTCGTAAAAAAATGGAAAATTTTGCAATTTGCAAAATGTTAAATTTTCTGCTTGTGAGACAAATAATCATACCACTCAAAATAGTTAATAACTAACATAGACCATGGGTGAAATGTAATAGGATGAGAGATTCAGAAAGTGAGAGATTTGGTAAGAAAGCTCCAGTTTTTTTAAAGCAGCAGTCATTTACACTGCAAAGGCAAACTGGTTTTGCTGTGTAAATGACTGCCGCTTTAAAAAAACTGGAGCTTTCTTACCAAATCTCTCACTTTCTGAATCTCTCATCCTATTACATTTCACCCAATATGTCTACTTTATGTTTCCATCATTATTTCAACTTCCTTTTAATTTTTTTGGACACTAGGAGGCTTACAATATAAATAGCAAATTCTCAAATTTTCAAGAAAATTTCAAACACTGATTTTTTTAGGGACCAGTTCAGTTCTGATGTGACTTTGAGGGACTTGTATGTGAGACACCCCCATAAATGATGCCATTTCAAAAACTGCACCCCTCACAGTATTCAAAACAGCATTTTGGAAGTTTGTTAACCCTTTAGGTGTTTCACAGGAATTAAAACAAAGTGTAGGTGAAATTTCAAAATTTCATTTTTTTTGCAGATTTGCAATTTTAATACATTTTTCTAAGGAGCACAGTAGATTTTACTAGAGAAATGTGACTAAAAATTGATTCCCCCAATTCTTTTGTTTTCATAAATATCCTATATGTGGCCCTAGTGTGCACGTTGACCAAACCACAGGCTTCATAATAGAAGGAGCACCTACTTGATTTTGGAGCCTCCTTTTTATGAGATTATTTTTTAGGCACCATGTAGGTTTCTAGGCACCATAAGATGCTAAAATTTAGGAACCCCCCCACAAGTGACCCCATTTTGCAAACTACACCCCTCAGAAAATTCATCTAGGGGTATAGTGTACATTTCAAACCCTCAGGGGTTTCACCAATTGTGGTACAACTGGGCAGTGAAAATGAAAAATTACATTTTTTACACAAAAATGCAGTTCTGGCTCAAAATTTTTCATTTTCACAAGGAATGAAGGAGACAAAGCACCCCAAAATCTGTGCCCCAATTTCTCCCGAGTACGGCAATGTCTCACATGTGACCAAAAAATACCATTTGGGTGCATGGCAGGACTCAGAAGGGAAGGAGTGATTTTTGGATTTTGCAGCTCAGATTCTGGTGGAATGTTGGTGGGTGCTATGTCGCATTAGCAAGACCCCCCAAGCACCAATACAGTGGAACCCCCCCACAAGTGACCCCATTTTGCAAACTACACCCCTCAGG
Source organism: Crinia signifera (assembly GCF_055691185.1). Lineage (NCBI taxonomy): Eukaryota > Metazoa > Chordata > Amphibia > Anura > Myobatrachidae > Crinia > Crinia signifera. The sequence goes on from NC_139221.1 coordinate 285,753,463, forward strand.
GAATTCATCTAGGGGTATAGTGTACATTTCAAACCCCCAGGGGTTTCACCAATTTTGATACAACTGGGCTGTGCAAATGAAAAATGACATTTTTTACACAAAAATGCAGTTCTGGCTCAAAATTTTTCATTTTCACAAGGAATGAAGGAGAAAAAGCACCCCAAAATCTGTGCCCCAATTTCTCCCGAGTACGGCAATGTCTCACATGTGACCAAAAAATACCATTTGGGTGCATGGCAGGACTCAGAAGGGAAGGAGTGATTTTTGGATTTTGCAGCACAGATTCTGGTGGAATGTTGGTGGGTGCTATGTCGCATTAGCAAGACCCCCAAAGCACCAATACAGTGGAACCCCCCACAAGTGACCCCATTTTGCAAACTACACCCCTCAGGGAATTCATCTAGGGGTATAGTGTACATTTCAAACCCCCAGGGGTTTCACCAATTTTGATACAACTGGGCAGTGAAAATGAAAAATTACATTTTTTTACACAAAAATGCAGTTCTGGCTCAAAATTTTTCATTTTCAGAAGGTATGAAGGAGAAAAAGCACCCCAAAATCTGTGCCCCAATTTCTCCCGAGTACGGCAATGCCTCACATGTGACCAAAAAATACCATTTGGGTGCATGGCAGGACTCAGTAGGGAAGGAGTGATTTTTGGATTTTGCAGCTCAGATTCTGGTGGAATGTTGGTGGGTGCTATGTCGCATTAGCAAGACCCCCCAAGCACCAATACAGTGGAACCCCCCCACAAGTGACCCCATTTTGCAAACTACACCCCTCAGGGAATTCATCTAGGGGTATAGTGTACATTTCAAACCCCCAGGGGTTTCACTAATTTTGATACAACTGGGCTGTGCAAATGAAAAATTACATTTTTTACACAAAAATGCAGTTCTGGCTCAAAATTTTTCATTTTCACAAGGAATGAAGGAGAAAAAGCACCCCAAAATCTGTGCCCCAATTTCTCCCGAGTACGGCAATGTCTCACATGTGACCAAAAAATACCATTTGGGTGCATGGCAGGACTCAGAAGGGAAGGAGTGATTTTTGGATTTTGCAGCACAGATTCTGGTGGAATGTTGGTGGGTGCTATGTCGCATTAGCAAGACCCCCAAAGCACCAATACAGTGGAAGCCCCCCACAAGTGACCCCATTTTGCAAACTACACCCCTCAGGGAATTCATCTAGGGGTATAGTGTACATTTCAAACCCCCAGGGGTTTCACCAATTTTGATACAACTGGGCAGTGACAATGAAAAATTACATTTTTTTACACAAAAATGCAGTTCTGGCTCAAAATTTTTAATTTTCAGAAGGTATGAAGGAGAAAAAGCACCCCAAAATCTGTGCCCCAATTTCTCCCGAGTACGGCAATGCCTCATGTGTGACCAAAAAGTGGCAGGACTCAGAAGGGAAGGAGTGATATTTGGATTTTGCAGCACAGATTCTGGTGGAATGTTGGTGGGTGCTATGTCGCATTAGCAAGACCCCCAAAGCACCAATACAGTGGAAGCCCCCCACAAGTGACCCCATTTTGCAAACTACACCCCTCAGGGAATTCATCTAGGGGTATAGTGTACATTTCAAACCCCCAGGGGTTTCACCAATTTTGATACAACTGGGCAGTGAAAATGAAAAATTACATTTTTTTACACAAAAATGCAGTTCTGGCTCAAAATTTTTCATTTTCAGAAGGTATGAAGGAGAAAAAGCACCCAAAAATCTGTGCCCCAATTTCTCCCGAGTACGGCAATGCCTCATGTGTGACCAAAAAGTGGCAGGACTCAGAAGGGAAGGAGTGATATTTGGATTTTGCAGCACAGATTCTGGTGGAATGTTGGTGGGTGCTATGTCGCATTAGCAAGACCCCCAAAGCACCAATACAGTGGAAGCCCCCTACAAGTGACCCCATTTTGCAAACTACACCCCTCAGGGAATTCATCTAGGGGTATAGTGTACATTTCAAACCCCCAGGGGTTTCACCAATTTTGATACAACTGGGCAGTGAAAATGAAAAATTACATTTTTTACACAAAAATGCAGTACTGGCTCAAAATTTTTCATTTTCAGAAGGTATGAAGGAAAAAAAGCACCCCAAAATCTGTGCCCCAATTTCTCCCGAGTATGGCAATGCCTCATATGTGACCAAAAAATACCAGTTGGGTGCATGGCAGGACTCAGAAGGGAAGGAGTGATTTTTGGATTTTGCAGCTCAGATTCTGGTGGAATGAATGGTGGGTGCTATGTGGCATTAGCAAGACCCCCGAAGCACGGTGAAATGATGAACCTAATAATCCATAGATGTGTGGTCTATTTTAAAACACTCCTTTATACATAGGCCGGGTTTGTCAGGGCAAGTTTCACAGTGGAAAATAGTTTCCTTTCTTATTCCCTTTTTATAGCAAACTTTGCACCTTTTTTGTGTCCTGCCCTTTCTTGCAGTGGAGGGGATTTCGTTAGGAAAATGCTGCCCTGGTACAATACGGGGGCCAGTACTAGAAGTACTGGGGCCCTCTGCCTGCTGGTTCCCAAATATTAGGCCCTTTATGACTTCCTCTTGAAAGTGCATAAATGTCCCCCTCTGGCTGGTAGAACGGAATAGCACGTAAGCGTTATACAGTGCCATCTGGATGATATACACGGCCAGCTTCTTGTACCAGATTTTTGTTTTCCGCAGGGCACTGTACGGCTTCAGTACCTGATCTGAAAGATCCACTCCGCCCATGTACCTATTGTAATCTAGGATACAATTAGGTTTTGAGGTGTGGGTACTGGTACCTCGTACAGGGATGGAGGTGGTACTGTCTCCATGAATTGTTGTCAGTATAAGGACATCCCTCTTGTCCTTATATTTGACCAACAACATATTTTCGGTGCATATTCCCCTGCTTTCACCCCTTCTCATTACTTGGGCAATGTGCGTTTTTGGGAGGCCTCTTTGGTTCTTATGCACAGTACCGCAAGCTGCTGTACCTCTTGAACCAAGGGCCTTAAACAGGGGGATGCTAGTGTAAAAGTTATCCACATAGAGGTGATAACCTTTATCCAGGAAGGGGTGCACTAAATCCCAGACAATTTTTCCACTAACACCTACGAGGGAGGGGGGGCATTCTGGCGGTTCAATTCTTGAATCCTTCCCTTCATATACCCTAAACCTGTGGGTGTACCCTGAGGTGCTTTCACACAGCTTATACATTTTTATGCCATACCTTGCCCTCTTACTGGGAAGGTACTGGCGGAATTTAACCCTTCCTTTAAAATGTATAAGGGACTCGTCAATACAAATAAATTTTTCAGGGATGTACATCTCTGCAAATTTGGCACTGAAATGATCAATGACCGGCCTGACTTTGAATAGCCGGTCAAAGGTGGGATCATCTCTGGGTGGGCACAGTGTATTATCGGTGTAATGTAAAAATTTAAGGATTATCTCAAAACGAGCACGAGTCATGGCCATACGGTAAAATGGGGTGCTGTACAGAACATCTGTACTCCAATATTGCCTAATTTCTGGCTTTTTTACTATGCCCATATGTAACACCAGACCCCAAAACGTCATCATCTCTACTGCATCTACAGGGGTCCACCTAGCAAATGATGACGTGGGGTTTTGAGCAATAAACTGCTGGGCATATAAATTAGTTTGGTCCACCATTAAATTTATAAAATCATCAGAGAAAAATAATTTGAAAAAGTCAATTTCTCTGAGACCTGCTGAATCAAATTGGATTCCTGGGATGGCCAAAAACTCAGGAACCTGGGGCTCAAAATTGTCTGGTGGTGGGGTCCATACGGGATCAATCATTTGGGGGGGGGGTCTCAGCTGCTCTACGGGGGCGTCTTTGAGGGGGTCCCTCATCAGCAGAGGAGGAAGAGGAGCTTAAGGCGAATCCTTCAAATTCCCCACTTGCATCACTGGCTGTGTCAGAGTCAGAGGCAAGCATGGCATATGCCTCCTCCGCTGAATACATTCTTCTGGATGACTGGAATGACATTTGGGATGACATTTGGGATGACATTTGGGATGACATTTTTATTTTTGTGTTTCTGTAAGTGTAATGTTTCAACACGTGTATAGTGTAGGGGGGGTACAAACTTTATTTCAACACGGGGGGTATGTAGTGTGTAGTGTGTATGTAGTGCAGAAAAAAAAAATACTTTATACAGGAATTTGATCCCAAAAAAAAAAAAAAAATTGAAGGGGTTAAAAAAAAAAAAAAAAGGTCCTGCGCCAAAAATTGAGCACAGATGTTGGTCAGTAACGTCCGTCACTGAACAGCGCTCAAAGGCAACAGGAATTTGATCAAAAAAAAAAAATAGATCAACCCTGTGCCGAAAAAGCTGATCAGTGATGTACGTCACTGATCAGCGCACAGTGGCCACAGGACACCCACAAAATCACAGTGTGTGTAAAAAAAAAAATTAAAAAAAGACCCCACAGCACCCTCAAAAAAAAAAAAAAAGGTGATCAGTGATGCGACACTGATTACCAGTGAGGGGCAGCAGGTGCACAACCTTTGGTGCAACTGACAGTGCAACTGGCAGCAACTGACAGGTATATATAAAAAAAAAAAACCCTGCACCCCCAAAAAGTTGCTGATCAGCACAGATATACTGATCAGCACAAAAGGCGGGGTAGCAGACACAAAATATAGCACTCTCTATCACTCTCTGTCACTCTCTGTCACTATCTCTCTCTATCTCTCACTCTCTATCACTCTCTATCACTCTCTATCACTCTCTATCACTCTCTGTCACTATCTGTCCCTATCTCTCACGATCTGTGACTCTATGACACTGCTGCAGCAGCACACACAGAAGTCACAAGATCCAGGAAGTATCCAGCTGCTGGCAGCACGCTACCAGCGGTGATCAGCGGTGATCAGGTAAGTTTCAGGCAAGGATCAGGTATGTATCACGACAGATTGGCACGGTGACCGCTCTGCACGCAATTCCAGACCGGAATGGCGTCTGCAGCGCAGTCACCGTTAGTTTAAATCACGCGCCTTGGCTGTGATTGGTCCGTGGGTCCCACGGACCAATCACAGCCTTGGGGGCAGGTGGGGTGAGGTGTCGTCGTCACCGATGACCCCCTCATGCCCCCTGACGCCCGGCGGTGATTGACACCTGTGTTACCGAGCGTCTAATTCGCCAGTAACACAGGAAAACGCTGTGAATGGCTGTTCACACTGAACAGCCAATCACAGCGATCGCCGACGGGGGGGCGGCATCGCCGCCCCCCCTGGGCATGCAGGGACATGTCTGCTGTCAGGGACAGCAGACATCGTCCCTCTGTCACTGCGTCTCGAGACGCAGTGGCACTTTGAAGTCATGACGTATATATACGTCATGTGTCGGGAAGTACATCCCGGCCATGACGTATATATACGTCAAATGTCGGGAAGGGGTTAAAGATAGGTTGAACTAGATGGACTGACAGCTTTTTTCAACCTCACAAACTATGTCACTATGGGTGGGATGCACTAACACAAAAATGCAGTAAAACCCCCATTATGAGGGTTTTTGCTGCATTTTCGTATGCTCTGACCCCCCTTTGTCAGGTCAGCGTTGCGCAGGGAATCGTCAGCAAAAGCTGGTGATATCCTGCAGAAGCCTATGGGCTTCTCTCTGCAGTGCTGTGTGAAGAGCCCTCCCAGCATGCCCTACGCCATCCCAAGGGACTCCCGGGTCAGCCCCTGAAGTCCAGCGCCATAGCCGCATTGCAAGGGACATCTCTTATCACAAGGGCTGTCCTTTGCTTTACTAATTGGATATGTTAGTGCATAGTGCATTAGTAAAAATGTGGTAGCCGGCAGAGAAGCGGGAAAACGGGCGGAGGATGTTAGAACATCCCTCCCTATGTCACTATGAGTCAGTCATGCCAATGACATTGCCTACAGGACTACTTCCGATCCTGATTGAGGCAATTGATGTTGAGGGTGTGGATTGAATTCGCTTAGGTGTCCCACAGACTAATACGGCAGACAGGGCACCTGTTTCATGCCACCCCAGAACCACAGTATGTCCGTCCAGTACACTCTCCAGTCTACACTCGGGACATTCATGTGGGTCCGGTTCTCGAATGAATAGTCTGTGAAGATGAGGATGTATACACTGATGGAGGTGAGGAATTGGAGGATGAGGACTACATCTTGCCTTTGTAGATATAGTTTGTGCAGGGAAAGATCATTGGCAGCTTGTTTTGTGGGGGCCTAGACAAACCAATAATTTCAGCCACAAGTGTGGCAGTCCCTGTCGCTGAAATGATTGGTTTGTTAAACTGTGCATGTTCTGTTTATACAATAAGGGACATTGCTTTTCTTTATATTATGTGGACTTTTTTGGCATAGTTTATAAAAATATCCTGTCTGCCACTGCAGTGCTATGTGTTTGTGCCACCCACTTCTGTCGCTTAGTCATCCAGCTACTTTGGTGCAACCTTTTGGCCTAAAATCAATATTGTGAGCTGTTAGATGTTCAGAATAGACTGGAAATGAGTGGAACTTAATGATTTGAGGTTATTAATACTGTAGGAAACACCCCCCCCCCCCCAAACTCTGTAATTTTAGCTGATTTTATGATTTTTTTTCCAAAAAAGTCCAGATCCAAAACCAATGTTGCACACCCCTACTTCTTAATACTTTTAACAGTGGCATATTTATAATGGGTAGAATGTGCAAAATGCACCCATTTTTTAATACTTACCCCTCCGGAGTTCTGTAATGAAAGCAGTAGCACTGCCAGAAACGCCCCTAAAAAATGGCCGCAGTACTATTTTTCGGGATTTATGGCATGCGTAGTAATTGGAGCCCTCTAGTGCTCAGACTCTACTAGGCTGTACACTAATGTGGTGCTGTCGTAGTGGGCGGAAGATAGGAGGGGTCCCAGAGGAGGCTACACGCATGCCTCCTACTCTCTAAAAGTGCCTCTGACTTTTACTCTAGGGCTTTCTTCAAAGGTACCCTCTCCCCAGCTGCCTGCTTTATAGCTGATGGGGAAGGTGACTGTTGGTTATGATATGCCATGTGTGGATGAGCTTCTATGGATAGTAAGATTAATGATGACTGTGAGATGCCACCACATGTAGAATCGTAATACCTAACTTCTAGGTTTCCTCTTACTTGTTCATGTGCAGTTTGGAGTATTCCTAATTTCCACATCATACTATCTTACAAAACCATACAGTACTATCTATTCTTGTAACTGACCTTGAGAGAGATAAATCAAACCTTCGAAAGAAGACAAAATGTTGAGCCATAGCCTATAGCAACCAATCAGGTAGTATATACCATTTCATAGAATGTACTAAAAAAAAAATACAGCTAGAATGTGATTGGTTGCTATGGGCAACGCCTCTAATGGCCTCCTTCAGAAGTTTTCATAAATCTCCCAAAGTATCTAAGGTTTTGCCTATTGTCTCTGACCTCACTGTACAATTGGATAATTCTGCTGTACCTTTCTGTCCTCTTGGGTCTGTGATTTGGAATCCACTAACAGTAATGTGTATAAATACTGCTTTGTGTGCAGCACTGTTTGTGCTCTCTATCCTACTGCAGTTACACACTGAAGCTTTTGTCTTATTCCACTCTCTGGAAATAATTTCAGAGGAATTCCTGATACCACAAGAGACTGTGTTTATGCAGAGCTTGGTTAATATGTCCCTGCTAGAGTCTATAGTGGGTGAACCTTTTTTGGCCTGTGTAATATCGGAATGTCCAGAAAGTAAGATTAATAGGCCTCTGTAATTAACTTTTACCATTGTAATTTGCTGTTTCACCCTCCCGGGTTGCACTTTGGAATACCTTCTGCCATGTACTTACTGTACTGTAGCTACAGACTTGTGTACTGTTTTTAGCTATGTAATGTGTCTACTGAGCCTTGCCTTGACCCTTTTATTATGTTATCAAGGTACTGTACTGAGAATCTGAGTTGTCTGTTGCAGCTTAGATACCAGTCTGATTCAGTGAAAACACTTCTAGAGGAATATGTTAGGACTATTTTACACCACATGCGATAAACCCATTAAATGTGAATACTGAAACATGTATATGGTCCACCAGGTAATAGTGGGACACAACAGTAGTAACAAATCACTAAACACGTATTATTAATGCATATAGACAAAACATTACAGACATGACAAAACACACACATACTGTATATATATTAGAGATGTGCGGGCTCGGATATCAGAGATCCGAGCCCCCACGGACGTCATCATTCCGAGCCCGATTCCGAGCAGCGCTCGGAGATTCCCGCCTGACTCGGTCCGTCCGCGTGATTAGAACGTCATCTCCCGGCGTCGGATTTCGCGAGGCTTTATAAGCAGCTGCCGCGCCCCCGCCATCTTCACTCCAGTTAAGTAGTGGGTTGGGAGAGGGTGTGTTGGTGCTGCTGCTGGGGCTTAAACTTGAGCTTGTCCTTGAGCTTTTGCAATCGCTGGTGCTGTCTCTCAGTGCTGCTGTGTAGTAGTCTAACTGTGTACTTGTAGTACTACTGTCTCCTCTGTGCGGTCTACCTCTGGTGTGCTGTGCTGCCTGTAATTGATTATTTTATTTGCTGGGGCTGTCTCCCTCAGTGCTGCTGTGTACTCTGTTCTCAGCTTAGGACAACAGTCTAACTGTGTACTTGTAGTACTACTGTCTCCTCTGTGCGGTCTACCTCTGGTGAACTGTGCTGTAATTAATTATTTTATTTGCTAGGGCTGTCTCCCTCAGTGCTGCTGTGTACTATGTTCTCCTCTGCTTAGGAGAACAGTCTAACTGTGTACCTGCCTGTAGTACTGTCTCCTCTGTGCTGGGGCATACCTCTGGTGCTGTGCTGTGCCATTTATTATATATATAATTATTAATTAATTATATTAAATATAAATATATATATAGTCCACTGGTGCTGCACTGCTGCCTGCACTGAATCTGCCAGTCTGGCGGTCTGTGGTCTGGGGCTCACTGGCTAATAAATAATTAAATACTGCCTGCCTAATAAATAATTAAATACTGCCGTATATCTCTACCTTTGTGGTCTGGGGCTCACTGCCTATACTGCCGTATGTACCGTCTGGTCTGGGGCTCACTGGCTAATAAATAATTAAATACTGCTGTATATCTCTACCTTTGTGGTCTGGGGCTCACTGGCTATACTGCCGTATGTACCGTCTGGTCTGGGGCTCACTGGCTAATAAATAATTAAATACTGCCTGCCTAATAAATAATTAAATACTGCCGTATATCTCTACCTTTGTGGTCTGGGGGTCACTGGCTATACTGCCGTATGTACCGTCTGGTCTGGGGCTCACTGGTTAATAAATAATTAAATACTGCCTGCCTAATAAATAATTAAATACTGCCGTATATCTCTACCTTTGTGGTCTGGGGCTCACTGCCTATACTGCCGTATGTACCGTCTGGTCTGGGGCTCACTGGCTAATAAATAATTAAATACTGCCGTATATCTCTACCTTTGTGGTCTGGGGCTCACTGGCTATACTGCCGTATGTACCGTCTGGTCTGGGGCTCACTGGCTAATAAATAATTAAATACTGCCTGCCTAATAAATAATTAAATACTGCCGTATATCTCTACCTTTGTGGTCTGGGGGTCACTGGCTATACTGCCGTATGTACCGTCTGGTCTGGGGCTCACTGGTTAATAAATAATTAAATACTGCCTGCCTAATAAATAATTAAATACTGCCGTATATCTCTACCTTTGTGGTCTGGGGCTCACTGCCTATACTGCCGTATGTACCGTCTGGTCTGGGGCTCACTGGCTAATAAATAATTAAATACTGCCGTATATCTCTACCTTTGTGGTCTGGGGCTCACTGGCTATACTGCCGTATGTACCGTCTGGTCTGGGGCTCACTGCCTAATAAATAATTAAATACTGCCGTATATCTCTACCTTTGTGGTCTGGGGCTCACTGCCTAATACTGATGTATCTGTATAACTGCCTGCTGGTGCATACCCACTGACATATATTAATTGCACTCCAGTGGCGCTGTTCTGTGACATAACTCCGCTGCAGTGCCACTCTTACATGAGCCACGTGTTTGGGCCGCACACTTGTGTGGCTTAGCATAGTTATCCAGCTACCTCGGTGCAACCTTTTGTCCTAAAAACAATATTGTAAGGTGTGAGCTGTTCAGAATAGACTGTAAATGAGTGGAAATGAATGTTATTGAGGTTAATATAGCGTAGGAGCAAAAAAAACACCCAAATTCTGCGATTTTAGCAGTTTTTATGCTTTTTAACAAAAAAATCAGAACCCAAAACCCAAAAAATCCAAACACAAAACACTTAGGAGGTGTTTTGCCAAAACCCATTAGAACCCAAAACCTCAAGGTAATCAGAACCCAAAACCCAAAACCTGAAAAGTGGCCGGTGCACATCTCTAATATATATATATATATATATATATATTGTTATATAATATATATATATATATATATATAATTTTTTGGGATTGATGTATATATTATGCATTTGTTTAAGATGTTTTTATCAGAGAAAACTCTGTTTTTATAGCATTTATGTTGTACTATTCAGTGGTGATGCAATTTGCCCAATAGAGCTTGCCATTGACTGTGTGCCGTGGCTCCCTGGGGTGCCTCGGGACACATGCAGGAGTGCCCTAGGTTGGTGGTCCAGGACCAACACAAATTGATAATGGTTAATTATTTATGAGCAAAACCAGTGCTGGTGGCTGCCAATCATAAAATGTGTACAAGCAAAAGCAAATCCTACCCTTTACCACATAACTGACTCTAAGAATCGCATTTAAACCCAAACTAATTGATTTTTGGGGGGGCCTAGGGGTGCCATGAAAAAATTCTCATAGTCTAGTGTGCCGTGATTAAAAAAAGATTGGGAACCCCTGATATAGTGTATAAATGCACTGTATTATTATAGAAAATATACAACTGTAAGTTCCAAATCACTGTGTTTCACAACTAATTCCTCGTCATGTAAACCACTCGAGCAGGGTTTCTACCCTAAAAAATATAGAAAGCGTATTATTACTATTCAGCCCAGGATGGGCTACCATGTTTAAACCAAAAATCCATCTTGATTCCAATTTCTTGGGGATGGTTACCTAATCACCTCCTCTGGTTAATGGGGAGACCCAGTCAATTATGCGACATTTCAGCAAAGATACCTGATGATTAGCTCTCCGGTTTGTCCGTCAATGACAGAGCTTGGCAAATTGAGTTTCTGTGGTTTGCCATTTGATCTCTAAATTTACAGGCAGTCATGTAGGCAAGCCCTCATGGGCATGGAAGCAGGTACACCACAAAATCTAGCAAGCAGTGTAACTTATATCAGATGCAAATTAGTGTGCCACTGTGGGGCTGGGGGAAGGTGGCACCATTGGCCATTGAGCAGCATGTCACACACCTGATTTTTGTGTCATAAACCAGGTGTTATCCTTGGGCATGGATTCCTTGCAGGATGAATAAGTAATTGCTTAATGTTTATTTAACACCTAAATGCCATCATGAGCGGATCAAATCTGTCCATCCGTAAATTGAGTATCGGATTTATTCATCGGCCAGTGAATTTTATCTGACTTGGCCCTTTGTGCAGATACTCCATTGCATTGGGTAATGAACACCATAGGGTTAGTATATTTTGCTGGTGTTGAGGCTGCTCGTTACGTGCTTTGATGAGGCATCCTTTAATAGTCCTACATTTGTACCAACATGCCAATAAACATTCCTTCATCTCTGTTAGTTGGACCTCTGCTGTTGTTGTGTCCATATTGTTGACTAATGACATGCATAAATTGCTAAATTGGTAAGCTATTTTTTAAGCTAGGCAGGTGATTACCGACTGCAGGTTATTTGGTATTATGGTCGGTATCTTTTCCTGAAGAGGGTTGTATTAAATCTACTCCTCTTTATTGGATGCTTTCACATAAAAAATTGCAAATTTCCAGTGAAGCGAACTGTGCTTTCAAGATTATCTACTTATATAGCATTCTGTCAAAGTCCTCCTCGGTGCCTCTCCAGACCATGAAAACATTGTCAATAAAGCATTTACAGCGTGCAATCATCTTTAGGCATCCATATTTAGGCATATTTCTAGACTCATAGTCATACATGAATATACTTGCATACATAGGGACTAAATTTGAGCCCATTGCTGTGCCCGCAACCTTAATTTAGTACTTGTTATCATACATGAAGTGATTGTGTCTAAAGATCAATTCCAATAATTCTAAAATCATTGGGATCAGTCTCCCACTTTAATCATTGGTAGACAAAAGTGTCCTTACAGGGTATCATCTGCTAAGCCATCAAGCAGTTTGATCTTATCTTATCTAGAAAGTCGCCTGTGTCCTTAAGAATACTCAGAATACAACCAGTTAACTCCTGTAGAAAACTGTCAATGAAAATAGCCAAAGGCTGCAGGACTGACGCTCTGGCAGAGATTATAGGCCTGCCAGGTGGGTCAGTCAGGGTCTTATGCACCTTTGGGAGCATATACAGTATAGGACGTACATAATAGTCAACTTTCATATATTTGCAAATGGAATCTGCCAATTTACCGTGATTAACTGCCAGGTCAATCACCTCATCAACCAAGTTTGTAATTAATTTAGTTTGTTCTATAGTGGTCTGAGCTAGTTTTGTTTTTCTGAAATAGATGTTTTACACACAATGTTTAGTTTAAAAATAGCGTTTCTACAATAGATAAATAAATGTAATGCCAGGCACAAAAGTATATAGGAGCACAGCTGCAAAACACAGGCTCACATCTTAAACTTATACATACAGAAATTCAAAAACAGCTTACAGCTTTTAGAGCCACAAGTATTGGTTATATTAACAGATAGACAAAAGGTGATGAGGTCACATCTTTGGGTTTGTCTATTGGTCAGTAGATGAAAGGCATTTTGGGTAGCTGGCTGCTGGTTGAATGGCAGTCTGCTCTTTTGTCCACATTCATGATGCTGAATACAGGCCCGCCTAAATTAATGCTTCCATACATTTCCTATTAATTATAAATAGCATTTCTATCTTTATTAATAACTTTAAAACTTAACAAGCTATCATAATATAAATTATGACATCATTTATACAATGGCATAAGAACTACATCGATACTAAACATTACTAATCTAAGGCATTCTGTCATTGAATAACCATATTGTGTATGGTCAGGGCCATTACAGATATATAGGCAGAGATACAGATGACTACTGATGTAATGTGTTTAACCTGGAAACAGTGAACATATTGAACAAAGAAATTCTGTGGAAGAAGACAGTAATTGACATGTATGGAATTTTTGCGGTGCACAGTTCATAAGGACTGTGAATCAAATGTAGCACTCAGAATCCAACATAGTTTTATTCAAAGCATGAGCAAGAAGAGAAAAATATAACACACACAGCCCAACAGCCATTTGAACTGCACATTGCCCCTGAGGAAACCTGCAATGTTCAGTTGAAACGTGTGTTTTTTTTCTCTTCATGCTTTCAATAAAGCATTGGATTCTGAGTGCTGGTTCTTTTGCTTTTCCTACTGAAGGAGGGCGAGTGGCACAGCCACTTGTAATGTAGCTGTATGGGTACCCGTGCACAAAAATAGACAGGCATTGCCTGATAAATATACGTTTATGGTATTGAAATCTTGCTTATTATAAACCTGACAAATTGTTCTGAAAATGTTGTTGTGCGTCTGCTGTTCCTATATATATAGCAATTTTGGTTGAAGCAGGCACTCACCATAGACCATCGGTTGTAGTTGAGACCAGATTTATTTCACAAATGTAGTCAACGTTTCGGTCCTCACAGGGACCTTTGTCAAGACAGGAACAAGTCAAATCAAGGACCTCGAACACCAGGCAGTGTGACAGTTTCACACTGCCGGGTGTTCCTGGTCCTTGAAACGTCGACTGCATTTATGAAATAAATCTTGTCTCAACTACAACCGATGGTCTATGGTGAGTGCCTTCTTCAACCGAAATTGCTATATTTGGGACATTATTTCCTCTAAAGCATAGCACCACAAAGTCCGCAAGAAATGAATAGAGTGCGGTTCTTCAATTCTAATATATATATATATATATATATATATATTAGTATTATTAACCCTCTCAAAATATTTTCATCTTAGATTAGCTGTGTCATTTCACTAAATCAGTGGAACAGGTTCCCGCCCCTCCGGCTTTTTTTGCTTGAATACAAGACACACACACAGGGTAGTATCTGCTTATACAATTCTAAATAAGGACTCATCACGGACGTGTAATGGTCAGCATTACTGCCTTACAGCACTGAGGTCATGGGTTCAATACCCACCATGGCCCTAACTGTGCGGAGTTTGTATATTCTCCCCGTGTTTGCGTAGGTTTACTACGGGTACTCCGGTTTCCTCCCACAATCCAAAAATATACTGGTAGGTTAATTGGCTTCCCAAAAAAATTAACCCTAGAATGTGTGTGTGCGTGTACATGTGGTAGGGAATATAAATTGTAAGCTCCACTGAGGCAGGGACTGATGGGAATTTTGAACTATACTCTGTAGAGCGCTTCGGAAATTGTATGCGCTATATAAGAAACTGTTAATAAATAAAAAATTAACATTCACACAGATACAGTATACAGTATACCAGTGGTGGTCAACCTGTGGCTCTTGAGCCTCATTCGGCTCTCCCCCTTGTAAAGTGCGGCTCCTGCTCCCACTGCTGCTCGCCGCCCACCGTCTGTCCCAGTCCCTCCTGCTGCCGGTTCCCTGAATCCCTTAACCTTCTGAGGGGAGGAGAGCGTGCATCGCGCATCTCTCCTACCCCTTACTGTGCATCCTTGTGACTGGGCCATCCGCCAATCAGAGCTCGTGGGCCAGCAGCCAATCAGGAGCCGGCCAGCGAGCTTTGATTGGTGGGCAGCCCAGTCACAGGGAAGTGAGGGGAAGGAGACGCGCGGTGTGCTGTGCTCTCCTCCCATCGGTGACATGACAGGAGGACTGCAGGGAGACACCAGACTGTCCTCTCCCCGCTTGGCAGCAGCAGCAACAATGGTGAGTGCTGCTGTTGGGAAATTTGCACTGTGGGGGCATAGCAGTTTGTGGCACTGTGGGGGCATAGCAGTTTGTGGCACTGTGGGGGCATAGCAGTTTGTGGCACTGTGGGGGCATACCAGCTTTTTGGCACTGTGGGGGCATACCCGGCACCGTGTGGTGCATACCTGGCACCGTGGGGGGCATATGTGTATCTGGCACTATTGGGGGCATATGTATATATGGCACAGCACTATTGGAGGCATATTTGTATCACACCCACCCAAGGGGTCAACATAGACTACGCCCCTTTTTTGGCGCATGCGCCTTTGGCGCGCGCATGATGTCAGCTCTTTAGCTTGACTACCGATATTTTTCGGCTCTTTACCTCTGACTGGTTGGCCACCCCTGCAGTATACAGTATATGAAAAGTATTCCACTGAGCTGCTGAAACACCTCAGACACATGCAGTGATTTCCTATGGAAAGTCCTACCAGTCAGTCACAGACACTACAGGTAGTCCCATTGGGAGGTGTTTCTTCCCTCTGGGACTGCCAGACAGGGAAGTGATAAGCAGAGAGATGGCTTTATATAAGAAGCCACACCCTGATTTATCATTCAGCCCAATATGGATTCTATGGGCTGCAGCGGATGCAGTCCAGGCAGTGACGTAACTACTGTAAGGCAACCCCTGCTGCCGCTTGGGGAAGCAAGCATCAGCGGGGTCTGTGTGGGCACCAGTCCCAGCAGCGCACATCATGAGACTCATGCCACAAGGTAGTGCTCCTTGGTTAAAGCTTTACACAGCAGCCAATAGGCACTGTGTATAGCCTTAATCAATGGGACCGCTCCCTTGCGGTGGACAATACCTTGCTGGAGTCACCCATGTACTGTTTGTGCCTCCCTCCATGCCCTGAGTATTGCAATAAGCATGTAACCCGTGGCAATGAGCATGTGACCGCATGTAACCCCTGGCAACAAGCATGTAACCCTTGGCAATTAGTAAGAAACCCCTGGCAATGAGCATGTAGGAAACAAAATATATAATTAATGGGGGGGGGGGGGGGGGGCGCTAGAGACTTTTTTGGCTTGGAGGAGAAAAATTTCAAGTTACACCACTGAGTCCAGGGGTGGGATGTCTGTGCATGCACCTGTCCCAGCACCTTATATATCCGCTATGCAGGTGCTGGGACCCGGGGCTGGCAGCTGTTTCTCCATGGCACCGGGGTGGCGGCAGCCCCCCTGCTTAAAGTAAGAAAGTGCCACTGCCGCTCAATCTTATGTATTAATAGGATACTGCAATGTTCACATTTACTAACACAGTCAAGGCCACATCTTGAACACACATTTGTGTGTCTGACATACAGTACATTTGATACAGAAACACTGTTGTTTTTGAGTAGTATCTGTTGAGATAAGAGCAACAGAATATTTACCTACTGTATACATTTGAAACACAAAACCCAACTCTAAATAACATCCTATAATACATAGGGACAGATTTATTAGACTTGGTGACACAGTGGCCAGATCAGCTCATAACTGTCACTTTTCAAACCAGCCTGTGACTTAACATTTTGGAGCTGATTGGCTAGTGCGTTATCACCTTCCACTTTATCACTTCACCAGGCTTAATACATCTGCCCCATAGTATCTTATAGTACTAAGTTCATGATTATCAGAGGTACAGTAAGGACCATGGGCCTGATTCAGCCGTGATCGCTGAACTGCGAATCTTCAGTGATCAGGTAGCTGCCACCCCGTCCATGTGCACAAATATGAAGCTGATTGCAGCTATGTGAAGAGGGGGACATTCATTTGGAATCACAACTATTGAATGAATCCCCCCCCCCCCCTTGTGTACACCGCTGCCTAAGGTGAGAGTTCTCAGCACTGCGACATCTGTGGGGAGATCGGGACCGCTGATGACATCAGTGTTTCTTCCTCCCAATGGCCAGGAGCCACTTGCGTTTTCTGGGGCACGCCCTGCTACCTGAAAACAACAGTCAGCTGCTCACAAACTGCCACCGGCTGTCAATCAGTCAGTGTACAGCCTGTGATCACAGGAGGCTGTGATAGCGCGGAGGGCTGCGTGGTCGTCCGATAATCAATTGGGCTGAGTGGTACTCCGATAATGGTTTGGGCTGCAAATTCCCAGCCCAGTGAACGGGGCTGAATTAGCCCATATTTCTGCCTTTACAAATATAAATCCTCACTAAATGCTTCCATACCATGGCACAGTTTAGGAAAATTGAAATTGTATCTGCATCTCTCATCCAAGTAGAATTTAAGCTATTGCCCTGAACTATATATCATGTAGACTGTATTTAGCGTCCCGCTGTGCCTTTCAATGGGGCGTACAGAATAGATGTCAGGTATGCATAAAAAATAGCTTCCCTGATAAATCACAACCTTATGCCCAACAGTTTTAGTGTTAGAATTCCTAAAACTTGTTAAAGTTTACTTACACGCATTATTTGCAGCAATTAGAAGTGAGTGAGGTGATTTCGCTTGATTTAACATCCTAAATTGTGAACAGAACTGTGTTAAACTTTAAATTATAAAAATAGTCTATAATTTTTTTTTTTAACCCTTTGAGTGCAAACATTGCTGTGAGATAAAATGCCAAAAAAATGCCAGCGTCACTCATGCCGACTGTTCTATTTTTGGCAGCAATATTTCACTAAACTACAATTAACTGACTTGGCTGTATCTGCAGTTATTTATACTAATAGAACAGGCATTTTAGGCATTTAGGCCGATATCCAATCAGCCGCTGTAATCTACCCTGGCTAATTAACTCACACGGGGCTGTCTAATTGTTCCCGCTGCCCGCACTTATCTGCGATTTGAGGCAGGAGAAACCAAATCTGGGATAAGCAGACTTTTTCTTTACGCAGGAAAAGGATGGCTAATTGTATAGCGTGAAAAAAATCATTGATAATAAACTTAAAACTCTCATTTTAAGTGCCTTAAATTTATTTTGCCTCTAATTGGTCCCCCCATAGTGTGTCTATTATGGAATAAAATCATACTTGCTTTCTATTCCAGAATGTCTGTCAGACTCCTGAATTTTGGGGTGCTATACCAGGTTTATGGCAACACTATGGGGGTGCGGACAGAGCCAGATTAAGGTCTAAATGGGCCTGGAGCTGAAAATGATCAAGGGCCTATTATGCGCAATAATGTGGGGGGCGTGACCAGTGTTCTGGTTGGGTGGTCTGCTCATGGGTGTGTCTTTATTTGTGTAAATGCTTTCAACTAATTATATATGCCTGGAAAAGGCAGGGGGCTGGCATAAGAAAAATGCATGGAGATATATTGGCAGGTGCCCTCCAAAGGTACACCCGCAGGATGCCGATGTCCTCAGATACTTGCGGGGTGAGGCGGCACTCCAGTCATAAAAAAAATACTGAAAGCCGAAACTTTGTAGACAACATTTCAGCACCTTTTATGTGGTCACCTAAAGTTACCACACCGTATACCCCTTATACAAATCATGTAACACAATAGTAACCCCCTTATACTGTACTTGCCTCTTATATATTATGACATATGGAATGAGCCAAAATTCACACCGATTGAGCCAAAATTCACACTATGGCAAACAGATTGAGTCAAAATTCACGTTATGCCACACAGATTAAGGCAAAATTCACATTTTGCGACATGGATTGAGCCAAAATGCACACTATACCAGGCATGTCCAAACAGTGGCCCTCCTGCTGTTGTGAAACTACATGTCCCAGCATGCCTTGACATAGTTTTAGCATTCCCTAATAGCAAAACTGTGGAAATGCATGGTGGGACTTGTAGTTTCACAACAGCTGGAGGGCCATAGTTTGGACATGCCTGCACTATACCAAACAGATTGAGCAAAAATGCACAATATGCTCCATAAACAGGGGCATTTGGCGTGCATTAAAAATTGACACCATAATGCCCATTACATGTTAAGCCACACACCATAATGTCCATTAGGTATTATGCCAAACACCATAATGCCTATTAAAAATGATGCTACATAAGTGTTGCTTACCTACATGTTCATTGCCAGGGGTTCGATGCTCATTGCCAGGGGTTCCATGCTCGTTGCCATGTGGGATTACATGCTCATTGCCAAGGGGGAATACATGCTCGCGGTAACTGGGGGACAGCCACCGCGGGGCAGAAATGACAGCCATTGACAGCAGGGCCAGATTAAAGCAGGGGCAAAAGGGGTCAGTACCCATGGGCCCCCTCAACCTAGGGGCCCCCTGTGGTTGGCATGTATTTTTAACAAAAACATTATTATTATTTTTTTTAGCTAAAGGTTTTGTGCATGGGTAGTGCTGCAGCTTCACCTATCTGCCAAGTGACATTGATTAATGGTGCTGAGCATCGGGAGCCAAGGCACACTGACTGCACAAGTGTGCAGTGCATTACTGGGAGTTGACTAAGTCCCATGACACTTTGCACAAGAAGGCAGAAGCTGAGAGGTTTATGCTGAGCTCTGATTGGTAGAGCTCATTACATGCTTCTCAGGCCTATGGAGGACAGCAGCAGCAGCCTAGTCATGGGAGGGTTTTTAATCAGAGGCACTGTGAGGTCTCCTACAGTCTTACAGAGTAAGCAGTTACCCATTGACCAAGTTTATACTGTCTTTACTCTGTGTTTTGACAGTATAATATTCTCTCATGCAATTTGTGGCCAGTAATGACAAGTGCAAGGGGGTCCCCCTGTCTAAAGTGCCCCGGGCCCCCCGAAGGCTTAATATGGCACTGATTGACAGCCGGGCAGAGAGCAGGGGGCTGCCCGGCTGTATTTAGAGCACTGCATGTCCTGGCTATTGAAATAATACCCCTTTCACACCAGAAAATGCAGGGACTTACCCGGGAATATGATCCCAGGATCATGCAAGGACATTCTCGGACTGGCCCCTTTTACACCAGCCTAATCCCTGCATTTTCTGGTGTGAGGGGGAGAGAAAACCACCACCGCCCCCTTTAAACAAACAGGTATATCTTCGGAACCACCTGACCCATTTAAATGTAGGCTTCGAATGATTTTGGTCCAGTGAAACTGGGCCATTTGGTTCCAGAGAATTCTGACCTCAAACAACATGAACAGCCATGAAATTACATTTTAGAAATGAAAAAAAAAATGTGGTTTACCCACAATATCTCTAGAACCAATGAACCCATATGGACCAGGTATCAGATTGAAGGCCCAGCGATTTGGGTTCGACTGAGATCAACCTCGAGCTTCTGTAATGCCGGAGTGGGAACTGACAGCCGTTGGAACCGGGTGGAGGTCGGAATTAGCGGGTCCCATGTTATCCTATGGGGACAACGTTCCAGGTTTGCCTGGCGGTATCTCTGGTTCCCGGGGGGCTAGCAACACGGGGCTGGGCTCGTTGGAAAGCCCTGACCCTCAGCTACAAAATTAGCCTATTTGGAGAGTGGGCCTGGAGCTGTAGCTCCATCAGGTCCATTGTTAATCCGGCCCTGGGTGCGGAGGGTGCAGAGGTTGTGGGCTGCATCCAGGTGTTGCCTACCAAGGGGATATACAAAGGTGCCCACTCCTCTTCAGTGAGAGAAGCCAGGTGCTACCCTGTGAGATAGCGTCCGGCACTTGTCTCCTCTCACTGTGTAGGAGCCAGCACTGGACTCAGGGAACCCCTGACAAAATGGTGGCTCAGACCTCGTCCCTACATGCGGGGCCACACCCCTGAGCCATGAGACCACACCCATTTTTGATGCGCAGACATTAAATGCACCCCACCTGGTGTTACCAAAATGAGTGACACCTCTGCTGCCACTGCACATCACTGCGCACTGACATCATTCATTGTGAATCACAACACTTTACAGTGTCTGCAAGGCTGTGATGAACTGTTTCACAACACTGCACTCCGCCAGTATCTACCTGCACAGAGTCCCACAACCATCAGGATTCTGGCTATAGGATCTAGATTGACTGGGCCTGATATGCAAACTTCATGAGTTCTCTATCCAGATGTAAAGTAAGAATGGTATGGATTCATTTAACATTACTGTTGCAGACATCATATCTTTATGGTGACCTGTAGCATTTTTCAACTCATTTAGCGAAAACTCCAGTTATTTTTAGTATAGCTCAAGTTCATCAAAAATGCATTTACAGCTGTGTCAACATTGCAATTGTCATACATTAAACCCAGATGTTTCACTTGCCTTACATATTGCTGCTGTGATGAAGGATTAAATAGTTATGGAGCTACATGGGTGCCGGATGACTGCCGGACAGCACCAACATCGGAATCCTGACTGTTTAAATGCCCGGCAGTGGGAATCTCGGCTAACAGGGGCTATTCTCCCTTGTGGGGGTCCACAATCCCCATCGAGCACGGAAGGGACTTCTTTGCGCTAACCCCCTGTCGGACCACCATACCACAGGTACATACTGTATACTGGACTCTGCTTTGTTCATTGTTTACCATTGTTTACCAACATCAGCAAAGTAAAGGTGGGCATACATCGAGCCGATTTGGTCCGATTTCGGCCAATTGCAATCAATCGGCCCGTTAAATTGTACCAAATAGTTTCTTCATGACATGGCGTCGGGTCCGATGCACGGTCCTGTGCGTATCGGACCCCGCCCCAGGGGTTGGACCGGCGGGACATAAGATCCGTCGCAATCGGTGGGGCGGGCGCAGTGCTGGGGCGGGCGGCGGTGACCAGAATGATCATCAGTGTCCACTGTGTCCAGCGCCGTAGCGGGCGGGCAGCAGCCGCGGCAATTACAACTTTAGAATAACATGTCAAATGACTGCCCGGCTAATGATTGGCTGAGATGGAGCACTCTCAGACAATCAGTGGCCTCCCTCCGCGGCCGCTGTTTGCCTGAGAGTGCTCTATCTCAGCCAATCAAAAGCCAGAGAGTCATTTGACACATTATTTTAAAGATGTAATAGCTGCCGCTGCCCGCCCGCTACAGCGCTGGACAGTGGAGGCTGATGGTCACCACTCTACGCATCTGATAATGCTGCTGCCCCATGCTTCCTCTCCAGCCGGCCACTCATTTCAGAGTCGCCGCCGCCGCCGCCCGCCCCCACTGCTCCTTACCGCCCTGCAGCTCCCTGTTATTTTTTTTACATGTGATAAATCGCATGCGATTTATCACATGTAAAAAAATGGCACATCTAGTCCTAAATCGTATGTGAGTCTCCCGGGGAGCTGCCGGGCGGCTCGGAGGAGAATTGGGTCCGACTTGTCCTTAGGACAAGTCGGCTCTATGTATGGGGGCCTTTACTCTGTATTTGTATTTACTTTGATAAGGACAAATTAATTATTTCCCTGAAGTTTATATGTAGTACACATTGTTGCCCTATTATAGCATTTGAATTTATATACGGAATAATACCCATCTGGCTAATACAGATACAGCCTGGTATATTTTTGCCTCCTATTTCATTGTCTTGTATGAATACAGGTTCAGCTGCGTGCAACATGTTTCATATGTGTTTACTCAATTTGACTTCAAATAAATCCACAATATTTGTATGACAGCTTTGATCTCACTACAATAAATAATTTACATACAAGTCCTATTCTAGGTGACACAAAAGGCCAGCTTTATTGAGAGAGCATGCCATTCTGCCTGTCCTCATGTCAATGCATTTAAGTTGTAGTTATTACTGATAATTGTAAAATGTCTACTACAATGTTTAATTAGAGCAGCAAAGCACATGGCAGCAGCAAAGCACATGGCAGACAGAACAGTTTTTTTTTTTTATAAAAAATATTTTTAAAATTTATAATGCTGTACCCCTAGTCTGCAGCACACCACACACACAGACATGGCAGTCCTCATACTGCTATGTTCCCATTATGAAGAACACTCCAGCAACACCTCAAATTATATTGGTACACTGGTAATTACCTATTTCTTGACCATTATGGTTTTCTAGGTAGGGATTTGCATACAATAATGGTACCGTGTGTATGGGCACCTCAAGAACCCTAAACACAGGTAGATAACAAAATGAAAAACACTGGAGGGTTTCAAGGTGCAAGGGAAACAGGGAAGCAGCTCAATAATATCTAAAAACTTGTTCAACCCAAAAACAAGTAAAGACAATACAATGCAAGAAAAACATTTTTTAAGATATATCCAGAGCGCTGTCTGCATCAGATTTTCTTTCTTCTCCAATTCTCACCAGATGATAATATGTGAAAAGAAGGATAAGAATTCAATGTGTAGGATTATCACTTTGTGCTTTTAAAAAGGGGATAGATATAACTTGAACGAGACGTACCACACTCACAATAAAGAGTGTGTGTTGAAACTCATAAAGGTATCTTTAGTGATGTTGATAGCTTTCACCAAAATGCACTGAGTGTTTGAAGAGTTTTTAAATGTACATTTTTCACTCACTCAAAAAACAAAGATGAATACATATAGCGGTTACAAATATGCGTACTGATAACTCACAATTCACAGGGAGGTTTTCGAACACATCTGGGTATCTTTATCTTGAAATTCCAAACGACCAAATGATGATAAGTTGAATAAAAACCTTTAATAATAATAATCTTTCTAAAATGTATCAAACTTGGGTTACACTGTAACAACGATTTAAAAGGCAATTGGATAATCTGAGACTCTCTACACCAACAAGGAAGACCATCTGGATAAGTCTTAAATGTTAGGGAGTCCACCACATAAATACCTCAAATAAGTGTCCAGAGATAACAAAAAGTAGTCCAAAAGAGTGCAAGTCCAGAGAGCCACCAATGTGTTTCGATTTCCAATATTTATCGAGGCCTTGACAAAGATTGGAAATCGAAATGCGTTGGATTCTTGCTCCTTCAATCACCATTCCTAATGATAACAGAATGTAATAAGATCTGTGTGTGGCTAGAAATATTTGTTTCTAAAATAAAAAAGCAGTTTTAGAAGAAATTACCTTAATACCACTGCAGTATGGCTGTACGTCTGGAGAAAAGTAGATGCCCAGTGGCTGCTGACCAACAATTCTATCACTCTGCAGGACACCGGCCAGCTACACTCATAGGAATCAGCTGTTCAACCTGACTGCTGAACACTTTGTACTTTTCAATTCGGCCTCCTGTGTGTGTTGCCAAACTAGATACAAATCGAAAGGTTTGACGATCAGATTAAAAGTTCGGATCTCCGCATGTGTATTCAATCAAACGTCTACTATAGGAACCGATTTTGCTAAAGATCTTAGGTATTCACATTCTAATTATACATTAATCTGAACCTACAACAATTTCTAACGCTTACTATTTTTAAAAAGTTCTATTTCTAACTACTTTAAAAACATATTTTACCTATATACATTACTATATGGTAGATTTGTTTTCAAACTTTTAAATTGTATTTGTTTGGATGCATATTCTTTAATAGGTTTGGTGTGGAAGACATTTACGGTATAATTTGGGAATGGAGTGGCAGCCAGGCTTACCGGTTGACAACCTCAGGCATATGTTAGAAGATGAAGAAGAAATAAAACATCCCTGTTAGTAACAATTCAGTTTCTGATTATGTCTGTCTATTTTCCTATATGATAAAAAAGTACATACGCAGACACATGACCTAAGGGTAAACACATGGACCTGTTTCCACTACATCGGGGTCCAGTTACAGTAAAAAAAACCAGATGTTTGCCTAAATATATGTTTTTCAATATACTTTTGTAATGATTTCTGAATATTTGTAATACTGTCCAATAAAATGTACATCAGAAAGAGGTATGTTCTCCTGACTGACATTGTGTACAATCAAGAACACACTTATTCCCAATGATTATCCTCAACAGTGCGATTGTGTATGCAACTGCCAAAAGAAGCATTGAGTCATATGTTGATCAATTAAGCCCACAAGAAAAGCACCTACACTCACTTCTAAGCATCACTAAAATATACCTAAAATGCACCTGCACTCACGCCTAAGCACCACTAAAATGATAGAATTCCTTTATTGGTCTCACAATGGCGAAATTTACAAAAAAAGCACCTACACCTAGGGGCAGACCCAGAAGAAAGAGAGAGAAGGAGAATGGAGAGAAAGAAAGGGAGACAGTGAGAAGAGTGAGATAAGGAGCATGGAAAGAAAAGGAAAGAAAAGGAGAGTGGAGAGGAGGGAGAAAAAGAGAGCAGAAACTGATAGAAAGAGAGGGAGAGCAGAGAGAAGGGGAGCAGAGAAAGAAGGAGAGGGGAGATGGAGAAGAAGCAGTGGTGCAAGTAGAAAAAATTTCTTAGTGGTACTGTGCCGCGCGCTGAAGGCGCGCTCCGAAAAATGGTTGTGGTTTTGGGCGTGGTTATGGGCGTGGTCATATGACACAAGGGGGAGTGACTACATGACAAAACTTTAGAACACGATGACATTTCTGTTTGGGCTTGTGCATTGCATCCTGAACACAAAATGTACTGGCCAGGATCAAAGTGTAGGAGCCAGACAAACCGTAAATAGGGATTTGCACGCCGAAGTCCCGCGGCTAAAATCTACACAGGACTGCCTGTTACGTCACACACCCAATACATATTACCCATGCCATAATGCCCGTTACACATTATGCCACACATGGTAAATGCCCATTACACATGCCACACACATGTTTGTCGGCCCTACACTGCGCCAGGTAGCACCCCCATTACACTCTACCGTTACACACTGCGCCAGGTAGAGCTCCCGTTACACACTGCGCCAGGTAGAGCCCCAGTTACACTCTTCCCCAGGTAAAAAGCCCTCGTTACACACTGCCCCAGGTAAAGCCCCAGTTACACTTTGCCCCAGGTAAAGCCCCCATTACACTTTGACCCAGGTAAAGCCCCCGTTACACACTGCCCCAGGTAAAGCCCCCGTTACACACTGCCCCAGGTTAAGCCCCCGTTACACACTGCCCCAGGTTAAGCCCTCGTTACACACTGCCCCAGGTTAAGCCCTCGTTACACACTGCCCCAGGTAAAGCCCCCATTACAGACTGCCCCAGGTTAAGCCCCCATTACACACTGCCCCAGTTAAAGCCCCTGTTACACACTGCCCCAGGTAGAGGTCCCAAATACACACTGCCCCAGGTAGAGGTCCCAAATACACACTGCCCCAGGTAGAGGTCCAAATACACACAATGTTTAGCTCTGTTAGAAAAAAAATGAAAACACCCACACACACACTTGTAAGTACATAACCAGGGTGTGAGTGGGTTAATACTCACTGGTGTGGTTGCTGGGCTCCGTGCAGCAGCATGAAGAGGGGGGGCTCAGTAACCCGAGTGCAGGGATTAGAGTTCCTTGCCTCGTAGTCGTAGCACGGCAGGAACAGAAAGTATTTCATAGCTGGGAGGGAGGATGTCATGCAGCAGCACCAGCCCGTGCGCAGGGAGAGACAGGCAGTGATGTAAGCAGAAACCCCATCCTGCCTGTGCTGCAGCTACTGAGAGGGACGGAGGGGACATTATCAGCTGGACAGGGCTTCCGGCGTCGCTGCCTGTCAGGCAGTTTAACAGGCGTAGCGTAGTGGCAGCATACAGTACTGCTATAACGGCAGAAGAGGAGACAGGAGACCCTGCGCGCCGCCTTAGGCACCGGCTGCGCAGTGACTGGTAGATTTATTAAACGTCGATCAGGGGAATATGCGCTATCCCCGTGCGTTATAGCAGGGGATAGCGCTTCCCCTGATCTATCACACCCGCCGAGCGTTTACTCTAACGCCGGCGGTGTGGGGCAGGAGGCATAGCGCAGGGGCGATATTTTGCACTGCGCCCCTGCCTCCTGCCAGATTTATGAACGGTCAGCATCGCTGACCGTTCCGCCGCCTGCAGCTGTCAACTTCGCCAGCTGCAGACGGCGATGCCTATACCTAACAACAGGGACAGCGCTGTCCCTGCTGCTGGGGCTGAGCTGCGCTGGGATCTCGCGAGACTAGCGAGATCCCGCGCATGCGCAGTGAGCCGGCCGGGGGGAAAGGAGACGGCGCATCAGTATTAACTGATGCGCTGTCTCCAGGAGGGACATCGCCGGAGGGGGGAGTTAGCGCTCCCCCACTTCGGCGGCAAGATCTTAGTAGATCTTGTCGGTGTCCCCTCCTGCTTCGCCTCGCTAATGAGGCGAAGCAGGAACTGTTATAGCGGCGCGATAGGCGCCGCTATAATAAATCTACCCCTGAGTGTCGGGGGTCATTTGTTATGGCGGTACGGGGTACCGGCACCATATGTTTTAGCGGTACGCCGTACCACCCCGTACCGCCATACTTGCACCACTGAGAAGAAGCATGGAGAGAAGAAAAGTGGTGAGAGAAGGAAAGCAGAGAGAGAGAAGCATGGAGAGAGAAGGAAAGTGGTGAGAGGAGAGCGGAGAGAGAGAGAGAAGTAGAGCGAAGAGAGAAAGAGAGCAGAGAAAGAGAAGTTGATTGAAGAAAGAATAAATGCGCAGAGAGAGGAGAGCAAAGAGTGAGAAGGAGAGTGGAGAGAGAGAGAGAAGGAATGCAGAGAGAGAGAGAGACAGAAGGAGAGCAGAGAGAGACAGAGAGGCAGTGAGAGAGAGAGAGAGAGAGAAGGAAGGAAAGCATAGAGAGAGAGCAGGAGAGAGCAGAGAGAAAATGAGAGTGGAGGTCATACAAAGATCCCCTCTTTGATCCTCTTTTCTCTTACGTATTTAAATCCAAGTCCACTTTGATCCATTGCGTTAGTAAAGATTTATGTGGAGTTAAGATATTTTTCCCTGGGTTATATATTCTAATGTATATTCTTGAAAAAGTGCATAACTTTAACTTTAAAACTATATACAATAGAAAGATTCTAAAACATAAAAAATAAAAAAAATATATATATATCACAAAAAAAGTCCAATTAGAGCGCAAGTCCTTGTCCTTTTAATAGGGATAAATCAGTCCCTTATGGAGAATAATTCCCAGCACTTCAGGTCAAACGTAGGACCGGCAGCTTCCTCCTATTAACCCTTGCGGGCACCTGGATTCTCAGGTAATGAATTTTCTAAGTCCAAAAAGTAATTTGAAACATATGGTTAAAATATTTGTAATGTTGTATTATGCATAGGCACTTTTAATTGATTACAGCCGCAGCAACCTGCACGTCACTAGGAGTGACGTAGGGTTGTATCCAGGCTACAAAGGGGGTGCTGACCGACGCCAGGACCAGCCCTCTGACGAAGTCCTCGTGACGAAACGCGTAGGGGCATGGCCTGGCGTCGGTCTGAACTCCATGGTGGATGAGAGAGTAGTGAGAGCACTCGTATGCCATTGATTGCTGTCTGAGACAGCCCTATCCATGCTGTTGATCACCCGCGGTTGTGCCTAACTGTCTCTTGCGTTACGTGATACCATTTTATATGTACCTGTCGGATATTCTATTTGATTGATATTAAAAAGATAAAGCACTATTTGGAGCGCTCCTCTTTCCTTTCCTAGAAAATATATATATATATATATATATATACACAACCAATGATGCCCTCTGAAAATCTCTTAGTTTTCCAGTATAATCCCAATTCCAGGATTGTCATATCCCTGCATTATTCCAAATGCAAGACAATAACAGGTAAACAAATTACTACATAAAAGAAATTCTGCAGTAGAAATGTAGCACATATTAACAGTCATCGAACAAGGTGCAAAGTGAAGCCTAATGTAAAGATGTTCAAACTTTTCTTCTCATCTGCAAGTAGCACAACTAGGAGATCTTTATATCATTAACAGCATTAAACTGACTTATTCTGCACATGGTCCCAAAAAAATGGAATGGAAAAACTAAATTGGAATATGGTAGTCTCTGAGTTGTTTATAGACAAGATGCATGAACCGTGCAAAGGCGAAAAAGTTCAGATAAATAGGGAAGAAGTTAAAAAGGTTCATAGAGAATTTTCTTGCTTATATGGAGAGGATGAAGTTGGGTGAGAGGAGAAGGTGAAAAAAGATGGCAAGTAGAAAGGAAGATAACAGAAGAGTATAGATCTTATACTTGGACAAGGGACTGATCGGAGAGAACAGTTGAGTAAAGTTAGTGAAAGTTGATATCTACTGTAGCTCACTGATGCCAATTTTAGTGAAGTGGGTGGAAAAGTCCAATCCTGTACATAATTATGGGTAAGGCAGAGTAGAAGGAGGGCAAGCTGAAGAGGGAATTAATGGGGAGGAAGAACTGGCCACTGCAGGGGTTTAGGGCACTGGTGAAGAATTGTCACATTTGTAGCAGAGAATCTATGTGTATGGATTCTCTCTTGTTTATATCAAGTGAAATATTTATACATCAAACATATTTAAGTATCTCAAGAAACCTCTAACAAGGCAATTAACCAAGTCTTTGAAGTTAACATTTGAGACCTGGCATCATGCCAGCCATGTAAGAAGTCATTCTGAAAACCAAGAAAGAAAGAGGCCTATTGTGCGTTCCACGCAGACTATGAGTTCCGCTACATGGGAGATCACAAAGTTTGTCTAATAATTGTAGCGTAAGTCATTGCAATAGTTGTTTTTACAGTATTCTTGAGCAAAGACACATATAAACTGGGTTATATAAATCATACAGCTGTATGAGATTATACCATTCAAGCCTCTTATTTTCAATGACAGGCCATGTTAGCTCATTAAAAAAATGTTTAAAGCAACAAATAGTAATATACTGTATATTTGGGCCTAATTCAAAGAAGTATGCAAACCCAATGGTTTACTTACATCCAGTGGCATCACTAGGTGGTGCAGGCCACACCCAGGTGTCACCCACAGAGGAGGGTGACACAAAAATGATGTTTCCCCTGCAGTGATAGGAGCCAAGTGCTGCAGTGTGGCCTCTTTTGCAACACTGCTCCTGTCACTGCTAGTCTCTGGAGGCTATGCAGCATCTCGAGGGATGCTGGTATTGCCCCGGAGTGATGTAATTGGATACTCCCCAAGACCATGTGCCCTTTAAGTTAGGCCACTCTTACTTTCAACCTTAGGGTTTGCGTTTTTGTACCCAGCAGTGGATCACAAAAGTGTGAAGTGTGCGTCTTTATACTCAAGAAGCCTCCTTCTTTTATCACAGCCACTGTGTATAAAGAAAAATGGCTGTGCCAATACAGCTGTAGCGCCTGTCAGCCCGCCGGAAGAATTGCCAGATCTCCTGAGCTGGTGCAGGCTGGCGGACAGGAGCTCCATCTGATGGGGACTCGCGAGCATCTCACACGCTCGCTTGCCCACTTCAGCCCAGCGGCGGGGAGCGGATTCCCTGCCTGTCTCCACTTCAGGGAGACTGGCAGGGTGAGTAAGAGCTGAGGGAGACTATGGGGGAGCAGCTGGGAAGGTGGCAGTGGGCTCCAAAGAACAGGTGGCGGATGCATGAGATGCCCCTGACCTTCTGTCGGATGGCTTACAGCATTGATTGGCGATTCTATCACCAAAGCTGTTCCATCTGTACTTCCATCTTCGAGTCTGCCATTGTACAAGGAATTCTGCTGCAATGGTGCAAGTCATTAGGGTTCTAAGTTGGAAAAAAATCATTTTGTAAATGATTTGAGTTAAATTACTAAACACGCTTTTAAAAGTTAACAATTCTTACAGTTTTATTCTTCTAACCACTTGTTCAGGATAAATTCAATCTGCTTTATGTATAGAGTGGTATATCGCGCTCTACCTGGGGATGGAATGGGTAGAGTTGTGTGGATCCCGGGTGTTTGGGGGTATTTCCTGGGTGGGTGGGGCTGGGTGAGTGCTGCAGGTCCTGGGTCGGATTCAGTACTGAATCCCGGGCGGTCGGGATCCCGGCGTTCAGAATCCCGACGCCGGAATCCCGACAGCCGAAATGCCGACAAGGGGGGGACGTGGATCGCCCCCCCTTGCGGGCTCGCTGCGCTCGCCACGCAGCGGGCCCGGTGCCTCGCTACGCTCGGCACACTAATTTATTCTCCCTCCAGGGGTGTCGTGGACACCCACGGAGGGAGAATGTGTCGGGATTTCGGCGGTCGGGATTCCGGCATCGGGATTCTGAACGCCGGGATTTTAACTGCATCCCCCTGGGTCATGTCCTTGACTCTGGTCTAGAGATTATTTATGGGGGGTGGACTGCGCACTCGGATGGAGGTCTAAGATAGTGACTGGTGTATGAATGGGATGTTTAGGAAAAAACTGAGGTCTGATGTGGTGATAATAAGTATTTATTAAATATATACAGTGGGGAAGATGAGGAAGGGGGGGATATGCAGGAGTTCCTCAACTGAGGATGAGGCGGTTCTGCTGGTGGGTGGGTGGGGGTAGTCTCGGAAAGACCACAGGTAGGATACCTCCACGTCGCTCACTGGGGGGATGGAGTGTGAGGAGTGGGTCCTGGGCCATGTGGTTTTAAAGTTAGTGCCTGGAGATTCTCAACAGGTGGACCCTCTGCTGTGTGCAGGGGGAACCCTTAGGGGGATGGGGGTATCAACAGATCCCCTTAAATACCATGTCATGGAGGTGACTTATGTCTCCAACCTGTGTGCAGCTGGGTGAAGTGTGATACTGCCCTCTGCTGTGTGGTGTCAATGATGGTGGTGGTGTCGTGGCAATGTGGGGGGCATGCAGTGCTGTGGGGGGTGTATGTTGGGGCAAGTAGTGGTGTCCCCCTACTTGCCTCTTGCCCTTGTCCTGGTCGTCCTCTGTGCCCGGCTTGCAAAGGAGGTCCGTACGGGGATTCACCGCAAGTGTTGCTGTGTGTTGCTGTGGGGGCCCCTGCTGTGGTGGTAGTCCGTGTCCCCACTGACGAGGGGACAGTGCTGCGAGGTGCCGGTCAACGTGATCCGGCGCTCTGTGCACGTCACTAGCGAGTCAGTGCGCTCAACTAACTGGGGGGGGGGGGACTTGGCCATACCTGGTTTAAAGGAATCTGTGAAAGGGTTGTGGTGTGGAAACCTGTGGAATACGCTGTGGTAATCTGCTATTACTGCTGTATAGAACCAGTGATAATTCTGCTGTGTGAAATGATTTGTATTTAGATCCTGTGTGTTATTGTTGTGGAACTTTATCTTATACAAGGACTGCCTATTTGTATTGCTACCTGCATATTTGGAGATGTGAAGATATGTGATCTTTTAATCACCCAGAAACTGATCAGATGAAACCAAAATACTGGTTTATTTTCACTGTACCCAGATATAAATAAAACATTGGAACAAGAGCGAAATATAGCGCATAAACAATATGCAAGCAGCGGTCCAAACAGGCAGTTTATCTTATTGTTGAAGATAAAGTTCCACAACAATTTCACACATGATTTATACACCAACAGCTCCCAAATTATCAGCAAAATTATCACTGATCCACACAGTAGTGATAACGAAGTAGTCTGCAGGAGTAAATTTGTATACAGAAAGTCCACACAGCACTGGAAGCTCCACACAGGAGAGTTGTTGAGCCCCAGGGGCTGGCTGGCAACTTTTAGCCTAGGGGGCAAGTACAGAGTACTGGCCCGAATAGGGGGTGTGGTCACTCAAAAGGGGGCATGCCATTAAACTGACGTAATGCCCATTACACATAATGCCACACATCGTAATGCCCATTACACATAATGGTACACAACGTAATACCCATTACATATGCCCCACACCGTAATATTCATTACACATAATGCCACACACTGTAATGCCCATTACACATAATGCCACACACTGTAATGCCCATTACACATAATGCCACACACCGTAATGTTCATTACACATAATTCCACACACCGTAATGCCTCCCTCTGCTTTACTAAACTGGTGGCCCTGGTTGCAGGGAAGGTGGGCTGGCGTGGGCCCATGGCAATGAAAGGGTGCAATACACCGCCAGTTGTCCCGCACCATTACATATACAGTGTCATACACACAAACACATATATACAATATAAATACATAGTTACACAAAAGTACAAACATGTCATACATACAGACACACATACAGACACACATACATTCACACTCATACAGTCACACATACATAGTAAGATACTTGTACACACAAACCTACATAGTCACACACATACATGAATACAGACACACAGATTATATAGTGCCCCCTCCTCCTCCCATCCATCAATCCTCACATCACACCCAGGGCCGGCGCCACCACTAGGCAAATCTAGGCATTTGCCTAGGGCGCCGGCCACTGGAGGGCGGCATTTTGCCCCCCCCCCCCCCTGCCACCCGGGTACCTGTCCTGCGGCGCTGTGTATTTAAAGCTGGCGGCGGAGGCAGCGGGGGTCCCTGCAGTCCATTAGAAATAACGAGCGCTATCCGCCGGGCTATGCGGAAGCGCTTCTGTTGTGAAAACACTGGCAGCATGGCGCATGCTGATCTCAGCCAATCAGCGTGCTGCCAGTGTTTTCACAACAGAAGCGCTTCCGCATAGCCCGGCGGATAGCGCTTGTTATTTCTAATGGACTGCAGGGACCCCCGCTGCCTCCGCCGCCAGCTTTAAATACACAGCGCTGCAGGACAGGTACCCCACTGAAGAGTTTTCTTTCACCCCTCTAAATATTTTGGGGCGTAGTCTAAGTGCAGGAGGTGGCCACACGTTCCACACTTAGGCCATGCCCCAAAATTTTTACCGGGGCCTGGCATTCCTCTCGGCTGCCCTGTCCATAGGTAAACACTGCCACTGGTTATTACTGTGGTTAGAAGACAGGATGTCGATTATTTTCCCTATACATCACTTTAGTACATTCTGTACAAAACCAAACTACAGTGAGTGATATACTAATGGTAAATAGACTGTCAGTGGTAGTCAGGGCTGCCGAGAGAGAGGGGGAGCAGGTACTAATTACCCGGGCCCAGGCTTGCTGGAGGGGCCCGGCGGCGGCCCTTGTCCGAACACTCCCTGCCCCCTCCATCTCTCCCGGGCAGCAGCAGCAGCACACATGTATAACATGTGCTGTGCTGACAGCAGGCTCAGCATGAGAATCTCACTGACAGTGTGAGACTTCATGCTGAGCCTGCTGTCAGCACAGCACATGCTGTAGGTATGTGCTGCTGCTTAGAGGGGGGCGACAATAACACTCCCCCTTGACTTTAAAGTGTGTTTCACCCCCTAAACATTTTGGGGCGTGGCCTTATCATGGAGGTGGCCGTCCCTCCCGCAATTAGGCCATGCCCCCAATTCTTTTTACCGGGGCCCGTCATACCTCTCGGCTGCCCTGGTGGTAGTAAAAGGCTCCTGGCTGTTTAATCATTAATTGTATGGGAACCGAGTTCACAGTAATGATACTATACAAACAAATACATAAAGTATATTTAAAAGTGTCAAGGACCTTACTTTGGGGGTGATTCTGGTTGGTTTGCAAAAGCAAACTCCTTCCTTAATGGACAAAACCACGTTGCACTGCACACCAGGGCAGATGTAACATGTATATAGAGAGTTAGATTTGGGTGTGTTATTTTGTTTCTGTGCAGGGTAAATACTGGCTGCTTTATTCTTACACTGCAATTTAGTTTTCAGTTTCAACACACTCCACCAAAATGTAACTCTCTCTGCACATGTTACATCTGCCCCACCTGCAGAAGGAGTTTGCTTTGCAAGCCAATCAGAATAACCCCATTTATCCCTTACATTTTCCATTGCATTCTATTGGTCAGGTCCCAGTAATGCAACACACCTGGCTGGCAACACCTGTCATAACATAAAAAGAAAAAAAGAAACAAAAAGGGGGGTCATGGGTCCCAACGACACCGTTATGACAATTGCATACAAGGCTTCGCAATATCCACATCCACACTGTCTAGAAAAATCTATCCCTACTTCAGCAATTTATCACAGTGTATTACTGTATTTACTGTATACCACCAATTGCACAGGCTCACACATCCTATCTGTACTGTGTCAGGAGTCTACTGTTTCAAATTACAAATAATGTGTAGCATATTCTAGTGATCTATAACAGGGTTGCCTACCCTCCCGGAATGGCCGGGAGTCTCCCGAAAATCGGGTCCCCCGGAAAGGTGGGCAACCCTCCCGGATTCAGGGGGACCCCCACTGCACCCCCTGATCACGGCCATCTTATCCCTCACTCGGCATTAAAATGCCGCAATCCGCGGCTCTCCGAGGAGGGGGCGGAGCTAAAATGGAACAATCGCGTAATTTTAGCCCCGCCCCCTCTACGGAGATCCGTGCATTAGGTTTTTCCCATAATGGGGCAGGGCTTAATGACGTCACGGCTAAGCCCCGCCCCCCGAACGGCTGCTGAAGGGCTTCTCCCGGAGAGGAGAATATAAAAGTCGGCAACCCTGATCTATAATCTCATCAGTGGATTGGGTTCTGGAAGCATATATGATTAAACTAAAGATTATTTATCCTCCAAATTGTACAATACTTTACAAAAGAATGGTTGCAAAAGTACATACATGCAGCAATAAAATATGACATACCTTTAGAGTTAGCATTCTTTTATTTATTTAATAACAGTTTCTTATATAGCGCACACATATTCTGCAGCGCTTTACAGAGAATATTTGAACCTGCCCCAGTGGAGTTTACAATCTATATTCCCTACCCAGGGGTGTAACTATAGCACCGCAGCCCCCGCAACCGCGGGGGGGCGCTGTGCATGTGGGGGCGCCGGGGGCTGCGGTGCTATAGTTACCCCCCACCCAATCCCCCGCAGACTTACGTAGCTCGCTGGTCCCGGCGGCTCCGTTCTTCTGATGAGGACCACTACAAAATGGCCGCCCCCATATAGCACACTGTTCTCTGAAACTGTCTGCTGTATGGGGGCGGCCATTTTGTGGTGGTCCTCAGCAGAAGAACGAAGCCACCGGGACCAGCGCAGCACGATAGGTAAGACTGCGGGGGAGGGGGAGGGGGTTAGCATAGGCGACGGGGCGGCCAGGGGGGGTGCTTGACGGGGCGGCGGCAGCGGGGGGTGGGTATGGGCGCCCCCCCTAACGGCGGGGGGGCGCCCAAAACGTAGCTACGCCACTGTCCCTACCACATGTACGTGCACACACAGACATTCTAGGGTTAATTTTGTTAGCATCCAAATAACCTGCCAGTATATTTTTGGATTGTGGGAGGAAACTGGAGTACCCGGAGGAAACCCACGCAAGTATGGGGAGAATATATCTGCCCCGGGAGACCAAAGGAAATTGCAGAGACTGCAGGTTGCAAACAACCGTGCCACGCATAGATTTCACAAGTCTTAACCCAGAACCATAGTGGTCAATGGGCCTGATTCAGACCTGTATGCTGTGGTTATAGGAGCAGGACTTGCTCCTATCATTTTAATTCACATTCACATATTTGGGCTTAACTTCTCGTGCAAGTGGATGATCTAATATCGGGAGTGTCTGCTCGTGACATTTAATAGAATAAGATATTTCGAATTTTGCGATTTTAAGTAAAAAACGTCCGAAGTCGCACATTTTCTGAAAATCGCACATGTATTAGGATGCGAATTGCGGTAAAAATCGCTTTTTGACACGAAAAGCGGTTGATGTTTTCTCACACTTCAATTCGCATCCAGATGTTTTCCTATTATAAAGGAAATGTAATAGGGTGCGAATTTTGGTAAGCATGACCAAAAATCGCAAAACAAATAGTTCAACATGGCGTGTTTGACAGAACCATGCACAGACCAGTGTGATCTGTGTATGGTTATGTCCAGAAAAATGTGTAAAAGTAAAAATTAGGAAAAAAAAGGCGTGGGGTCCCCCCTCCTGAGCATAACCAGCTCCGGTCTCAAAGAACCAGTACTGGTTTTAGATATGCAGGGGACAAAAAACATAGCGGATCCCCAGGATTTCTAAAACCAGCACCAGGTTCAAGGGCCGGTCCTGGTTCCCAAAATATGGGGGACAAAATTAGTAGGGGTCCCCTGAGTTTTAGCAACCAGCACCGGGCACAAACAGCCAACAGGGTAATGCCACAGCCGGGGGAAACATTTCACGCAAGTTCCCCCGGCCAAAGCATTCATTCCCATGGCTGGTCAGCGCGGGCAGGGACCAATGTTTGTAACTCCCGGGGTGCTGCAGGCTGAGGGAACCGGGAGCCAGACGGGGGGCACAGATAGCTGGGGCGGTGGGGAATCAGGGATCTGAGCTGCAGGAGAATAACAAAAACCCATAGAAATGAATGGGCAGCAACTGTATGGCGTTCTCTCTGCCCTGCTCTCGGAGTCCCCCCGCATCGCATGCTATAGATCATGCACCCACAATTTGCCACTGATTGCTGCCGATTTATCTTATGTGCAGCACGTATGATCTCCGGCTCTGCACCAATGTGCACAGGACTGCGGCTGCGCATCAGATGTCATACACATGACAAATTGCCGGACGCATCTGCAAAGCAGCCCTGCATATGTGCATAGGTGAATATGCGCAGAGCATAAACATCGGTCCCCAGTGCATCGCACATGCAAACAAGATGTGGTGACAAGCATGGGTGCTAGCATTGTGTTTAACAAAACTCATTTCTTGTCGACAGAATTCCACAAATGTATTTTGTATATCTCAGCTGCACATGATCTCTGCATAGTACTGCAATAATCCTCTCTACATGGCTTTATTTCAGCCATATACATCATTTCACAATCTGCATATATAACCAACACAGTGAAATCCACAGATGTTCTTGTATATAAATCAATCCTTAAACATTCTTAAACATAAACACCACATGGTTCTCAAAGCAGAATCCAACATACATTCTGTATAATTATCTCTGCAGTAATGTTGTGACGTACTACTAAACCTCAGTTCTTATTTCTATCAAGTAATCTACAATTTCTTACCCCGTGTACAGACCGTACTAGCAAAACACCCTTAACATAGGTAATTAGCCGAAACACTATACTGTATATATTTCAGACCCAAACACAGATTGTGGCAGAGTACTGACAGCAATCCTCTATTACAGTGTTTCTCAAACTTTCTTGAATCATGGCACCCTTGAGTAGCAGATTTTTTGGTGCTTGTGTATTATCACGGCGCCCACTAAGCTATTTGCTTAGTGGGCTATTCTGCGTAGGGAAATCGCATCGCATGGGCCATTTTAAGGGCCGTCCGATGCAATGTGATCCGATTTTCCTATGTAATTTATTCAGTGCTTTCTTATATATTTTATAGGGTGTACGATGCCATTAGGTGTACAATAATGACATACAATGAGGTTTTAGGCACCCCCCCACTATCCACACTACCCCGAAGCGTGGCAAGCGCAGCGAGCCCCGCGAGGGGTGGTGGAACGTGTCCTCCCACCTTTCCATATCCCTACTATCCACGTCGGCGTGGAGTTGATATTATATAGTGTGGCGAGCGCAGCGAGCCACTGAGCCCGAAGCGTGGCATGCGTAGCGCACCCCGCGAGAGGACGCGGAATACATGTAAAGTAATCCGCTGCGCTCGCCACACTATATAAAATCAACTCCACGCAGCCGTGGATTTTTTTCAGGGCACCCCTAGGGCAAAAGTTTCCCATTGCAATATTAAAATATTAAATTAAGTAAATTGTGTTTATATCTCATCCTCTGTGTCACTTATGTGGTAATGGACAAGATTCACTTCTGTTTGTCCACATTTTGCCTATTACATTGGTCACAAATATTTTTTCCCACCAATCCAGGGCACCCCTGTAATTCCCCCAAGGCACCTCATGGTGCCACGGCACACCGTTTGGGAACCACGGCTCTAGTAAACTTACAGTATGGCCACGTCAAATAACAAGCAGTTTAACCCTGTGTACTGTAGTTGTTAACATTAAGCTCATTGATATCATTTAAAATCAAACTAGAAATTAGACCAGTTATGCCATTAAAACAAATATGTTTAAGTTCAACTCCTACACCACAATGACCTCCAGGAATCTTCCCCCCCCCCCCCCCCCCCCCTAAAAGAAAAAACTAAAACAATCCACCTGCAATCTTACCATAATCCATTGCAGTAATTAATTACATGTCATTAAACTTATCCATTGCTTGTCCTGGAGATGGGAGAGAGTGTTCTCACTACTGCAAGGTACATGAGGTAACCAGTGGTCTAACATTATGCGCTACATTCTGGGAGGAACTAAGGGCACAATTCAGACCAAAAATGGCGGGGATGCCTTCGGTGGGGGATGGGGTGGGGGGGATCCGTGCATACACCGTGTGGTGTTAACCTGCTCAGTAGGCTGCAAAAACATGCAGTCTTGCAAACAGGTCTGAATCGGGCAATAAGCAATAGGACCATTTATCCTGATAACCTGTTGTAGGGATCACCATCAACCACTGAACTTTCAAAACCATCAGTGGTTTATGGACAATGTCAAATACTTTTACCATCAATGGCAGAGAACCAGATGGGTTCCCACTATCGATGGCAGATGTTTTCAACTGTGGTTATCAAGGCTGATGCACAGTGCTGCTAGTCTGTCCCCCAGCAGCCCTGTGCCACCCCTGCCTCTTAAGGAGCCAATCAGTTCACTTATATGATTTGCGGCCTTTTCAGTCGGCCCCTAGTGCATCAGATTGGATCTGGAGATGCAGTGTTGCACATACGCTTTATCGTATACAGGAGGATCTCGCTGGGGGTCGCACACAATGCATTGTATGCTATTGGACTGCATACTATGATTCATATGTGGTCCAGCCACGATGAACATGGCCGCTCGCCAGCGGGCAGTTGCTGAGGTATTGCATATGAAGCTGCATGCAATAGACCGGATAAGTGTATGGGAGGCCTTTACACTGTATGTAAGAGCTGGGAACAGGATGTCCCACCTCTTCCACAAGCTGAGCTGTCATTCACAGCTCAGCCCCCTCCGGGCATTAAGGTAGAAGAAGAGCCAGCCACCTCACATGTACAAAACAACAATAGTAAAATCATTGATGGGCACTGCACCAATGGCCAACCCTCTACTGTAGATTCATGCCAGTAATTGGAAAGAAATCATTTTCTTGCTCTTGTGTCATCCCAGGACCAAGAACTATATGTAAGTGTAATCTATTAAAATAGTATTAATACTGCTGCCTTTGAGCAACATGATCAAGATGGCGCCGCTGATGGCTGCCTAGGAGCTGTGCAGCTCAGCCAAATATGTTCCATGTGTGATAACTGTACTGTCTCTCTGCTTGTATTGTTACCTACCTGGCTGTTTCGGCGACCAGTGGCGCCGCTGATGGCTGCCTAGGCACTGTTCAGCTTGGCGGGTATGTGCTCCCTATGTGATAACTGTACTGTCTCTGCTTAATGTTACCTTCCTGGCTGTTGCAGCGACCAGTGGCGCCGCTGATGGCTGCCTAGGCGCTGTGCAGCTCGGCAGGTATGTTTTCCCCACATGTAATGTCTTAATGTAATGTATATAATGCCTTCACCCCCCTTCATCCCTGCTTGATGCTGCACTGTAAATCCACAAAAAATTCCTAGTGTGCGCAAGCATACATGGCCAATAAAGTTGATTCTGATTCTATTAACACTAAGCACTAGTTTGACCACAATCTATAGATGTCAGACATCTTGCTGTGGTAAGTCCTGCTCAGCTTTAAAACACTTAAAGATGGCTTATTAAGGTTCAATTTTCCGGCCTCACGTTGTGCACAAATGATTACCAGACTGAAATAAATATTAATGACTGAAATGTATATGAGGAAACCAGCACTTTATTTACTGAAAGTTTCTTATTGAACTCATCACAAAAACCTTATGTTATACAGTATGTCACTGGGGGAATACATGTGAACATGCTTAAGCCTCCCATACTGCACATTTTCCCAGGACTGGCTCAGTTTTTTGCCCACTAGAATCTTTCTCCCACAGTGTATATTTTCCCATAATATTTCCAGTGGGACAATTGGAGACGGGTCTTATAACTTTTTTTTTTGGCAACCGTAAGAAATTATTTTGCCGATATTATGAACTGGGCAAACTCAGTCCCCATGGGTGTACTGGTGTTTAATTGAGAAATGACGGGACCATAGCCATAGTCAACATCATAGGTC
The DNA here is from genome assembly GCF_055691185.1 of Crinia signifera. Classification (NCBI taxonomy): domain Eukaryota; kingdom Metazoa; phylum Chordata; class Amphibia; order Anura; family Myobatrachidae; genus Crinia; species Crinia signifera. The sequence continues at coordinate 285,794,359 of NC_139221.1, forward strand.
CAGCCTGAACATATTTCCCACAATATGGTTCCTTTGACTAACCGAGCAAATTGTGCCGCAGTAAGAAAGCATTAAATAAAGCACTGTGTGTGTGTGTGTGTGTATATATATATATATATATATATATATATATATATATATATATATATAAAAAAGTCCAGGAGGGAGCAGCACAACCTCAGCACTTTGTAGAGCCGGTGCCATCCAATTCCCCTCAGGGACACCAAACATACGACCAGGAGGCGGCACTCGATCAAAGAAGCAGTCAGGGAGACAGGTATCTCGTCATCAACGTTTCGAACTTTTAATATAGTTCTTCATCAGGATATAAAACATTCACACACAGTAAGCATATTTATACATACCACCATAAGTGCATACCGAATCAGCAGACTCCGTCCGTCCCGCCATAGACGTGAAGTCATCAACGCCCGACGCGCTTCAACAGCGCATCAGTGCGTCAGCGTCATCACGTTAAGCGGGGCGTAGGAGCCGGTAACAGGTTGTTATAGCAACCAAAATACATAAGACGCATCTAAGCGAAAGTACAGTTTCAAATTACCGTGCAGCTACAAAAGAGCATTAAAAGTGAATCCAAATGTGGATAAACAACATAATACGTACAAAATACATAAAAGCACATAAAAAAAAACTACATAAAGCAAAATACATAAAAAATAGAAGGTATATACAGTAGACAATGCGTTCTTCATGGAGATGTCATAGAGGCCAGTGTCACATAAATTTATAAATAGCGCAATATAGCGCTTATCATTAATCATGGCCAAATGACACCATACATGTAGAAAACAACTTCAATTTACAAAAGCTAGAGGACCATATTCATCATACTGATCAGATGTATCATACATTGATATCAAATAGGAATAAGGCATAAGCAAAAATAAATGCACTGAATGGATGTGTATTGCAGAGTCAAACATCGCAACTAAAAATCAAGTAGTATCACAAAAAACAATGTAGACCCCTGTGTTCATTAAGCCCATTGGGGGCAATGGTATTTAACCGTTGGATCCATTGTGCCTCACATTGTAGTAACTTAAGGGAGCGGTTACCCCGTCGCAAGGATGCAGGTATATGGTCAATGACCATGTAGCGGAGCATGGGTATTGTGTGTCGGGCTTCCAGAAAGTGTCGGGCGACCGGCTGGTCGCTCGACCCCTTTTCCAGTGCCATTTTAATGGAGTGCCTGTGTCCTGCCATGCGCTCCCTAAGGGTACGATCTGTTTTCCCAATATAGTTCAGGGAGCAGGGACAAGAAATCATATACACTATGAAACGGGTGGTACATGTGACTCTATGCCTCAAAGAAAAACGTTTACCACTAAAGGGATGACAAAAGGAATCACCAGTAATCAGAGCTCTGCATGTAATGCAGTTAAGGCATCTGAAGCAGCCAGGGCGTGTGCCCAGAAATTGTTCACTGCCAGATGTTTGCATTTTGGCTATGTCAGTCTTAACCACCATGTCACGTACACTCCTGCCACGAGTGTAGCATGGCATGATGGCTGTGTCTGACAATTTAAGGGAATTATCCATCTGTATAAGGGGCCAAAGTTTCTTCGTAGTGGCACTGACACCTGTACTGGCCACATTAAAATGGTTAACCCATGGTAAACGTTTTCTCTCTGAGGTTTTTTGATTGTAAACCAAGAGCGATTCCCTATCCTTAGATAGTGCCTTATATATATGAACAAAAAGAGAGGTACCCCTTCAATGCGCTTAGAAATGTATAGGTGGGCAGCAACCTGGTATGTCCCCTCTGTTAGTAGGGGATAGAGACAGAAAATGGAAAAAAGATTGACCAAGTGCGCCCTTAATTAAAATATCCACCACCAAATCGACAATAAATTACAGTAATGATACTGTACAGAAACATTTAATACAAATAGTTTAAAATTACAATAAAACACTTTTCATCTGTGTAGTCAGAAATTCAATTCGGTCAATTTAAGGAAGAACCCGGGTTCTTTTTTAAATTGACCGAATTGAATTTCTGACTACACAGATGAAAAGTGTTTTATTGTAATTTTAAACTATTTGTATTAAATGTTTCTGTACAGTATCACTACTGTAATTTATTGTCGATTTGGTGGTGGATGTCTTAATTAAGGGCGCACTTGGTCAATCTTTTTTTCATATATATATATATATATGTATCGTGTGAGCAGCGGCACTCAAAGAGACTTGTTAGCAGTGAAAAAATATTGTTTATTCCGACATATGTTTCGAGCAAGGTCTGCTCGTCATCAGGGACAAACATACAATGAACATTACATACATATATACCGGAATAACTGAAAAACCCCACCCCCCCCGAGCGTCAGGTAGCGTGCACACCTGAACAGCCCTGTTCCCATCACACAAGCAACAGATGCCGCATACTTACAAAAGCATGCAAGACAGCTGAGTAGCGATCACGTGGGTGACAGAGTTCAGTGGCAGCGTCCTGTTGCTAGGGATACCAATCACCGTGTATGATACAAATTTTTTTTATATAAACATCTAAAACAAGAAAAGATATAAAAAATATACACATACAGTGTGCAAAAATATCACAGTTCTTTGTAAACAGTTGTATATATTTTATAAGTAATTTTTTAAGAGTATAAGAGCTAAATTAATTGATCATGTACCTGTGCCCAGGAGGGGTGGCAACCGTAGTAGGATGCTGTTACAGCTTGAAAGCAAATGGACGCATAGATTAGATACCATTGCCCCTAGGGGTTTAAATAAATACCTTGGCCTGCATTGTTTTCTATAAGCTTCACATTAAGATAACCTTTATAAAAAACCGACAATAATCTGATGATGTGGTGGGTCGTTGTTCTCCATATGCATCTTTAAAGTATATCAAGTTACTTGTTCTTGAATAAAATAATTAAAAAATGACTTATAAAATATAAACAACTGTTTACAAAGAACTGTGATATTTTTGCACACTGTATGTTTTTAATGTATATTTTTTATATCTTATCTTGTTTTAGATGTTTATATACATTTTTTTTGTATCATACACGGTGATTGGTATCCCTAGCAACAGGACGCTGCCACTGAACTCTGTCACCCACGTGATCGCTACTCAGCTGTCTTGCATGCTTTTGTAAGTATGCGGCATCTGTTGCTTGTGTGATGGGAACAGGGCTGTTCAGGTGTGCACGCTACCTGACGCTCGGGGGGGTGGGGTTTTTCAGTTATTCCGGTATATATGTATGTAATGTTCATTGTATGTTTGTCCCTGATGACAAGCAGACCTTGCTCGAAACATATGTCGGAATAAACTATATTTTTTCACGGCTAACAAGTCTCTTTGAGTGCCGCTGCTCACACGATACATATTTGGACTTTGCAGTTACGGATGGCACCAGAACCATACAGCTATTCAGCAACAGAGTGCCGGGATCTCGCAGAATATATATATATATATATATATATATATATATATATATATATATATATATATGAAGAAGAGGAATACCAAAATTCCACTACGCACTAATATTATTTGACAATATAGAATAGATGAGGCAGCCTAATCACTAACTTCCCTGAGGGTTAGGGAATTGAAACACAAATTTACAACCCAATAGTGATCTGGCGCCTATAACACTTGATTAACACCAACAGTTTCAAAGGGATTGTTCATAATCTCCAACCCGATTAAGAAGAGGCGTTGTTCATCCACAAGATGCTTTTTATTAAAAGGTTTTCAGATGTCAACAGTAAACAGAAAAACCAACGCGTTTCATCAGCAATGACTTCATCAGGGGAATATTAACAGGTCAAAGAACATAAATATTGTAATCAGTATAGTATCATGATACCATTTAAGATATTGTACGAAGTACATAATATAAAGGTACACTTATACATACTTAATAATATATAATGATGAGGAGCAAAAATCAAACAAAACATAACAAAACAAAGGTGGTGGTGTGAGTTTAAAACGTGATGAATACATATTAAGATAATATACCTTTCAATATTGATGATTTTTGTTCCTATCTTTGTAGGGTATCCAATAGATGGGGGATTGTTCCTATAACACAGGTTTTAAACTACGTGAGCCAAGGTATGGTACATAGGAAAACAATTTTTTTTTATTCTATAAAGGGGGGTTACATGCCCTTGGGTCTTATAATAGTGCAGGAGAAAATTATTTTTATTAGGTGCAAGTCTAAAAAAATATATGAAGTGATTATATGTTTCACATACGATTTTATATTAGGTGGCTTTAAAGTGCACATACCTATATGGCTAGGTTAGGGTTAAACTCCATATTCATTGAGTTAGATTCCCATAAGGATTTGGAACATTTCATATCCTTCCAGAAACCTAAAAAACTTGTAAAATCACCTACTTAAGGTGAAAAAATGCTATTAGTTAAAAATATTCCTTAATTACTGGATCAGTCAGTGTGATTGTAAATATAAAACATACCAATCAGTCATAAAAACACTGCAAATCCAGATGTATGACTTCAGAACAGATATGCCTATTCAAAGATATACATACATTTACTTCATGGTTTAAAGGTGTTGGGAATTTCTACAATAATTAACAACAATAATAACAAAACATGTCCTAGTCAAAATGGTAATCGGCAAATGGGCTATCTTAACTTCAGATTGGAGCTCTATCTCCTGCAGTGTTAGTACTCTGAATGCTGGGCCTCAGGTCCTTTCTCTATTTATAGGGTGTTTGCCAATTACCTCATATCCTCTGATCTCCGATTGGTTTATATTAAAAATGAACTTTGTAAGGGTTATAAATATTAGGCAAATGCTATTAATTCATATATATATATATATATATATATATATATATATGCTAGACCTTTTAATATCTTGCTATATTGCATTTGAGGTTATTAGCATAGTAATGGCCATTAGTATCGGCTTGTCCACCGCGTCCGATACTAATGGCCATTACTATGCTAATAACCTCAAATGCAATATAGCAAGATATTAAAAGGTCTAGCATATATATTTAGTGTGCACCTGCAAACTCCTCCTCCTGCTTGCTGCACTACAAGTCTCAGCAGGTAGCACCTCATATGTCCAGGGTGTGCAGTTTAGGGCCCCTCCCCCTATGTACTATATATATATATATATATATATATATATGTATATATATGTTAAAATAAAGAACAGGAGGGGCGCTCCATAGTGTATCACACAGACGTTTAATAGAAAGGCAGTAAAAACACATCCAAATAAGGTAACAATGGACTCGTACCAAAGGGAAATCTGCTGTGGGCTGGGTACCACAAGTTTAAAAACATGAATGCCAGGCAACATCCTATCGCTGATCCGAGGCTCTGTTGGAAACCATGACCTCCCGCTGGATGTAGAAGCATGCCGGGACAACCACACAGGAACAGACGCGGTGGGGGAGCAGAGGTTCTGTCGCTGTATTGTAAATTCCAGCTGTTTGCCACACGTTGGGGCCAAATTTGATAAATGGAGCACATACACTGGGTCAGATACAAGCTTGGTTTTCACTTTCATAAAAAAAATGCATACCACTTGGGCTGCCCAAGTGATAGGCCAGGACGTGGGCTACGGTAGGAATGGCTGGAGCTGCCTGAAGTACTTCACCTCCAGTATATGCTGCAAATGCTGTAACCACCATTACTGTGCTGATTACGTGGTATGCATTTTTTTTATGAAAGTGAAAACCAAGCTTGTATCTGACCCAGTGTATGTGCTCCATTTATCAAATTTGGCCCCAACGTGTGGCATACAGCTGGAAATTACAATAGAAACCTATGTAATTTACATAGAAATTTACATAGAAACCTATGGGGGATTTGGCCGGCGGAGGTGCAGGGGGTATCACTGAATTGTACCAAAAGGGGACCACGGTCTCCTTTTGGTACAATTCAGTAATACTTAATATTTGCGGCTTACCCCTGAAAACTGGTGTTTTTGGAGATTCAGCCGCAAATATGGTTTGATGAATGCGGCCCTAAAGCTGGAAATACACTAGTGCGATTTGGCCACTTTTCAATCGATTCTGACAGATCAGGCTGAGAAATCGGTGAAAGGTGGGCAAATTGCATGTGTTTCAAATCCATTCGGAGTGGGAAATTGGATCTGCTGCGTGGGGCCACTTGCCTTTGTGTGCCCCCCAGGCTGAAAGTAGCCAGCCCCTGGTGAGAAGCCCCATAATTCCGGGAGTCTCCCGGACATTCCGGGAGAGTCGGCAACCCTGATATATAATGAGATGATCTTGTTCGGATCTCAGGGATCTGAACTCCCCCAATATCACAATCCAAGATCCAAGCCTGGCTCGGGTTTTCCCACCAGACTCAGTTACCAGAACGAGGCAAAACATCATCATCCCTCTGTCGGATTCTCGTGGTGGGTTTTGGATCCTATATAAATCCCCGCCAATTGGCGCCATCTTAAATGCAGAAATGAAGGCCTCCATAGGTACAGATGGCACATCCCCCCTCCACCGCACCCCAGAGTGCACCACTCCTGATTGATTTAACATAGATACTATTGCCAAGTTCACATGGCATAAATTATATAGATACTGTGCAAAAGGATGTTCCTGTCTGGGAAAAATAAATACTTATATATTTACATTACCCATTATGCTTCATTGTATAAGGAAATCTTACCTTCTCTATATGCAAACCTATATATGTATATTTAATTTTTTTTAATTAAAGATTTGCACACAAAGCAAGCTGCTAATTATATATTACTTAACCTAACCAATACCTAGCGATAAGGTAAGAGACAAAACTTACTTAGTAATTGATAGGCCATTGCCTCAAGCCTTTGTTACCTGGTCAAGTGGTATCCAGAACTTCAAACTTCGTATGATGCAACTTAATGTATCAAATGTTTGCCTCATAAACAAGAGCAAGGGATATTTACACCTATTCATTTCTGCCACTATGAAGCTTTCCAATGTAAAAATATCTAACTAAGGTCACTTATACATTAACATCCTTAAAAATGTTCTACTGTATGGGGGCAGCCATTTTGTGAGCGTTAGTTTTCAGTAGCAGCAGAAGCTGAGTTTGAGGAGCGGCGGGACCGCAGACAAGACCGGCGGTGGACACAGCATGAAACGGAGGGGGTAAGGCAGGGTTGGGGGGGGGGGGTTTAACTCTACTTGGGGGGGGGGGTTAATAGTTACACCACTGGTGGCACGGCAGTGGCAGACAGGATAGAAGTTTTAAATACTAGGCCCCAAAGAACATGTAATGCAAAGAAAAAATGTTTTATAAACACATAATTTCAGCTAAAGGTGGTCCCCCTGGAAAAGCTGGCCAAGTTCAACCTCCGTTTTTGCCCTGGGGTAATGCTCGCACAAAATTGCTGGAGTGGTCAGATATCACACGCAAAGAAAAATGAAGACTCTTTGTTGGGGCACAACCTAAATACAGAAACGATGTTAAGGGGAGGGTGTCAGTCTGGAAATACAGTAGACTGCGCTAATTTAAGAGTAAAAAGTGAAAAGAAATGCCAGTAACCTAAAAATTTATTAAACATGATTTAATGTAGAAATAGACATTTATAGCAGCTCAGATATAAAATACATATATTATGCACATAAAACTTTCAATGGGTATATAGCACTGAAAAAAAATGTGGAAGGTTTGATACTTCCTAAAGTGACTGAAGAAATGTGTCCATACGGTACCGTATATTTTGGCAGTGAGTCCAGCTGGGTAATGGGCAAAGGGTGAAGTGCCCGTTAGGATCCGTTCCTATTTTGCCTCGAATGTAGGACCTGGAAGGCTGAGGGGAGGGAAAGGCAGCTCAGTGTTAGGGAGTGACTTGAACTCCTGCTGTTTCCTCGGGTGCCAGAAAAATGGCTTGGTTGTAGACTTTAAACTTTCTCCCCAATTGGTGCCAAAAACAAGGTCTGGAGGCTGGTTCGGTCTCTCAGGTGGTACCAGCTGTTAGGGTCTTGTATTGGAGGTCAGTCACTTAGGCAGGTTCACCAACGCGTTTCACTCTATGGTAGAGCTTTTTCAAGGGTGTCAGTCTGTAGGTAATATTGTATACATGGGATGTAAGCATAATAAAATGTAACTTTTAATTTTTTTAAATATATTTTATATAAAGGAAAAAATAAGAAAATAAATTCACTTATCCACTATCAATATTGTTTCTTGTTTTTATTATTTTAATATAAAAGGAACGTTCTCTATATGATTCACAAGTTTACCATTAATTGGGGAGAAATATTCTATAATAATCTTTTCTATTTACCTTTTTGTTATTATATTTTATTATTATGAAATGGGAAGTAGATGGTCACAACCTATTAGTCACGGCAGAGTGTTGTGTTTGCTGTAGTTTAAATCAATTATAGATCAAACAGAAGCCATGATAAATTCAGAATAATAGATGATACACAGCAAAAATAATCATCATTCCTAGATAGCGGTTATATACCATCTTATGCAACACACACAAGCAGCTACAATGTTTTGGTTTCAGATGTACAAGATGTATGAAATAGTAAATGTATCTGTACCTCAGGAGTAATTTGTTAGGCATTCGCCTTAGCATGGATAATATAAAATGTTACAATACCAGTAGAGCACGCAGGGGGGGTTTCTGAGTACCCAGAAACCCCCCCCCCCCAGGAGTCTAAGGGCCCTAGACTGAAAGCTGAGGGTTCCCTCTTTCTATGGGTATTTTTAAAAATCGGCCCTTGGGAACCGGAGATATCTGACTTCAAAGCAGTGGTCCCCATCCAAGCCTGTTAATTGCTCTTCCCAGTCAGATATTTCGGGTTCTGTCTGACTAAGTTTTTCTGAGGGCATATTCCAAAAGCTGGGACTCTCCCCCTTTGATGGACACTAGTAGCTTGTCTCTACTGTTCCCAGAACTAGAGATATCAGCCTTCGAGCTGCTGGTTACTGCTCCAGCTCCACACACCTGGTATGTAGTTTTATATACTCGTGGGCAGATTGCTCTGCCTCCTGAACTCTGATCCCCTAGTCCCCAATACCATTTGGTAGGAGGGATTCTCTAGTTTTTAATTCCATTAATATCTAAGAAATCTATATCTGGGAACTGGAGATATCTGCCATCAAGCAAGCTGTCCTCCCACCAGAAAATGATGAATAATAAGCCCACTCCACTATACACCCCTCCTCTGCATATTAAACATCCTCTACCACCCTGGAAGTTATGTATCAGGGCCCCTTCATTCAGCCCAATGCCCCCTTCTCCCACCCCATCTCCCACCATCTGTGCAGTAAAGGGGTAATTAGTGGAAATTACTGATCCAGGCCCTACATGCTGAGCAGTTGATATAATACCCCCTACCACCTGCGGGACATCAAAGCTTCCCCCACCCCTACTGCTGGAGGATCGGTAGGGGCCCCAATACATTGCTATGCCCAGGGGTCTACACTGCTGTTGACGCCCCTGTATGTATATATATGTATGTATATATATATTTTTTATTATTATTATTATTTATATACATGTGGTCTATCTATAATACTTTAACTGACCCGGCATATTATTTATTTATTATTTATTTATTTTTATTTATTAACAGTTTATATATAGCGCAGCATATTCCGTTGCGCTTTACAATAGCAGACAGTGATACAACAAAACAGGGTATTTACAGACAGTCAAAATGTAGGAGGGCCCAAAGGGATTGTTCATAATCTCCAACCCTATTAAGAAGAGGCGTTGTTCATCCACAAGATGCTTTTTATTAAAAGGTTTTCAGATGTCAACAGTAAACAGAAAAACCAACGCGTTTCATCAGCAATGACTTCATCAGGGGAATATTAACAGGTCAAAGAACATAAATATTGTAATCAGTATAGTATCATGATACCATTTAAGATATTGTGCAAAGTACATAATATAAAGGTACACTTATACATACTTAATAATATATAATGATGAGGAGCAAAAATCAAACAAAACATAACAAAACAAAGGTGGTGGTGTGAGTTTAAAACGTGATGAATACATATTAAGATAATATACCTTTCAATATTGATGATTTTTGTTCCTATCTTTGTAGGGTATCCAATAGATGGGGGATTGTTCCTATAACACAGGTTTTAAACTACGTGAGCCAAGGTATGGTACATAGGAAAACATATTTTTTTTTATTCTATAAAGGGGGGTTACATGCCCTTGGGTCTTATAATAGTGCAGTAGAAAATTATTTTTATTAGGTGCAAGTCTAAAAAAATATGTGAAGTGATTATATGTTTCACATACGATTTTATATTAGGTGGCTTTATAAACGTTCAGGTACATTAAAGTGCACATACCTATATGGCTAGGTTAGGGTTAAACTCCATTGTCATGGAGTTAGATTCCCATAAGGATTGGGAACATTTCATATCCTTCCAGAAACTTAAAAAACTTGTAAAATCACCTACTTAAGGTAAAAAAATGCTATTAGTTAAAAATATTCCTTAATTACTGGATCAGTCAGTGTGATTGTAAATATAAAACATACCAATCAGTCATAAAAACAGTGCAAATCCAGATGTATGACTTCAGAACAGATACGCCTATTCAAAGATATACATACATTTACTTCATGGTTTATCGGTGTTGGGAATTTCTATAATAATTAACGGTACTCTTTACTTAGAAGGGCGCCCATCTCGGCCATCTCGGGCATTGAATGCACTAAAAAATCAGGTGCGATGCGACAGACGAGATGCCCGAGATTTCCCATAGGGAACAATGTTAAATGTCTCAATTGACCCGATTTTCCTGTTCAATGCCTCAATTGACCCAATTTTTCCATAGGAAACAATGTTAAATGGGCCACAGAGGCCAAATAGGCACCCTGAAGTGAATAATGGCCACCCGAATTGTTAACGCCACCCCACGATCAACGTCAGCCCGAAGCGTGGCGAGTGCAGCGAACCCGCGAGGGGCGGCGGTACGCGTCCTACGACCTTTTCATACCCCCACTATCCACGTCGGCGTGGAGTTGAGAATAGAAAGTGTGGCGAGCGCAGCGAGCCACCGAGCCCGAAGCGTGGCGAGCGCAGCGAGCCCCGCGAGGGGACGCGGATACCTTCACAGGTATCCGCGCCCCCTCGCGGGCTTCACAGCTGTCCGCGTACCCTCTGGCCTCTGTGGCCCATTTAACATTGTTTCCTATGGAAAAATCGGGTCAATTGAGGCATTGAACAGGAAAATTGGGTCAATTGAGACATTTAACATTGTTCCCTATGGGAAATCTCGGGCATCTTGTCGGTTGATCGCACCCGATTTTTTAGTGCATTCAATGCCCGAGATGCCCGAGATTTTTTACTAACGATGCCCACGATCAAAATCGTGGGCGCCCTTCTAAGTAAAGAGTACCTAATTAACAACAATAATAACAAAACATGTCCTAGTCAAAATGGTAATCGGCAAATGGGCTATCTTACCTTCAGATTGGAGCTCTATCTCCTGCAGTTAGTACTCTGAATGCTGGGCCTAAGGCCCTTTCTCTATTTATAGGGTGTTTGCCATTTACCTCATATCCTCTAATCTCCTATTGGTTTATATTAAAAATGAACTTTGTAAGGGTTATACATATTAGGCAAATGCTATTAATTCATATATATATATATATATATATACAAAGGAGAAACCCTTTCCTGCGCTTATAGAACTAGAGCAGCACCTCTGAAGGGTCTTCTGCTAGACAAGACCCAATCAAATAGACATAGAAAAAAGGGGGGGGGATCAGGGTGCGCTGAAGAACAATAGATGTCACTTAAAAAGTTGTATGTTTAATACAAAATATATAAAAAGTACACGTGTACACGTGTATAGGGTGTTTTATTGTACTGAGTATACACGTGTACTTTTTATATATTTTGTATTAAACATACAACTTTTTAAGTGACATCTATTGTTCTTCAGCGCACCCTGATCCCCCCCCCTTTTTTCTATATATATATATATATATATATATATATATATATATATATATATATATATATATGTTAAAATAAAGAACAGGAGGGGCGCTCCATAGTGTATCACACAGACGTTTAATAGAAAGGCAGTAAAAACACATCCAAATAAGGTAACAATGGACTCGTACCAAAGGGAAATCTGCTGTGGGCTGGGTACCACAAGTTTAAAAACATGAATGCCAGGCAACCTCCTACCGCTGATCCGGGGCTCTGCTGGAAACCACGACCTCCCGTTGGATGTGGAAGCGTGCCGGGACAACCACACAGGAACAGACGCGGTGGGGGAGCAGAGGTTCTGTCGCTGTATTGTAAATTCCAGCTGTATGCCACACGTTGGGGCCAAATTTGATAAATGGAGCACATACACTGGGTCAGATACAAGCTTGGTTTTCACTTTCATTAAAAAAATGCATACCACTTGGGCTGCCCAAGTGATAGGCCAGGACGTGGGCTACGGTAGGAACGGCTGGAGCTGCCTGAAGTACTTCACCTACAGTATATACTGCAAATGCTGTAACCACCATTACTGTGCTGATTACGTTGTATGTATTTTTTTTATGAAAGTGAAAACCAAGCTTGTATCTGACCCAGTGTATGTGCTCCATTTATCAAATTTGGCCCCAACGTGTGGCATACAGCTGGAATTTACAATAGAAACCTATGTAATTTACATAGAAATTTACATAGAAACCTATGGGGGATTTGGCCGGCGGAGGTGCAGGGGGTATCACTGAATTGTACCAAAAGGGGACCGCAGCAGGAATCTCCGATCCCTGCTGCGGTCCCCTTTTGGTACAATTCAGTGATACTTAATATTTACGGCTTACCCCTGAAAACTAGTGTTTTTGGAGATTCAGTCGCAAATATGGTTTGATGAATGCGGCCCTAAAGCTGGCCATACACTAGTGCGATTTAGCCACTTTTCAATCAATTCTGACAGATCAGGCTGAGAAATCGGTGAAAGGTGGGCAAATTGCATGTGTTTCAAATCCAATCGGAGTGGGAAATCGGATCTGCTGCGTGGGGCCACTTGCCTGTGTGTGCCCCCAGGCTGAAAGTAGCCAGCCAGCCCCTGGTGAGAAGCCCCATAATTCCGGGAGTCTCCCGGACATTCCGGGAGAGTCGGCAACCCTGATATATAATGAGATGATCTTGTTCGGATCTCAGGGATCTGAACTCCCCCAATATCACAATCCAAGATCCAAGCCTGGCTCGGGTTTTCCCACCAGACTCAGTTCCTAGAACGAGGCAAAACATCATCATCCCTCTGTCGGATTCTCGTGGTGGGTTTTGGATCCTATATAAATCCCCGCCAATTGGCGCCATCTTAAATGCAGAAATTAAGGCCTCCATAGGTACAGATGGCACATCCCACCGCACCCCAGAGTGCACCACTCCTGATTGATTTAACATAGATACTATTGCCAAGTTCACATGACATAAATTATATAGATACTGTGAAAAAGGATGTTCCTGTCTGGGAAAAATAAATACTTATATATTTACATTACCCATTATGCTTCATTGTATAATGAAATCTTACCTTCTCTATATGCAAACCTATATGTGTATATTTAATTTTTTTTAATTAAAGATTTGCACACAAAGCGAGCTGCTAATTATATATTACTTAACCTAACCAATACCTAGTGATAAGGTAAGAGACAAAACTTACTTAGTAATTGATAGGCCATTGCCTCAAGCCTTTGTTACCTGGTCAAGTGGTATCCAGAACTTGCAACCTACTGTATCAAATGTTTGCCTCATAAACAAGAGCAAGGGAAGTTTACACCTATTCACTTCTGCCACTATGAAGCTTTCCAATGTAAAAATACCTAACTAAGGTCACTTATACATTAACTCATTAAAGTCACAGATATCTGTTTGAAATGTACACATGCAGGTAGGGGGTTCCTTACTAATAAAGTTTAAATTTGAGCTAAAACCATAGTAACCAGATGCTTGCTTTGTCTAATTTTTTGCTCCAAAAAGAAAAGCTAATAATTGCCATTTATGACAGTGAATATAAGCAATCGTGTCTTATTTTATGCAATGTGTGGGTACAGAACACAGAGGGAACAGATGTGACAATAGTGTCATAAACCAGTGGCGGAATTTGTAAATGGTGAGTCAGTCCAGGTATAAAAATATAATTTGGGTCCTCCTCCTCCACCCCAACCCAAGTTTGCAACATGCAACACGTCAGTGGGTCACAGAGAGAGGCAGAGGGTGACAGGTAGAGGCAGGGAGAGGCAGGGAGAGGCAGAGTGTGACAGGGCAAAACAGTGGATGTCCAATTGTAGTTTCGCCTCTGCATAAACCTCCAAGCTGCGCTCTTTGATTTGTGCCAGGAGCATTGGGGTTAAAGTATGTTGTATAGCCAATAGGATCACATGCTGCTGCTGCTAGGGGTGGTGCCTTTTAGGTTATAGTCCTTCTTTCCTTATTGGACATTTGAACACCCTCCCTCCCTGTGTGCTGTAGTTGATAGGATGTTGTGTGCTAGTTTTTATGGTTTTTCATTTTTTTTTGCAGGTTCTAAACGACTAGTGAGTAGGGTTAAGTATCCTCTAAAAATGCCAGTGTCGCTCATAATGACTGTTCTTCTAGTATAAATAAATACAGATACAGTCAAGTCAATTAATTTAAGTTTAAATATTGCACCCAAAAAAAGAACAGTCGCTGTGAGTGGTGCTGGCATTTTTAGTGGAGATTTTGAGGATCTCTCACAGCAACGTTGGCACTCAAAGGGTTATAGGGTCTACACACAGCTTGGCAAAGTCGCTTAGAAAATACCCCTACATCAGTGTCTGTGTAGGGGCTATAGCAACAGCAATGAGTGTAACCGTGCATCGCTGTCGCTGGCCAAGATTGATCGGCAGTGGCCATCAATCTCACTGGTCGTCAGTGTTCTCCAGAGGACACTGTGTGTGGGCTGTCAGCGCTGTGTGCTGAGGGACAGCGGTGCAGCACTGCCCTACCTAGCATAGCTAGGATGCCCTGCACACGCCGCTAAGTGTGTAGGGCCCAATAACCTCAATGACATTCATTTCCACTAATTTTCAGTCTATTCTGAACCCCACACAGCTCACAAAATAGTTTTTAGGCCAAAAGGTTGCACAGAGCTAGCTGGATGACTATGCTAAGCGATACAAGTGGGTGGCACAAGCACGTGGCCATTTAGGAGTGGCACTCAGTGGCGTAACAATAGCCCCACAGACCCCGCGGTGGTGGGGAAGTGCTGAAAAAGGGTGGGCGCCGGGGGGTCTGCAGGGCTATTGTTACCTGCTGCCGCCTGCTGGGACCTGTCGCTGCCGCAATTGTCTGCGGTCTCGGCTCTCCGGGCTCCTGCTGCTAATGAAACTAACACTCACTAAATAGCTGCCCCCATACAGCAGACCATTTTTAAGGATGCTAGAGAAGGCCGCCGGCTCCTCTAGCATCCTTAAAAATGTTCCTGTATGGGGGCAGCCATTTTGTGAGCGTTAGTTTTCAGTAGCAGCAGAAGCTGAGTTTGAGGAGCGGCGGGACCGCAGACAAGACCGGCGGTGGACACAGCATGATACGGAGGGGGTAAGGCAGGGTTGGGGGGGGGGGTTTAACTCTACTTGGGGGGGGGGTTAATAGTTACGCCACTGGTGGCACGGCAGTGGCAGACAGGATAGAAGTTTTAAATACTAGGCCCCAAAGAACATGTAATGCAAAGAAAACAGTTTTATAAACCCATAATTTCAGCTAAAGGTGGTCCCCCTGGAAAAGCTGGCCAAGTTCAACCTCCGTATTTGCCCTGGGGTAATGCTCGCACAATATTGCTGGAATGGTCAGATATCACACGCAAAGAAAAATGAAGACTCTTTGTTGGGGCACAACCTAAATACAGAAAAGATTGGTTAAGGGGAGGGTGTCAGTCTGTAGGTAATATTGTATACATGTGATGTAAGCATAATAAAATTTAACTTTTAATTTATTTTTATATATTTTATATAAAGGAAAAAATAAGAAAATAAATTCACTTATCCACTATCAATATTATTTCTTGTTTTTATTATTTTAATATAAAAGGAACATTCTCTATATGATTCACAAGTTTACCATTAATTGGGGAGAAATATTCTATAATAATCTTTTCTATTTACCTTTTATTATTTTATTATTATGAAATGGGAAGTAGATGGTCACAACCTATTAGTCACGGCAGAGTGTTGTGTTTGCTGTAGTTTAAATCAATTATAGATCAAACAGAAGCCACGATAAATTCAGAATAATAGATGATACACAGCAAAAATAATCGTTATTCCCAGATAGCGGTTATATACCATCTTATGCAACACACACAAACAGCTACAATGTTTTGGTTTCAGATGTACAAGATGTATGAAATAGTAAATGTATCTGTACCTCAGGAGTAATTTGTTAGGCATTCGCCTTAGCATGGATAATATAAAATGTTACAATACAGTTACAGTTTACAAAAATAGACACGTAAGGAGCAGATACATTTTTGCCTCAGAACTTGATTAAGCACTTTGGGGCAGATGTACTAAGACAGATCATCTACCCCAAAGTGCTTAATTAAGTAGATTCCACTTCACTTGCCTAGTGAAGTGGAATCTACATGGATACAGGTTGCGCACCCTGAAGTACCACGGAAGAGGAGAGCGGGACCATGGTGGCCAGGATGGCGGGTGTGGCTGTCTTTAGTGATATAAGGTGAGCACTATTTTCATTCTACTTTGTATGTGACCTGAAGGGATACGGCTGTATTGTCGACCCAATTTAGGTCGACAGTCATTAGGGCGACACTGTTGTGTCGACAGGCAACAATGTCGACAGGTGTCTAGGTCGACATGGGACAAGGTCGACATGGTTTTAGGGGGGGACCGGACCGGGCCCGCCGACGTCACTGTTTTGAGCGGTCCTGGGCCGTCAATGTCACAAAAGGGGCATGCCTGGGCCGCGCCATGACTAAAAGGGGCGGGCCGGCCACCGCTGTCAAGAGAAGGGCCCGGCCGCCGCTGTCACTAAAGGGGGCAGGCCCGGCCACCACGAAGGCTCTACACTGACGGGGAAGCGCCGGGCATCGCTATCTACAGCGGTGTCTGGCTTCCCCCGGTCACACCAGAGGGGTCGGAGGCAGATCGTTTTAGCGGGGTGCTGCCAGAGGGGTAGGGCGCATTTTCCCCTTTAAAAATCGGGCAGGGTGCAGCGCCCCACTAACGCAGCCAAGGGGGAACACTAGATATATAATCAATATGTTCAGATGTAAAAATACAATATTGATTCTACAGTATTTATATCTTATTATTGTACATAAGAAACTTTAACAACTTTCTTTAAAAAAAATATACAGATGTGCTGTAAAATTAAGGATTTATGTATACTCGCCTACCTATAGAATCTCATCTCCAGGAGAAGCCCAGAGATGACACTGCTTGCTAGTGTGTGTGTGTGTGGGGGGGGGGGGGGGGCGGAGCATATTTGTACACCACTAAACTCCACCCCCAAAATTCAGTGATTTACGGGTCTGCGGAGAGGATCTAAGGGCCTTATTCTGGTCTGTGCGGACGGAGCCGAACATGCGGCCAGGACCGTGCGTCCTAAACCCCGCCTTTCGTACGGATCGCTCACTCCGTCCGAATGCGGTAAGAAGCTGTCCGAACAGACCGCAAGTGTATTTCTCATGAATACACCTCCTCCATCTCAGGGAACCTCCCCCATCATTCGATGGTCGCAGACCATCGAATGCAGGACCGAGTGGTCAGGCAGCTCCCGCAACCTCAGACCACTCGGGCATTTCTCCATGCAAAAGCAGGGATCTGGGCGGGCAGCTGACATCCGGCAATGTCATATGTCCGCCCCCTACACGTGCATCACGACCGCATTACCATACGTACGCCCAGTGTTTTCATGGGAACGCCCATGAAACGCGGGGTGTAAACATATGGTAATGAGCCCAAACAGCCCTTCACGCCCCTCTCCACCCCCTGTTCATAGTGTACACATTTCATGCGGAATTTGGACGTGCGTCCCGTTCGCACATGCGCAGAGACGCCTCTGCACATGCGCAGACACAAAACATCGGCGGACAGACCGCACGCGGACATTACCGCACCAACCAGAATAAGGTCCAAAATGACTTGAATTTGAATAATTAAACCAGCACCACAATTCCCTGTATAATCTCTTCATCCTGCTTGCTTCACTAGGAAGCGCATAGGATGTGGGAGGGAATGGCCAATTCTATTATCACTTGTGAGAGTATAGGCAAGTATGAGTTTCTATTTATGATCTTAACTGTACTATAAAATACTCATTGCTTGCAAAGTTATACAACACATTTTTTGCACAATAATCTTGTAGGTGGATCCATCAGAAAACTTTTATATTTATTATTTTAAATATTTATTGATAAGAAAGATTCTCTTTAATTGTAGCCTACAGTTTATGGAGAAATAAATGTGTTTGTTCATTTTGTTTGTACAGAAAAAGCAGATGGTCTGAATAAAGTTTTTCATTGTTTCTCTATGCATTCCGAAACCTTCCTCTCATCCTCCTTACATGACATAAGGGTGTGCAATGCACCCCAACAAACATCTCTTGTCTCTCAGGGAGACGAGAACACTGCGCTCTTGTGTCTAATTCCTCAGCTTCTTGGTTATTTGAGCTGTATGCATTTGTTGCTTCTTGTTCTTGCCATTTATTTATTTCAATAGGTTCATTTACTGCCAAGTTATATGGAAAAAAACTGAACTCTGAGAAAGATCATGTTGCTTCACCACTGGGAGCCAGATGTCACAGTGCTGACTTCAAACTGGCCAAGAGTCTTAAAAGAACAGCTACATATTGTATGAAGTGAGAAATGAGTCACAGGCACTTAGCTAGAAAAGAACCGGCGGTGGCGGGCTAAATGGTCTCTTTAAAGTTTCCTTCGCAGTATCGAATGCCGCACAGCATGGCACAGATAATCAGTATTGATGTTAGAAGTTCTTCTTTTTCTGTTTTTATATAATATATGCCACCACAGGAAGACATTTAAAGAGCAGAGCATGCCTAAATGTATGGTCACGCTAACTGGGTTTCAGCTTATTTAATGCTAATAAAAAGACAATGGAATTGGCAGAAAGCCGCTGAGTCACATCCAGGCTTAGTGGTCAATTACCAGCAACTAAAATCATTTTTTAGGGGGGAATATAGTTATTTCTATTTAGTGGATTAAGAGCATGATATTGCATTTACATCTTTTCTTACTTTCCAACCAAGGGCATGGATCTGAGTTGCCCAAAAGTCTGAGGGCCAGATGTACTAAGCTTGAAAAGTGATAAAATGCAGAGTGATAAACAACCAGCCAATCAGCTTCTACCTGTCAATTTTCAAACACAGTCTGTGAAATGGCAGGTAGGCGCTGGTTGTTTATCACTCTCCATTTTATCACTTTTCAAGCTTAGTACATCTGGCCCTCAGAGAGCTGCATCCAGCAAACTATGCATTCACTTGCTGGCTATTATACACTTGGCTCAAAGTCCATTTTTGGGCCACACAAACAATTTCGGTTTCTGTCCTGCAGTAGTTTAGAGTTAGGAAAAATACATTGTTTTCCCTAGGACAGGGTTTCTCAAACACTTCAGGACTCCCACACGGTTCACGTTTTCCAGGTTACCCGGAAGGTGCACAGGTGCAGTCATTACTCATTGACACATTTTAAAAGATCCACCAGTGGAGATAATTATTTCACTTGTGCAGGGGCGTAACTAACTATTTAGCGCCCCCCCCGCCGCACCTAACCTGCCCCCCCTTCTTACCCGCGGTCTGCGTCTCGCCCAGCTCTCTGTCGGGACCTTCCTGACGTCACGGTCCCGGCCGGCTCCTGCTGCTACAATGAAAACGGACTCTTAGAAAATGGCTGCCCCCATACTGCAGACAGAAAACTGTCTGCAGTATGGGGCAGCCATTTTCTAATTGTCAGTTTTCATTGCAGCAGGAGCCGGCCGGGACCGTGACGTCAGGAAGGTCCCGACAGAGAGCCGGGCGAGACGCAGACTGCGGGTAACTATAGCCCCGCAGCCCCCCCCGGCGGCGCCCCCAATTTCTCTGCGCCCCCCCCCCCCGCCACCGCACTTGTGATTTTGTGAGGAGAGCTGAAAAACATGCGCTGTGTGTGGGCCTGAGGACCGAGTTTGAGAACCTGCATCCTAGGACACTGAATGACATCAGTAATTAGATTTAAATACTACACTCAGTATTACCCCCCCCCCCCCTTTTCCGGCACTGGAGGGATATCACTAAACTATTTAATTGTCTGCAAGTTTAAATGTCTGGTTTATAGTTGAGCATATCAGACAAGTGGCCCTTTACTCATAAAGAATACATTTGCACAAGGACAGACTGGGGGGCCAATCCAAACCCATTCGGTCGGGTCTGAATTCGGCCCCTTCCCCGATGTTCTGAGTCTGCGCATGCATATGTGTGAATATGCGCATGTGTAAATGCTGGGAGCGAGTTTGCTCGAAGAGGGGAGGGGGTAGGCAGGAGGTGGTAGCAGGGGGATGCATCCCCATGAAAACGCTGGACGTTCCCCTTGAAACTAAAAAATGTGTGGGGTGGTGCGCAATCAACAGCTGCTGGCACAGGGTTGTCAAACCCTAATTAGTATGAGATAAAAAAACAGAAGATGTGCCAGCGCTGGCTGTCCCAATGATTTAGACAAGATGGTTCTCAATTAAAAAACAAGTAATTTATTAACTAAAATCATATCAAAATAATAAGTATAAAAATGAACAATTAAGGTTTAAATGCAGTATTTTGGATACTATATCACAGGGATATTGGACGTGGTGGTGGAATTTCCATATTGAATAGCTGACAAATATGTTGTATATTACCATTCAATGTACTCTTCTGGTGGATATTTATGTCCAGAGATGGGGTGACACAATAGTCTTGGATTGCCCTATGGTTTCAAGACCTCAAGCCTGCCGTTTAGATGTGTTCTCCTTTGTGTGCTGGAACAATTAGGGATCATGCAGATATCCCAACACTTGATGGTCCAGATAATTCAGGAATGCCAGTGGGCGAGTGGGCCGGTCACAGAATGTGGATGGAGGGTGTCAGCAGGATGTTAGATAGCTTAACGCATTTCCCCGGATAATATACCTCCGGCTTCCTCAGGAACACAGGCGCTTCAATGATTGCATGTGGTGCGTGGCTGATGTCACATGACATTAGCGACTGCCCCCATTTCGAGATTAGCACTGACTTTTATGGGAGAGGGGAGAGTTGAAGTAAGGTGCAAAAACAACACAAATGCACAATATGCAACACAACAGTGGGTGACAGGGAGAGACAGAGGATGACAGAGAGAGGCAAAGGGTGACAGGGAAAAACAGTAGGTGACAGGAAGAGAACTACTCACACTATAGTAAATTTACCCATTAGTCACATGGATTTGCTGTACACTTTAGCAGACTCTTGCATTATGAAAGTAAGTAGAATGCCATGAACATAATGAACCCCCCCCCCCCCCTCCCAAATGAGGA
Source organism: Crinia signifera (assembly GCF_055691185.1). Lineage (NCBI taxonomy): Eukaryota > Metazoa > Chordata > Amphibia > Anura > Myobatrachidae > Crinia > Crinia signifera. The sequence goes on from NC_139221.1 coordinate 285,815,860, forward strand.
ATTATATGGGATTTAATTCAGAAGTAAAAATGCAGTTTGATTGTTGTGGGTTATCTATAACATCTGTATTATAAATGCTCCTATAGTACAGTGCAGTGGCGCCGGAACGGGGGGGGGGGGGGCGAGGGGGCAGCTTGCCCCCCCCCAAAATTACTGAGGCGCTAAACCTGCTCCCGGCCGCAGGCCCGGCGACAGGGGGGGTCAAGGGGGACATGACTGTCAGTGTGTGTGTGTGCGCGGTGCCGCCAGGTCTCTCCTGCCGCTGCGCTGCTGTGTGTGACAGCGTGAATGTCACAGTGTCCCGCGTCTGTCCCGTCCGCCGCGTACAGTGCCAGACAGGAAGCCGCTCAGCATTCAGAGGCTGAGTCGGCTGTCTCCTGACTGCACTGCGCACGGACCTTACTGCGCATGCACGGCACTACGGGCCTCAGCTCCGCATCGCTGTGGCTGCCCGGCTCCTGCCCTGCTGCCTATGCCTAGTGCCTTGCCAGCCATTGGCGCCACTGCCCACGCAGCCCTGCGGGAGGAAGGGGCTAAGGGCAGCTTAGGGGAGCCAATCGCCCCCTCTGTATCTTCCCTGGGTCCTTACAAAGAAGAGACTGTCTGACTGTGTAGCAATGGTAAGTACCCCTGGGTCATAGAACCTTTCCCTCACCATTTCACAGTATGTCTGTCTGAGTCACATGTATATATGTGTATGTATGTAAATATATATGCTTTTATATGTGTGCATAGGTATTTGTGTGTGTGTGTGTGTATATATATATGCATATGTATGTACATGTGTGAGTACATATGTGTGTGTGTGTGTGTGTGTGTATATATATGTATGTATGCGTGTGTGTAGGTATGTAAGTATATATGAATGTTTATATTTGTGTGCGTAGGTACAGAATACTGACACCAGCATCCCAAAGGAAGGAATCCCTCCCCCTGCCCCCCTTATCGTCCCTTCACACAGCCTAACCCTTTCCCCCCTCCCTTAGCAGCCTAACCTTCCCTGCTAGTGGAGGGGGTAGGGGCCATAGCAATTTAGGGGGCGCCAAAATGAGATTATATCTTGCCCCCCCCAACCTAAAAACGTTCCAGCGCCCCTGGTACAGTGTTAACTTTGAGTAGGGTTAGTGTGCTAATAAATGGTATGGAGGATGGGTGGTGGTTGGTGCATAAACACAAGGAAAGTATAAAGTTAGTCTATCAAGATTTACAAGTTATGGTAAGTGCAAGTTGGCAAAGAGGTGGTAAGACATAAAACTAATATATCCATCAATTTGTGGGAAACGTCTCAGTGCACAATGGAGAGAAGTCCTGGCCAAACAAGAGTCAGCAATGTAAATAAAATCATTAACTACATAAGTAATGTATGCTGGGGAATCTGGTTAAGTATTAACTGATGTTTGCTTAATTATGTCAATACTATAGTTATGTCACAGAGTTGGCAGTAAGGTCATATATAATAAATGGAAGCCAGCTGTCACAGAGGTGAGAGGAGCCTCTATGACTATTTTACCATCATAATTTAACAATGGGAATGTAAGGCTTCAGTAACACTGTGATACAGTTGCACAATACTAGGCTTCATAATGCACAAATGGGGTCATTCAGACCTGCTCACTAGGCTGTGTATATTCACTGACTAGCGAGCAGGTACACGCTGCCCCACCGAATGCACACCCGCCCCGTTGGACGAATCTGATGCAAGCGGATATGTAGGCTTACGCATAAGCTTGCATGCGCCAGCACAGAGGAGAAATCAATCGATGGTTACTTTTCAGATGGACGCTTTCTGACGAATTCTGGGAGGGCGCTGACGTCATATGATGTCATCCGGGCATGCAGCGGCATGCCTGCATTTGCTGGGGTCGAAACAAAAAGAATACCAGCGCTGGCTTTGTTTCTCAAACGATTCAAATGTGACGGTTTCTTTCACTTTAAAAATGTAATATATAGTATAACATACATGTAAAAAATTATAATAAAAAAGACACTTTAAAATTGGGTATGGGTACCCTTTAAGTGACTGGTATACTCCTATAGCCAGGATAATTGTGCAACTGGAAGGGATGTCTCTAATATAGAGCAGCAATATATTACCAGGTAGCCGATTCCAGAATGATGGTGAAATGATGACAGGTAATTTCTGGTGATTTGTCCAGTTAACCTGGGTAGGAATGAAGAGATTGCTAAAGGTCCAATCCTTGTGGTGTGGAATAAAGGATGACCAGGTAGAGGTGGTAAGTCCCGTATCCAGTGAAGTGAAATGGAGATTTGTAATCCTCAGGAGTATTGTGGTGTCAAGGGTGTATCAGATATTGAGAAGCTCTACGCGTTTCTCTGGGAAAGGTCTCCCAGCTTCATCAGGAGCAGAATAAAAGGTGTCTATCAATGTCCATATATATATACCCTAATACCTCAATTTGGAATGGGTCGCAGCTGTGTAGCTGCTGCTGAGAGAAAGAAACCGTTATAAAGAATACAATTTCATTTAATACATGAAAATATAAGCCACATGTCACAAAGGTCTTAAGGAGCCCATAGACGCTCCGTTTTCGCCGGCTCCGTTTTGTACTATGCGATGCGCGCTCCCGCGCATCACATAGTACGGTACAAAAAGTGTGCATACTTTTTGTACTAGGTACACATCGTATTGGATCGCAGTGCATGCACAAAGCATGCACAAGGCATGCGATCCGATACAATGTGTACTTTAAAAGTACAAAACGGACCAGCAAAACGGACCGTGTATGGGGGGCTTTAGATATTAACCAACAGTTTTAGAGTACACAGAAGAAATTGTATACTTAAATAAAGTTTTATTATTAATAGCATATTCAATATGATAGGTGGCTAGGGGTCATGTGACCAGGTTCCAGACCACGTGACCTGGAACTAGAGGCGATAATATATATTGCACATGAATTAAATAATGAGGAGGTTGGCAGCAGTATTCAGCCACATAATGTGCCATGGTGCCGCATACTCACAGACCCCCTTGTCGGGACGGGTGGAGACGCCAGACTTCCCGATCGTCCAGCTCCAGCAAGTCCCCAGACATTTATTTCCGGGTACATGGCGCAGCGGTCATGCATGACCAGTGATTGGTTGTTAAGAATCACATGATCGGGAACTGTCACATAATCACAACACAGTGGTTGTGAACTTGTGATCCCTGAGCAGTGACTTTCATGTACATGACGCGGCGGTCATGCGTGACCAACGATTGGCCAATGAGAACAAGCATCATGCTTTCTGATCATGTTGGCATGAAGAGATCCCTGGGGTTGATCCACAGGGGTTATTGATGGCCGACTGTTTACTGTGATGTCAAGGACACTGGGCAGCTTCATATTCTTTGTCACAGATCTGCTATCCTGCCAAAGTTAAATATGATATAGGTGGGGGTAGATTGATCACCCACTTTGTTCCATTTAAAGGTCTGCATTTAGGGGGAAATTTACTAATATGAATTCGTAAAAAATAGGTGTATTCGTAGGCAGAAATACACCTATTTTTTACACATTCGTATTTTCGGGATTTACTATCCCGAAAATATGGCAATTCGTATTCCTAAAGATGGCAAATTTGTATTTGTATATACAAATACGAATGTCTACACCATCGTCAGGAATCACGATTCAAAAGAATGGTGGTTCCTGATTTACTAAGCAGCCGTAATGAAAATACGGCTGTTAATTGGCGTGAAACGGCCCCGAAAATACGGCAGAAAAATACAACTTATTTTCCTGTATTTGCTTTAAGCCTGCACGGATCAGTCAAATCCGTGCAGGCTGCAGTGTAAAAAATAGAAAAATAAATAAATAAATGAAAAAAAAAAACAGCGTGGGGTCTCCCCCACAGCCGCAACCAGCACCAGGCTGACAGAGCCGGGGCCGGTAATTAAAAATCAGGGAACCCGACAAATAGGGGTTCCCCGACTTTTAACAACCAGCCCCAGGCTCCAGGTCCGGGGCTGGTTCCCAAAATACGGGGGACAAAATGAGTAGGGGTCCCCCGTATTTTAAGAACCAGCCCCAGGCCAAACCAGCCAGCAGGATAATGCCACAGCCGGGGGGAGACTTTTTATACAAGTCCCCCCGGCCAAAGCATTCATCCCTACCGACCAGTCAGCCTGGCCAGGGGCCCTCCCCCTCCAGGACTTACCTGACCAGGCTGAAGTTGTTTAAAACTGTGGAACTATGAGTCCCAGCAAGCCTCCCCCGCAAGCTGGGACTTGGAGAACCACAAGTCCCAGCCTGCGGGACATTAAAGGACCCGCTGGGTCTTGTAGTTCCACAGTAATAAAAATAGTTAAATAAACACACACTGACACATAAGAAAAATAAAACTTTAATACATACATTACACACATAATGATACTTACCTATCTTGAGCCCGTAGGTAGGTCCCTGGGTCTTGGTCCGGTGCCTTGTCCTGCTCCATGTCGGCGGCGTCTGTGTCGGCGTCCATCCAGGTCCGAATAAATCCATGGGGGACCTGTGGAAGGAAATCCAACTCACCCAGGTCCTCCTGTGAAGATCTGTAGTCTTGATCCGCCGTAGTCCTGGACTTCTGTCACCTTCTGTGACACGCCGGCGACTCCATCAGCTCCCCGAATCGGACTGTCAGAGGCACAGAGATCCTTCATCTTCAGCGCCTCTCCATAGAATGATTCTATTGGCCGCTAGGCGGCCAATCAGGAGCCGACTTTCTCAGCTCCTGATTGGCCGCCTAGTGGCCAATAGAATCATTCTATAGAGAGGCGCAGAAGATGAAGGATCTGTGCGCCTCTGACAGTCCGATGCGGGGAGCTGATGGAGTCGCCAGCGTGTGACAGAAGGTGACAGTAGGGTGATGTTTGGCCACGGGAACTTATATAATAAGTGTCCCCCGGCTATGACATTACCCTGCTGGCTGGTTTGGCCTGGGGCTGGTTCTTAAAATACGGGGGACCCCTAGTCATTTTGTCCCCCATATTTTGGGAACCAGCCCAGGACCTGGAGCCTGGGACTGGCTTTAAAAAAAATCGGGGAACCTCTATTTGTCGGGTTTCCTAATTTTTTATCACCAGCCCCGGCTCTTTCAGCCTGGTGCTGGTTACAGCTGTGGGGGGACCCTGAAGCGGGATGCGGTCAATTTGCCGGCGGTCAGGATCCCGGCGTTCAGAATCCCGACACTGGAATCCCGACCGCCGAAATCCCAAAACTTTCTCCCTCCATGGGTGTCCACGACACCCATAGAGGGAGAATAAAATAGCGTGCCGAGCGTAGCGAGGCACCGGACCCGCAAGGGGGGGCGATCCACGTCCCCCCCATGTTGGGATTTCGGCGGTCGGGATTCCGACCGCCGGGATCCCGACCGCCGGGATTACGTATCGGATCCCCTGAAGCCTACCACCTTCAGAACTATCGAAAGACAGAGCGAGTGAACCAATATTTGGTGAAATTTACTTGGATCTATATCTGTGCCAATCAAGGTTATTGCAGTCTTTTCTGTTCTTTATCCAGTATGGTGTACAACCTGAATTATCAGTGTTATCAGCCAATTGGTCAGTATCACTTCTGGCTATCTGTAGTGCCATGATCAGCCTCCTCAACATCTAGAAGGAGGTATAGAAAAAATTGTATAAAGATCATCATAGTACAAACTTTTTACTGCTAAAAAGAGGCGGAAGTTTCTGTGCATTCCTTTGGTGATAAAATGCCTTAGGTGATAAAGTCTGTGTATGAACCAAACATTTGAAGGTGCCTACTAGGTACTATCCTCCCAGATTCATTGTGCCCTTCCAGATTCCTCCAAGAAATCAATTCTGCGGCACACCGTCTAAAGATTCCTGACTCATTCAGATACCTAATATGTTTTGAATCTCTTTTCTTAAGCCTCTAGTCTTCAATCAATTTTCAATAACCTGCAATCCTCCTTTGACAATTCCAGTTGACCACCAAGAGAAATATGAAGTGAAACAAATCTTGGACTCCAGAGTATCTCAAGGAATAGAATAGATTTAAAGGACCAGGCACACCAAAAATGGAACTCACTTTGGCATCCAAAATAAAACTCCACCTAACGTGTAAGTGATTGGGCCCTTGCAGATCCTCCAAGAAATCAATCCAGTGGCATACAGTCTAAAGCTTCCTGACTCATTCAGGATACCTTATATGTTTTAAATCTCTTTTATTAAGCCTCAGGTCTTAATATATAATAACATATTCACAATCCAGCTAATATTTGCAGCCCTGATAAGCAAATCACAGGCTTGCACGGGGCGGGATTTTACTTTGATGGGATGGCGTATACCTGATCAGATCTGAATTAGGCTAATTGTCTATCAGCCATCTGGATACCATTTACAGTATACACCACAAAAGTGAAAGATTTGCTAGAATTGCATTAAAATGCTTTCCGAACAGCTTTATTAAGCAATCTACATTCAGTGATATGACACACTGGAAATAGTGAGGCAATAGCCTAACCATGGTGAGATTAGATAATAAAGTATGATTAATAGAAAATTTCAGGAAGCACAACTGGTATAAATCTCTTTCATGCCAAGTACCAGATCTGACATTTAAGATCAACAATCTATAAACACTGCATAAATTCCAATATATCTTGGATATTATTTCTTCACTTAAAAAAACACATGCTTTTTATTGTAGCAGGAAAGTAGAATTGATTTGATTTCATCACATTCCTTTGACTTTGAGAAGTTATCAATAGCTGGACTCTTGGCCATGCTTTACACATCTTATTTAAACAATATCAAATGCTATATATCAGCTAAGAGATTGCAGTCCCACTAACTGACATGGTACATTTGTTTTGAATTGTACCAATAATGGAGAAGGCGTTGGTTGCCTCATAGATAGAAATCACATACTTTTTAGAGAACTAATCTTTCCATATGCCATGTGTTCAGACCAGGGCTAATTTCCCCTGCGAACAACCACCCCCACTCCCCATTAGGCTATCCTGGGCCAGTGCTAGGGATTTGGCCACCCGGTCCCCTACAAACTATAAATTTGTGCCCTACCTGACATTGTTTATATAAAAGACAGTGGTCTTGCAAGGAAAGGGGTTCACACAATAGTACCACCAGTTCAAATTACTGCACACGGTAGCACAATCTTGCTCACATTACACCACATGTATTGCCCCTGATTCATATTACACCACGTAGTAGTACCCCTTATTCATGTTATATTACACAGTAGCATTCTTTATACATATATGCCACACAGTAGTGTTGCTTATACACAATGCCCACTTTGTCATGGCTTGACATCACATAAACCATGGCAGAAAATGAAGTAGCAGGGATAGTCTTTTCTGTTGAAATGACTTTGCAGGGCTGTGGTGGGACTGGTTCCATCTACCATTAGAGGTGGTGGAACTCAGTTCCACCCTGTTCCCACCACTTTAACCTATAATTCAGATCAAGATGGCAGATGAAATATGAATGTCTTAAGACTCAAGACAAACATTTAGGAATCTCAAGTAACAAATTGTTAAAGGTGATAAGTAAAAAAAAAAAGTAAAACCTTAGCGTGTCTTCTCTGTGGTGGCGGACATTTTCGGAGGGCCGTAGGGTCTCTATAATGCTGTCCGAGAAACGTTTTAATGCCTACATGGGCATTTTCATCAGGTTAATAAGGAATACAATACAAGTCTTACCTTATATACACCAAAAAGTGAACGCGACCACGCACCCGGACGGCAGCGCAAAATAAGTGATGTCATCACAATAGCCCCACAGAGCCCTCGACGCCCATACTTTCTCAGTGCCTCCCCGCCACCGCGCAGTCTGCGGGGCTATTGTTACGCCACTGCAGGCACCTTGTTTCCATTAATGGGCTGCGAACATTCTACAAATATTTATAGTTATGAGAATACATTTTTCATGCTATACCTTACAACCTGGAGTATTGCAAACTCTGCAAGGAGACGTTCTGGTGTTACACGTGTAGCATGTCTCATCTTGAACATTTCCGAGAATAGTTGCTAATTCCTGACCTCGGGGCAGCACTTGTATCCGGAGACTTATATTCATGAAAGGAAAAGTATAAAAATTATAATTTATGTTTATTTTCAGTCAACTTTAGTTCCTTATTAAGCGGCGTACAGACTTGACAACATCATTTCAATATACTAAGCAATAATAATATTTAATCTGGAATGGATTATGTGGTCTGTCTATAAATGCTTACAAATATTTAGGTGACACAAAACTATTTTAAAAACTTTTTTCTGACAAAATGAAAAACAAATTGTCATTTTAGTTACACAAGTTATCAAAAGGAAAAAAAAAAAAAAGCCTTCTGATGATAGAAATTTGTTTTGTATGATAGTTTTGAATAGTCAGTTTGTAAAGATGAATTTATTTATTAATAGATATCTATATACAGCAGCATGCACATATTATGTTGCACTTTACAAAGAATATTTAGTTATTTACATCAGTCCCCGTCCCAGTGGTGCATATAGTCAGTATCACTTGTACACACATACACACAGGGATTAATCATTTGGTGTGACAATTAACCTACCAGTGTGTTTTTGGAAGGAAGGAGATGATGGTCATTAGTGGGTTATCCATTGGCAGTCACCATCGATGGTACCATTAATAGGTAACCACGGTAGTGTGCTGAGTAAATCCCATCTGCAAGGGATTTACTCACTGATGGTAACCTCTGCTTTACAATGAAGTAGGATATTGGCCAATAGGAGCATAGAGGCGCGGCTTTGTGGGAGTGTCTCGGCCTGAGCTAAGCAACGTGTACAGAACCTTTGTTAAAAAAACCTTTGCTAGTGCATTATTGATGGTGGAAAACCATCTGGTTCTCCCCCATCTATGGCAAAAGCATTTAACATAAAACTCCCATCTTAGTAAATCTCCCCCTTGACCTCTGTGCTGTGAGGCAGAAATGTTTAAAGAGGAAGCACTGGGATGCCCTGTGCCATTTAGTGCAGTCTCATTACTTTCATTCTTTGCCCCCGGAATCTCTTTGCCCCCTCCTAGAGCTCCTCTGTCAGTGTAAACAAGGAATGATAAATCTTACCACAATAAAGAGCTTGTGAGCAAAGCCTAATTGTAAGACAATGTATACTATCGTTAAAGGTGATGTATGATGTCATTGTGGCATGGCAAGATTCAGATCAGTCCATAAATAAGCCATTAGGACCATTAACTCACTTTCTAACATAAATAATCTACTCATAACATTTATACACAAGGCCGCCAAGACATAAAGTGGTCCTGAGTTATAATAAAGGCCAGGGAGGTGGGGTGGGGGAGATGTTATGGGTTAATCTGGAAGACATGTCTATATATATCCTCATACAAAATGAATGGAAATTACCATAGGTATAACTGGAAAAGTAGACATGTATCCCCCTCCATAGCTCGCCAGACCCCTTGCAATACCCAGAGCCCAGATATTTAGAGGTAGATGTATGAAGCAGTGATAATGGAGGATTATAGGCGCTACTTCACAACACGCTACTTACATTATACAGTGAAAAAAAAAACCACAAGCAGATAAAGTAAATAAATTCATCCTATTGGGACAAAGGGGGTTATTTTGGTTCACTCTGACAAAATCCTTCTTAGATGGACAAAACCATGTGCACTGCAGGGGGGCAGATGTAAAATGTGCAGAGAAAATTAGATTTGAGTGATTTTGTGCAGGGTAAATACTGGCTGCTTTATTTTTACACTGCAATATAGATCTCACTTTGAAGTAAAACCCCACCCAAATCTAATTCTAAGTTACATCTGCCCCCCTGCAGTGCACATGGTTTTGTCCATCTAAGAAGGATTTTGTCAGAAAGAGTGAACCAAAACAACCCCCAAAGTCCTTAATGATATTCTGCCTGAATTTCCACTGTTTGATATTTCTTACTCTTGCTATTGTATGTACAGTACAAACATATATATTATATTACAGGGGCGTACATCCAGAAGAATATCATAGTGGGGGGGGGGGGGGGGGGGCACCATTATAGGGGAAGGGCAGAGGTTACTGACATTATGGACTTTGGTGCAGCTCTACCAGAAAAAGGTAATCTCTTTAAAAGGGACATACACAGGTTAATATACACAGGTTTACACAGTGCACATACAGAGTGACAAAGGGACATACAGTAAACAGGATGTCAATGGCCCATACACATTGGGTGAGTAAGTGGCTGTGCGAAATACAGTATACTCGGGTGACTGTGAGGGATAAATACAAAGGGCTAGCTTCTCTAAGCTTCAAAAGTGATGAACTGGAGAGTGATAAACAGCCAGCCAATCAGCTCCGACCTGCCATGTCACAGACTGTGTTTGAAAAATGTCAGACAGGAGCTGATTGGCTGGCTGTTTATCACTCTCCTTTTTATCACTTTTGAAGCTTAGAGAATCTGGCCCACGGTGTGAAAGAGGGACATGTATACTGTACAGTGTAAGAGGAGTGCAAACGAGATCAGCCACAATCGGCCAAAAATACGGCCAAGAGCTCAGCTAATTTAGAAAGCAGTCGAGTTCTCGGGATTCGTATTTTCAGATGTTTAAGTAATACCTATTTGATTGCCGAGTTTCCCGGCAGCCAAATACGTATGGCCCTAAAGCAGGGCTGGGCAATTGCGGCCCTCCAGATTTTGATGAACTACACATCCCAGGATGCTTTGCATTAGTTTTGCTATGTGGCCATGCTGAAACTGATGCAAGGCATGCTGGGATGTGTAGTTCATCAACATCTGGAGGGCCGCAATTGCCCAGCCCTGGTCTAAAGCATTGCACGGATCTTCTCACTCTCTCAGCCTCTCTCTCCTTTTTGTCTCTTTCTCATCTCTCTCTTTCCCCTCTATACACCCACCATCACTCTCTATCTCCCTCTCCTCTTTATCTTCCCCCTCTCTCTCTCACTTCCACTCTCTTCTCTCTTTTTCTCCGTAACTCTCTCTTGCTTTTTTCACTTCCTTCCTGACACCCTTTATTTTTCCCTAACACCCTCTCACACCCTGACACTGCATTCCTCCCTCTCTCTTTTTCTGGCACTTTCTCTACCTCCCTCTCCCACTGACACCATATCTCTCTACCTGACACCCTTTCTCTTTCCCTAACACCGTCTCACACCCTGACACTGCATTCATCCCTCTCTCTTTTTCTGGCACTTTCTCTACCTCACTCTCTCTATGACAGTGTCTCCCCCCAACCGCTCTCCCTCTGACACCATATCTCTCTCCCTGACACCATTTATCTTTTTCTCTGACACACTATCTTACGCTTTCCCCCTCTCTCTCACCCCCACTATCTATCCCCCTTCTCCTCTTCCTTTCTCTCTCTGGCTGTCTCTCACCCATCACTCCCGTCTCTTCTATACTCTTGATTTATGTTCTCTCCCTAACACTTTCTCTCTCTTACTTCATGACATTTTCTCTCTCTCTGACACGGTTTCTTTCTTTCTCCCCCTGACACTGTCTCTCTCTGACACTCTCTCCCCATCCCCATCTCTCACTATCTCTTTTTCAGTCCTCTCTCTCTCATTCTTTTTCCATGAATTCCCCTCTCTCTACCCCCACCCATAACCCCTCATTTCTCTACCGCTCTTTCTAACTCCACTCTCTCTTTTTTTTCTCTGTCTCTCCTCACATCCTTCTTGTATTTCACTCCCATACTCTCTCTTGCTCCCCTAATGGGTATTGTAGGTATGTACAATGGGAGGGGGCTGCCAAGATTTTTCTATGGGGCCTACAAGGTACGAGTTATTCCCCTGGTAGTGAGACATGACCACATGACCAGGGTCACAGTACTGTAGGTCAGTGGATCATGCACAGTGGGACATTGTACATTCCCCCTGTGCTCCCCCAATCCAGTTTTGCCAGCTGAGCTTCGGTATTACTTTACCTCTGCCCCTCCCATTAATAACTGACCTGGCTGGCCACCACTGCTTTTCTCCTTGCTGCATCACTCATTTGCTGTGTGTGCCAGCATTCAGGACTGTGCTGGGATTTGTGGTGCCGCGCATGCGTGGAAGATGATGTTAGGGTCCTAGTGCTTGCCAGCTGTTGGCTCCTCTCCTGCTGGGCTGCTGGTCTACTTAAAAAAAATCAGAAACAACATGGTTAGCACAGGCCCATGTGACCCTCTACCCTCTGGATTTTCTTAAGGCCCCCATACATTAGGCCTGACTTCCCTGGCAGCTCCTCTGGAGGGTTCTGGCATGATTAGGCACTTGATGTGGCAAGTTTTGCATGTGATAAATCGCATGCAACACTTGGGAAGCTGCAGGCAGAGGGAGCCAGGAGCCAGGGGGGCGCACAGAGGCGGGCAGGGGGAGCTGCGTGTCAGGGTTCTCAAAGGCAAGATGCAGGAAATTGTGTCATTGCATTGTCATCTTTTTATTGCCCACTCAGAGCTGCAGACGGAGATGGCCTCTACTCGGGTTAGACTGGTTGATCTAACGGACCGTTCGAGTGTTAACAACCTCAAGATTAGGGGGATTCCAGACTCAGTGGCACCAGCTGAGCTTCAAGACTATGTTACCAAACATTTTCAGAAACTGCTCCCCTTGAGAACGGATCAAGACCTTCTCATTAATTTATTTATTAACAGTTTCTTATATAGCGCACACATATTCCGCAGCGCTTTACACAGTATAGTTGGACATTCACATCAGTCCCTGCTCCAGTGGAGCTTACAATCTATATTCCCTACCACATGTACACACACACACATTCTAGGGTTAATTTTGTTGGGAGCCAATTAACGTACCTGCATATTTTTGGATTGTGGGAGGAAACCGGAGTACCCAGAGGAAACCCACACAAACACGGGGAGAATATACAAACTCCGCACAGTGAGGGCCATGGTGGGTATCGAACCCATGACCTCAGCGCTGTGAGGCAGTAATGCTAACCATTCCACCATCTGCGATTCTCATGAATCACATTCATTGTTTGCCAAGGCCGAGAGAGGATCACGTAATTTCACTAGGGACATACTGATGAGAATACATTTTTTATCATGTTAAAGAAAGGATCTTTAAAAGCTGTGAGACAAGCAAAGGGTTCTGATGTTCTGGGAGGTCTCCAGATTTTCTCTGATCTGTCTCCTTATACATTGGCTAAGAAACAATCTTTTCACATTCAGTGCTGCGAGACAATGATATACAGTATAGGTGGGGCTTCCCGGTCAAGATAATTATTCACTATAATTCCTCCATGTATGTTATTTCTTCATTTGATGCAGGAGTGAAAATATTAGCTGATTGGGACATAGTTGTCTTTCTAGAGCGACCTCCAGGAAACTCTGAACAAGGATCAGTGGGATGAACCGACATGTCTGTGAGAGAGGCTTGTTTAATACTTTATCGGAAGGCTTGAATGGCCATGTGTTTTCATCGGGTCTCTCTGTTCAGGTTTTTACTAATATTTTTTTAGTTTACAGGTTCCAACATTATTGTATAAACTGTCCTGCTGACTTAACGCTATATGATCTAGAGCATGAGTCCTCAAACTGCGGCCCTCCAGATGTTGTGAAACTACAAATCCCAGCATGCCTTGCCACAGTTTTAACACTCATTTATAGCAAAACTGTGGCAAGGCATGCTGGGATTTGTAGTTTCAAAACATCTGGAGGGCCGCAGTTTGAGGACCCATGATCTAGAGACTCCTTTATTTATCTTCCTGTTTCTTTAAGATATATGGTTATTGCTTCAATGATGTGAGTCCTTTAAAGTATATAGTCAGAAAGTTTATATGTTTTTGTGCTACTATTATATGTTCTTAGATTCTTGACCTTTAAGTGTTTCTCTTACTAAGATGTTATCATTTTTATTAGTATTCGCTTTGTTAAAGGTGTAGTCGTAACATCACACCAGGTTTTAGCTGGTCAACATGTAAAAGCCAGTCTATTTTATTCTGTTTTATTTGACAACATTAAAAAATCTAGAGCTATTGCTATATGTTTTTGAATATAATTATTTCTGTATGGGAGGATACCATTCTTGGCCACCCCCAATGTTTTTGGATTTGTCACCAAATTTTGTTTGTCACAAACACTTTAGCCCTAACTACTAAGCAATTTCTGTTCATATTTTCCTGTATATTTTAGTATATGCTTTTCAAATACCCATTTTTTGGGGGGGTTTTCAACCATTTTATTTGGGAGCTTAGTGTCAAGGAGGGACCTATTTGAACTTGAATTAGATTGTATACTACTCTGCAATGGTTAAGCTTTACTCACTAAATGTACATGGTCTAAATTCCCTAACAAATGATGACTAGCTTTGGAGACAGGTTGTTGCCCTACAGATTAGTCACTTCTCCTCTCTGGCCCCTCCAATTCTCCATAACACGCGATACCTTACAGCAGTGATTTTCAACCTTTTTACCTTGCGGCACACTAAATAAGATCTTAAAATTGCCAAGGCACACCATGAGATCCCCACATGGCAAAACACATTGGCCCCCCACAGGAGAAAAAAAACAAACCTATTGGCCCCCATATAAAAAACAATCACACTGGTCCCAACAGGTATCAAAAATAAAATACATTGGCCCTTTACATGAAAAGAAGAGACCAGTAAATAACATTTGAACTGGTGGTGGCTGTAAACTGGTTTGGGTATCTCTAGATCTGGGGGTACACTTGAGAACAGCTCAAGGCACACTAGTGTGGCACGGCACAGTGGTTGAAAAACACTGCCCTACAGCTTATTATGCAAATGGTCCATTTAAGAGACACGGAGTGACTATTCTCAGGTCTCAGATAAAGATGGCCATTACTTGGTCTTGTTAGGAAAATTGAATGATAATGAAATAACAATGGTCTCCCTCTATGCTCCAAACACCGGCCAAATAACTTTTTTTGCGGAAACTGTGACTAAACCGGACTCTTTCTTGCCCATTCTGCATGATATTATATATATATATATCTCTATAGTGCTGCCTCTTTTTACAAATTAAATACAACCAATACAGAAGCACTGTCCTTTCATTATGTCCCTGACCTTTAAGCTACTCTTAAATTACATTATAAATATACATGGAAAAATTATAATATTCTATATCTAGGAATCACCATCCCTAACTCTGTAACTAAAAAAAACAGAGATTAACTATATGCCCCTATTAAATCAGATTGACATATTGCTGTGGAGTTGGATGAGTTTTGCGGTATCGTGGTTAATCAGATTAGCTGCATTTAAAATGTCTCTCCTACCAAAGCTGATGTATTTGTTCCATAAAATAACCTATTTAGTATCTCAAAAGTTTCTTGGCCAGGCCCACACGCTGGTATTGAAGTATATTTGGAAATCCAAACCTTCTCAGATTGCTTAGTCTCGATGGTCCAGAAATAGAAGTGGGTGGGTGGTTGGGTTAGAGGTGCCCAATCTTAAAGTGTATTTATAGGCTTGTAGCTAGTAGCTCAGTTTATCGATTGGTCCCTCCCTGCTGGCACCAAACCATGGGTGGATTTAGAGAAAGCTCTTTATAAGCAATTTTCCTTAATGGATTTATTATGGAACCCTGTCCAACTATGTCTTATTTCCCAGGATGCTCCCAGAGCTATATCTGATTTCCTTAAGGCGTGGGGGATGCTACAGTGATTATGACTAAATAACACTCTTTACCTCCTTGTCAACCATCACTGACAGCCCTCTCCAGACTCATTTCGGATTTAAACATCTCGACTTGGGTATCCGTTGCTGATATAGTGGACAATTACCCCCTTTTTTCTCTCCACGCTCAATTCAATCTACTCCACAATTGTTTACAAATTCCCATATTAGCCATTGAATTTCCTCTCTGATTCGTTCCTCGGGTTCTTTCACGCTCCCTTCACTTAACATACTGTATTGCAGAAAATAATCTAACCTAAATGTCAGAGGATCTATAAGATTTTGGTATATTATGAGACAGGGTAAGGACTTAGAGAATAAAACACATACACAGTCACAGTGGGAAGCGGATTTAAACCGTACATTTTCTTAACCACAATGGGAGGCAATTTACCTTAGAAGCCATAGATTTACTAAATGTAACAATCATCTTGAGATGCAGTTTAAATTAATACACAGATTTTATTTTTTCCCAGCCAAGTTGCATAAAATTTGTCCCAAACAGTCGAAGATCTGCTGAAAGAATTATTTGGAGATTGACATCTTTCATGTATTTTGGGCTTGCCCTAAGATCTGCTCACTATGGGCCTTATTCTAGTTCACTCTTAGAGGCAAATTCCTTCTCAGATGGACAAAACCATGTGTTTTGGTGGGTCAGATATAACAGGTGCAGAGAGAGTTAGATTTGGGTGGGGTTTTTCTTCAAAGAGAGCTCTATATTGCAGTGTAAAAATAAAGCAGTCAGTATTTTCCCTGCACAGAAACAAAATAACTCACCCAAATCGAATTCTATCTGCACCTGTTACATCTGCATTTTGTCCATCTGAAAAGGAATTTGCCTCTAAGAGTGAACTAGAATAAGGCCATATGGGAGGAAGTCTTTGAACTTGCATATGAAGTCTTACATGTCAGACTCCATGAGTCCCCACGTTTGACCGGTTTCATATATCCACCTGTTCTTGCAAAGGCAGATTGCTATGACCTAGGACATATACTAATAGCTATCCGAGCTGACATTGCACAGAACTGAAATTTTACATACTGCTGTATTTGAACAAAATCTTTAATAAAAATCCATTTTGGCTGAGAATTGGTGGTATTTGAATCCTGGGATTTCAGGATTAATCAGTGCATGCCCGGTTTCTTTTTTTTACCCAGCATTTTTTTCTAATGCTGGGTAGCCCCAAGCAGCAGAAGGCTCAGATACTGTATGTCTGCCCCTGACCCCAGCTGTCAGAGCTCAAGCTGGGCAGCCCGACACCAGGACTAATGGGTGGGAGGAGGGTGGAGTCCTGCTGCTTCCTGCCATTGCCACCAATAAGTCAATCCCTGTATCCCCTGATTGCACTTTTTTTTTCAATCCTGAATCCTAGGATTGAAAAACTGGCCCGAGATTGGGACAGGGCATAGTTCCCTATCTGAAACTCCCACTTGTGTCCACCTCTCCAGCATTGCCTCCCAAAATGTCAGTCCAGTACATTTGTAGATGACTAAGCTTTGCTTGTGGTTAATAGCTGTGTGCTGTAGTCACTGTGCACTACTGTAAACAAATGCAGCTGAAGCTGATGCAAATATTATAGCCAGAGGCTCAGATTATTACTGTACGTGTAAAGCTTTGTCTGAACGTCTGTTGCTACAAAAAGAAGCCAAAACTCAGACACGTCTCGTTAATTTTTCTGCCCCAAACCAATTTAAAAATTTGAAGAATATGATTCGGTTAAAAATCCAAGATCCTTATTTCTGCATTGTTTAAAGCTTATTTGAACTGAAGTTCACACGTGCATGCATAGTGATATGCATATGGAGCAGATTTTATTGCAGCTTATTAGATAGAACAATATGTAGAAAGGCTGCATCTGCAACATTCAACGATGTCCTTCATTTTTCCTCATTTATCTGTAATAGTTTTTGTGTCAAACTGGAGTGATTTTGTATGTTAATGTTTACAGTAAAAGAACTCTCCTCCCTTTTGCTTTTAAATGTCTGCTGTGAGACTGGCACAAAAGGGGTGGGGTGGGGTTTTGGGGGAAACCACAGCGCAGAGTAAATGCCAGCAATTCAGTGCTTACATAACATCCCACTGAGTTTGGCTTTAGTAACAAAAAGAGAGCAGCTTAGCACTGCAGTCTTCAGCTCTCCCGTGTTTGCTTTGGAAACCGGCCAGCTTCCCTGATCCCTTCCCTTCAACGGCTACTTACTTCGTTAGAAAAAAAAATTCAGGTCACTCACAAACACTGCACTGCTGTAGACAATTCAGTGCTCGCAGATAATCGTTTCAGTGGATAAAGGAGAGAACAAATAAAACAAAATCTAACTTTAGTTTTGTATCTGAATTGAACATTTCTAGAGAGTGTGCAAAACCAGAGGAGCAAATTTATGGAGCACCAATCAGAAGGAGCCAATCAGTGACTGCCTTTGAGTGACTGTGATAGCTTTCACCCTCAACATGGGGAAGGGGAGATTACAGCCTCCTCTTATGGTCTGGACTGTTATGGTTTTTACTTCATCCCCAAACCATACAGGGAGGCTTTATTTCCCCCCCTCCTCCTATCTCTGGTGACAGGTATCATAGGCAGCCCTACTGGATGAGACACCCCCAGACAGGGGGAGTTGAAGGGGGCGGCATCACAGTAAGGGACTAAAACATAAAAAGTACAATTGATTAATGTAAAATAGAATACATAGTAACTATGAACCCATTAGAATCTTAAGTCATTAGCCAAGATAATATTTGGCCTGCACTGCATGTGAATGTTGTATTTGCAAAGTAAGAATTAACGAACCAGAACTTAAGTTTAACCACATTCAAAACAACTAGTAAGTATAGGCGAGTCGGCATAGACCAAACAGTATTTCTATATAAAGGAGCAAGGAGGAGATTGGGCTATTTGAGCCTAGTACACATCAATAGCCATTAACATTAATAAGGATTATATTTATTATTATTTATTTATAGTTTCTTATATAGCGCAGCATATTCCGTTGCTCTTTACAATTGGAAACAACAGTGATTAAACAAACTGGGTAGAAAAAAACCCGACATAGAGGTAGGAGGGCCCTGCTCGAAAACTTAGAATCTATAGATTATTTATATTTAAGAAGGTGCTAAGGTCCACAGGTACCTGTAATGTACTCAACCTTCGCTGGTGAAGGACTTGAATGTCAATAATAAACACCAACTAAATTTTGTTTTCGGAGTTCTTCTCTCATTGGGGTTTCATCTCTATCCTCATTAGAATTGAATATGACATTGCATAGAAATTTCTGTGCCTGGCCAACGTCTGCTTAAAGGTCTGATGCATTCTGTAATAATGCTGAAAGTTGTCTGCCATCTTCAAGATGAATATTGTTGTAATCATCTGGTAAATGGTAGTTCTCTTTAAGAAGATCGACTTGCCACCTTAAGTAGTAAGTTGCAACTACGGCTGTGGAAAAAAGCATGAAATATCCGGTAATTTGGATGCAGGCCCAGAATCCACAAAGTCCCTATACAGCATGGCTGTTCCACTGCCCTTAAAGCAGGCTCTGGTGGGGACTTGATATTTAGATGGCCATGCTGGATTCTCCTTGGACCTCTCACCAGCAGTCAGCAGGATATAATGGAGATATTGGTGTTTGTTTTGCCCCAGAGTGTTCATAGTGGCCTTTTAACAGAGTTTGGAGCGTGTTATAAAAGAACTTCCCAGAAAGGCCTCAATATGATAAAAAGACCGGGTCTCTTTATAAGCATCCAGATTAGGACTCTATGACACTTTTATAGGCCACTGGTGTAATTACAGAATAATGCTTTCATAAAAGTTAAAGATGCAGATTTCAATGCAATTTTACCACAAAGCTTGACCACTGCAGTGCAGAGTTATTCAACATGCGGTCCTCCAGCTCTTGTGTAACTACAAATTCCAGCACACCCTGGCACCCTGGTAAAACAGCAGTGCTCCTTGCTATTCATTATGGATAGCATTTGCATAGTAATCAAGACTAGATTTACGAAAGTTTCTAAAACAGACAAGTGGAGATGTCGGCCATACCAACTAGATTCCAGCTACCATGTCTCTATTGTATTCTAGAGCATGATAGAAATAATCTGGTATAAGCAACAACCACTTGTTGACAGTGTTTGGAGTAACAGTTGGTGTGGCTCCCATATTTGAATTGTGGACTGTGCTACAGCCCGTCCGCCCTCTCCCCTCCTCCGACCCTCTGGAGCAGCCACTGGCAACGAAATATGCATTTTACACAATTCATTGTATTCATTACATATTCGAAACCTTCATGGTTTAATTGCCCGTGGTAGTAGTTACAAAAAGTACAGCAAATGCAATACGGACATTCAGGGGTATGTTGGATACACTATTAATCAGGGTCAGCGCCCAAAATGTTTTTTTTTTTTTTTTTTTAAACAGAAACCAATAATTCGTAAATAGCACTGTTATGAAATACAGAACATTTTGTCTTCAATTTTTTGGATAGCTTGAGGTCACACTAGCTGATAGCGAATGTATCTTTTTCTTGTAGAGTTAATCTTAAACAATTTACAGTAGCTACAAATGATCATTCAGGACATGTTGTTTATTGTGGGCTGATTTGGCAAAAGCATCTTGACATAAAAGCAATAAAAACATGATAAAACACTAGAATATACAATTAGCTTTCCACAACATGCAGAGAGGAATAGAACACACAAACTCCTGCCAGATATGTACTATTTGGGAGGTCTGTTGAACAGAAATGTAAAAC
Source organism: Crinia signifera (assembly GCF_055691185.1). NCBI lineage: Eukaryota > Metazoa > Chordata > Amphibia > Anura > Myobatrachidae > Crinia > Crinia signifera. The sequence continues at coordinate 285,836,202 of NC_139221.1, forward strand.
AAACGACTGGGATCTAGAGGACTTATACAATTTCATTCTTGGCAGGCGTAAGCAATGCAATTAGGACTCACACACTATAAACACACACGCACACATATTAAATGCGGTTATTATTCAAAGTCCAACACTAACAAATATAATTACCTTAAAATTTAACTAAAGCTTAAAAGTGCACATATTTAAATTATTGCACTTCTAGTAAAAATAGATAGATGTAGGTACAGGAATTCCTGTTTCTTCTGCATCTTGGGTATGCGGTGACGGGCTGGGCAGTGTGCCACCTGCCCCCAGGCCACTACGATTTTACAGCTATAGGGCCATTGAATGCTGTTGCTGCTGCGCACTGAATTATATGACTTTTGGTTGGAGGACACTGCCTGTTCTTTGGTTGGAATTGCAAAAGGATGTCTACAGAAAAGAGCCGATTAAATCACTGTCAGTGTATGACAGGAGGCCACCACTGCTGCTCTAGCCCATCCCTGATTGTTTCCTGCTATTAATGTCTTTTGTATCACACATCAACGCCTTGCCCCATCAAAGACATAATGCTATGATTGCGGGTGTTTTGAAGGAGGTGGGGCAAAATGCCATGAAGTGTCCGCCCTCAAAGACCTGATGCTGTAGCCTGTGGTGTCTGCCACAGGCTACAAAAGCGGAGATGGGCAGGGTTCCTGTCCCACCCTGCCGACGGGAAACTGCGCATCCCAGATGTTGCGCCGCTCGCCAGCGGGGGTGGTCTGGCAAGCCCCGGCGCTGGATGAGCGGCACTACATCTGTACTTCATATATCTACCCCTGTGTTCTATATTAGGTTGTACTTTTCTGCATGACAAGTGGTTCTATGCTTATTAGATACACTTTAGGCTTGACTGTCTCCTCCCATTTTTGATATGTAAATCCCCTCTTCCTTGTTTGAAGTGATTGTGCTTCTATATAATCTTTGAAAACCTTAATAACCTGAATTTAAATTGACACAAAAGCACCATTCAAGGAATAGAAGATATTAAATGTTAAAACCTTTGAGCACTTTTGCATCGATTATAAAAATGGTAGAATATGGAGTGGAGGCTAGTGATAGGGCATTACCAAGTCTGACCGGTATAATCTTCCATGACAGAGTTAAACTGTATGTGGGACAACAATCGCCAAAACTAAAGCTTTTCAGAAGAAGAAAAAAAAAATCAGTTGGATGAAAACTTTTTAAATCTCACCTAGAATTTGCCGAAAATTATGTGGAAGACTCAGCAGATGGAGATTCTAAGATCCAATGAAACAAGGATGGTATATTGTTTGCCATATGTCTCATCCATAGAGCACTGCCCCTACTTTGGTGCATAGCGGAGGAAGAAAAAATACCACGGTGATGTGTTTCTTCTTCAAAGACTGAAAAATGTGTCAAAATCGAACTTGAAATGTTTTTTTTTTCTTTAATTTCCATGTTTCCAATTTATCAGTGGTGAGGGGAGGGTACATCGGTATGCGGATACTGGGTAGACATTATCTAGGTCGGCAATGATGGGGACATCTTGAAATGGTCAACATACCCAAGGTAGACATCAGCGACGATCAGCTATTTTCTTCCCAGTAATTGTTGTGTTTGGAAATATGGATGACAAAGCTTGTATTTGTCAATGTGTACTGCTATATGCTCCCTCTGAACTAGCAATGTATCAAAGGACAATAATGATGAGGTACTCTGGTCACAGTGGTTAGCATTGCTCTATTACAGGTGCCATGCGTTCTCCCTGTGTTTGCGGTAGTTTTGTATCTGACAAAAAAAATTCAGGTAGGCTAATAGACTGGAAACAAATTGGACTATGTCAGAATATTTAAACTTGAGTAGGGAAGGGTCCAATCCCAATCCATGCTAAATAACAGCAACAGGGAATCTGTGGTTTTAAATGCCATTTAGATAGATTGTATGGGAGAGGAAAAGCGTCCTGGATTAATAATATCATACAGGGACATTTAATCTCAGCGAAGCTTGGAGCCTTAGGCACCCACATGCAAAAAATAAGGTCATGTCATTCTTTCGCTCAAACCACATCATTTCGCAATGATTTGCCAACCTGGTCACTTACGGCCCTTGGATTCATCGGGTTAGCAGATTTGTGTTGCAGCTCTGGTTAACTATTCATCTAGAAATCCTGATGCCAACTTGCAAAGGTTTCGCAATCAAAGGCTAAAAATGCCACACATAGCTGCCAAGAAGGAAGAGGTCCTGGTCATTGTTAATGCAGGCACAGGTGCTAAACTTGTTATGTGGCATGACATTAAAACCTTTTACGGGGTGTTCCCACGGTGCGATTTTGCTTGTGATTCGATCGGGATCGAATCATAATCAAATTGAACGGCAAGCAAAACGCATTCGATTTGGACTGTACAGTATAGATCTGTACTATATGTATATAGTCTTGCCCACAGTCTATTATTCTACTAGATTTTGATGCCGTGGTGCAGCGCATGAGGATCAAATCGACATTGAATGTATTGAAAACTGTTCGATGTCCATTCCATTTTGCTTATGTAATAGCTGTGTGTATTGGGCATTAGAGACAATATGAAAACTCAAATACCACTTAGATATAATAAGAATAATGAAAAAAAAAAAAGTTTTGTGAGCAAGTTGATATGCCAATATATTGATTTGCCTTTGTCTGTTCTATGAGCTGCCATATTGGCAGATAAAATGCCTACATAAATTAATAACTGTGGGGGAAAAAAAAAAATTCTCACAAAAGGTGCCATCTTTCAGGGGTCTTTTTTAATAGGTGGTGGAGCTAGTCGGGGTTTGTCGTTTCCAGGTTGTCTGAGGCCAGTAAAACACAGTTCTAATTAATAAATTACTAAGGGTTTTAACAAGGTACAGGTGGGAGACATTCTTCATAGGAAAAGGAACAACAGAACACAAGGACATGCACTGAAATTAGAGGGAGGAAGAATAAGGGGAAACTTGGGGAAAATTACTTCACGGAAAGGGTAGTAGATAAGTGGAATAGCCTCACAACAGAGGTGGTAGAGGCAAATACAATAGAGCAATTTAAAACATGCTTGGGATAGGCATATTGATATCCTTACAAAGAAATAAGTATCAAATATGGTTTGAGGTAACATGTTTAAAAAAGGGGCAGACTAGATGGGCCAAGTGGTTCTTATCTGCCGTCAAATTGTGTTTCTATGTTACCAACCAACTAACTCCTGTCATTTTTCTAACAGCCTGTAACATGGCAGCTGGGGGTTTACTGATTGGGTACTTCTCCCTCTCTCCATGTTTTGATCTACCCATCTAAATGGTTTGAATGGTTTAATTCATAACAGAAATCTGAGGTGAGGCCAAGTAACTGCAATCATTTACAAATTAAGTTTACTGTATTCTGCATTATTCACTATAACGCAAAAGCTTTGATAAGTAACACTAAAGTGATGGCATCAGAACATATCAATTATAAGAGATGACATCAGTTTATATATACTACAGATCATTGCTAAAAGGAAGATGAAAAATAACAGACATACATCAATAAATTACATTCTGTGAAGATTTTATTATGATATATAACGTCTTACAGATTTTAACTGAAGGCCATGATTTCTGCAAACAATGCAAAATGGAGGAGAAAAAAAAAAACCACAAGATAAAAAGGAAACATCCAATACTGCTATCCCATTGGACGGTAGAGAAAAAGTAACAAACAAACAAAACAAACAAACAAACAAACAAAAAAACGCCAGTGGGCCTGATTTATTGCTACATGTAAAATTGCGACTTTTGGGTACACAATGTGTTCCTAGACTCACATTTATGGGGCTGTATTCGGAGTTACGTATCATAAGATATTTGCCACTTGCATATAAAATAGCTTCAACTGACCAAAAAAACAAAAATTAAATTGTCTGTCCTCTTCAAAATGGAAGCTTTGACAAGCAAAGGGGATGCCAGTTACATGCCCCATCCCTCAATTAAAAGATGCATCTTTTAAGAGGTATGGGTCATTAGGCAATGTCTAAGTTGACCACTATTGGTCAGCAGTGAAAAGGTTGACTAATAAAAAAGGTTTTCATGGTCAAAAGGTCGACATGAGTTTCACACAGCTCGGCACACTATTGTATTTACCCTCTTTGCCCACTGGGATGGCAAAGAATGAACAAGCTGGTTTATATTAAAAAAAAAAAAAAAATTCCCTCATGTTAACCTTTTTGATGTGTCGAGCTATTGACTATCGACCAATAGAGGTCAACCTGTTGGCAGTCGACCTAATGACCACATATAATTTTATGTGAGTAACAACTTAATCGATCTATGGAGTTTATAAACATCCCTCTGCCAGCCAACTCTCGGCACAATGGTCAAAAGTGTAAGATACACTAAACACAAACTATAGGAGTAAGCTGTGTGTGTGTGCACAGTGCCACTAACTTTACCAAGTCGAATTTTACATGGTGCAAGTGGATTTGTGGTCCAACTTAAACCAGGGCCACTGTTATAATTGAAGAACACATATTATATAAGGGCCACTACGATCTGTTGTTTCAATGAACTGCAACAAGCCGTTTTAGATATATAATGTACAGCATTTTAATGTTTAAGATTAGCAGTCCGTAAACCAGTACCGCAGGTTTGGCACTTAGTGATATGAACAACACGTATTTGGTTTGTCTGATGTACAACCAGATATTCAATCAGAGATTCCGACTTTCAGAACGTCCCAACAGTCAAAATCCCATTTCCTAACAATAATTTGTCTGTTGGTATTTAAAGTATTGACAGTCAAGTGTCGGAAAGTCCTGAAACTGGCAAAATTGTTAGTGAATTTTCGGAAAACGGCCGTGAATTTGACAATCTATGTCCGTTTTCAAGTAGATCAAACCTTAAAAAAAAAGTAATATCTGAAAGCCTTAAATGCTGTTGGTAATGGCAGCATTGCTGTAGTTAAGGACAGCATTAAATACCTTTCTATAGCTTTATTGTGAGAGAAACAAATCCATAAATGAAGCTTTCATTAAAGTGTGCCAAGCCTCCCACAGACAGAAATCCAAAGACAATGTTGTTGGCTGAACCAATATTTCAGAGAATTCAACCTATCAAATCACAAAGAACGGTAGACATCACGGAGTCAACATTTTGTGGAAGAATCAGCATTCTTAAGAAGCATCTAATCATTAGGAAGGGACATTAAGGGTATAATTCGGAGTTGCACACTTCCATGACTATGCTAATCAGCCCTTCAACGTATACAAATGTGCGTATGACTGTGCAAAACTGTTATGCCCACTTTGAGCATCTTTAGGCACAAACATGGGTCGAACTATCAAAACTTGCTTCAGCTCTATGCTAGGTGCAGATTCCCAGTCAGAATATTACCTCCACTGTGAGCGATGAAGCGACTCTGTACTCAACCAGCTCAACAACACTCCTGATACACTTACATAAGATGAACCATCTTTGTGCGACTGAATACTCACCACCCATTCACCTGCCAAGAATGCACACATTTCTGAGTGGCAAATTTATTAAGCCTGGTGAAGTGATAAAGTGGAAGGTGATAACGCACCGGCCAATCAGCTCCTGTCAAGTTACAGGGTGTACACCTTGCAGGATGCATGCGCTGTATTAGATTTTAAGGATTTTTGCTACAGCCAGCAAAAAAATAAAAAATAAAAAAAAGAGTCTCATCTCTGGTAATATGCTTGCAACTCAGAATCAGGACCAAAGGTTGATTTTTCAGAAACATCAGTTGAACCCACAAAATCACAGAGTTCTCTGTGTGTAGGAATCAGGTTCACTTTTACATAGTATTAAGAAATTCTCAGATCCATATACAGCGTCACTGCTAAAATATGTAGTATGTGTGATGTTGCCTCACACAAATAGAGTATAAGAATATGCATTTTTATTTTTCCAAAATAAATTTTTCATGCAAAGCTAATAACATTTGTATTTGTGGAAGTATTTTAATGGTAATGAACACTGTGCATTTGCCAAAGTGAATCGATTCCAGTCTAAAATATTGTCTTTTTTAATAAACAATATTTAAAAAAAAAAAAGACTAAAAAAAAAAAGAAAAACCACACACACACACACACACACACACACACACACACACACACACACACACACACACACACACACACACACACACACACAACTGACATTTCTTCCGTTGTTTTCTGCATCATTATAATTACACAGAATACAATTTATGTGAAGTATTTTTTTTCTGCCATACCTTGGCTAATAGTTTCAGAATTATAATATTACATAGAAATCTGCTTTTGTTCATGACATATAAGTTACACAGCACACACAATGTCATCACTTTAACAGACACATTTTTATTATTTAAAACATTTTTGCATCTACAATTCAAATGATTTTTTTTAGATAAAAAAAATACAAAGCCGTATTCTTTTAAAAATTTGATTTTTAAACCTTTGTGAAAGACAAGACTTATGAAAACAAAACAAAAAAGTGTTAGAGAAGTCTTGACGTCACAAAAATCTCTGCAACTATACATGAACAGAACTGTGTTTACACTTTACATCATGAAAAAAAAATTATAATTCAGCAGGTATAGTAACTGTAACAATTCGCACACTAGTAATGCTCCAACTCAAAAGCAGCCTTCACTGTGATTCTTGTTTTCTTTTTGTTCAGAACACAATTTTCACAAGAGATTATGAATTAAAGATATATCTTTAGCCAACATTGGTGCCATTTGCAAATAGAAAAGTTGGAGAATAAAATGCAAACAATAATTACACATGACGATGCCTTCAATTTTTTTTTTTTTTTTACAATTTTTTTTTTAATAATGTTAAAAAAAAAAGTCTTGCATTTGGGCATGTTTAGTGTAACAGGCATATAACAGAGCAACTTCCATCATAGGCTCTTAATGTTCAGTGATGGCAACACTTTTAAACCAAAGCTTGGAGGATAATAGATAATAAATTCAACCAGGGAATCCTTCATTCCAAGCAAGCATGGACTAAAATAAGTCAAACTCTAGTGGATGTTTTTATATTTAATAATCCATACTGGATCACTGCTTTTTTTTTTTTTTTAAAGGCAAAAAAATAAAATAAAACAAAAACAGCCTAAAACATAGCACAATGTTATATTTTTATTCAGTACGTAATAACCAAAGAAAAATCTCAATACTGTTTCATTTCTACTGTACAAGAAAACACTAATGCATATGCCTTCCTCGGTAATTGGACAGGTTGACACAGTCGAAAACATTGCATAGAGTCTTTATTGTGTGTATGGAAGAATATATATATATATATATATATATATATATATATATATATATATATATATACATACACACACACACATACATTGACACACACATACATATGTAAATAATACATAAAAACACAAGATAAGGCACAGGTAAATTTTCCTGGTGCTTGGAGAGGCTTTCCTATATCAATGCAATGTTTGGATCCCCAGTCTCGTATGGAGAAAGGAGCATGTGTAAGATTAATATGTTACAAAACGTCACTCTCCTTACTTCAAAAGTGTTCTATTGATCTCTGGTTTACACAAAATTGAATTAGTTAATTGAAGGCAAATCATTGATCTGGGGGATTTGAAGGGGGTGATCAATTTAAAAGATGTAAGATCAAATCTTAAAATGTGAGATTAGAATAAAACTACCATTAAAAAAGTTGGCGAAACTTACATGAAGTTTTTAATTTTGTAGGGCGTTCATTTTAATGGGCTTTAAAAAATAAAAAAAAAACCTTTAAGTTCATATCTAATCATATACAATAAGTCTCAGTCAAGTAACAATTTAAAACAATTTAAATTAGTGCCCACATAGAAGGTAGCCATTTTGGGTTATTATTTATAAGAATGCAGTCAATAATTCACCAGGAACCAGCGACATCATGAGGCACGAAGTGTCGGTGACTGATGCGAACAGATTTTACACAACAAACTGTGACATTAAAGATAAAAGTGGTATTTTGTTTAAATGTAAACAATCCCATTGATTAAAACTGCATTGTGTTGCTAAAACTATTGAAACAGTTTATTCTTGAGACAATATTTTAAGTGTTAAGCAATAATGAAGCAGGTGTGTGGTACATTATTGTGATCTAGAAGTTCAACCAGTGGTTCCCAGTCCTGTATCACAGCACCCTACGGTATCGGCTTATGCAGCTGCAGAAGTAGCAAAATTCTCAACTGAATTATTTAAAACTTAACACAATACAAAAAGGACACAAATGACAGTTCTCTAGTAAGGCTTATCAGCATCTTCAAAACCTATTAATGCAATGGACCACGAGGCTCATTTAATCAGACTTCATGCGCTTAAATCCTGTGAACACGCTCATTTTTGCAGAATTTATTATACCGATTTATTGCTGCATTCCAATAAATACTCCTAGCTGTATGTGGAGAATGCAAAATGTCTAGTTATCAAACGTAAAAAAAATAATGAAGCTTTCTATAATGAATGCCACCACAGGATGGCAATAGTATCGGAAACAATTGATAACAGCCCTGCTGGGGAAATCATGCTCCTTCTTTATTCCCGGTCAATTTGGAAGCAAATTGTTTCAAAGTGAATAAAGTGACGCTGGAGTTTGTCTGTTTTGGGAATGAATGGGGTTGTAAGGAAAAACACACAATGCTGGCAGATGAGATATGTCATTCTGGAATGGCAAATCGCATCGATGATGGGGAACCAAAATACCCCCATTGTCATGAACGCCTCTGATTGGATGCACTGTCTAAGCAAAACTATATTGATAATTATCTGCCAAAAAGGGTATCTAATTGCTGTGACAAGCAGATATACTTTATATGAGAAAAAATGCAGATATTCATAAGTAAGACCCAAACTAACATACACAACATGGCCAAAAGCGTGTGGACACCCACAAATCACATCAATACAGATTGTAGCCAGCGTCTTTGCCGCAATGCAATGTAGTTATTTTTATCCTTTATTTATATGGCGTCACCAGGGATCCACAGTGCGAAATTACAGGTTATATAAAGGAATAAGCAAAAACAGTGAGTTACAGTTGAATACAATAGAGGACAAGTACAGGGTACATAAATACTGCTGCATCAGCAGAGGACACTGGTATAAGTATCAGCCTTGCAGAAAACGGCAGGATTTGGGTAACTAAAGGTGCCCATACATGGTACAATTATTTTATACAATATCGCATCTCATCTCATTGCATAGGTTTTGTAATGCGATGAGATGAGATCTAGTACAATAAGTATGTGCAGCACATACTTTTTGAGCTGTGCGATGAGATGTGTGACGGGAGCGCGCATCTCATCACACCCAACAAATGTACCGTGTATGAGCACCTTAAGAGAAGGAAAAGCATGAGGGAAGAGGGCCCTGCTCGCTTTCATTTTAAAGGGGAGTTGTGCCATGCGTGCTCACAAATGACCGCACATGTGCATGACCATAGCAATGAATCGCGGTGTATGAATAGTCCCAGCCTGGCACGCCATACAGCATATGCATACATTTGTATGTGTTTGTCGAGCACCTAATAAAAAACTTAAGTCATTATCATGGATATGTTGCTATAACACCTCCGCCTTTCCATCTCCTCTAGCATTTGAATCGTCTTTTCAAAGAATGAGTTCCCCTGGCTCCAGTCTCTACTGGCAGAGTGTTTCCCACCACACAACCTGACTTTGGCCAAGCCCATGGTGATGTAGGCCTGCTGCTTAGCCATGATAAATCATTTACTGAACAGTTCTTGTGTTGTTGGGGCAGTGAGTTGTCGCATAAGGCAAAGGATTTATACGTACCACGTTTTTCAAGACTTTCCTATACTATTCTGTAAGTATCTGGGGCCTAGTGCTTCGCAAAACAGAGTTGTTACACATCACAACAGCCTCACCTGCAGCTAACAGGGGCAGTTCTAGCAGGGCAGAAATCCATTGGTATCTACTTTCAGCAAAAGTGGCACCCAATGACACAACAACCTGGAAATCTACCTAATTATGCCGTACGACAAATTCTACTGCACGGGTTTGAGTATGGAGACTGCACAGCTGTATGCTTGATTGTATGCAACTGCTAGCGGTTGGTATAAAGGCTCTTGTAAAACATTAATGAAGCTTTATTTAGAAGGTAGAAATGAACTAATTCCAATATAAACGGGCATCTAATATAAGCGTACTATTTCAAAAAATTATTTACATAAAAGATTCTTTAACACTTTCATTGGGAAATAAGTTGCATTCTGAAGAAATGGTTTCTATGTAAGTGTAAATCACCATAAAAGAATGAGCATTTTCATTTTGACTTTATAAAATAGGGGGTACCTTCATGTAAACATTACAAAGAAGGAGAGTGCACTTTGTGTATCTATACAATTTAAAAAAATAAATAAAAAAAATCATACTAGGCAACACAAGAATCTTCCCTAGCACTTAAATGTTTCATCTGATGATACAGTACAGATTACTTAATACCCCTGATCATGTAACTAATCTGCAACAGTTTCAATGATGGAAAATTGAAACGTGTCTACCATCTACAAAAAAAAACAGAAAAGTGATTTAAAGAGATAACTTTTGCCTAAAGTTGCCTACAACCAATATGGAAATGTAAACAGCATCAAGGAAAATGTCCCTTTAAATTTCTTTAAAAAGCCTTATGAGGTGGTAACATCAATTGTACATTGCCATTTCTATTAAGAATTTAGACTGCACAGTGGCGCATCCATATTACAAAAAAAACTAATCGTAGTGTTTGGTTACCTGACAGTAGGATATTCTGACAGGGAATAAAAACCTCCTGTCACATGTTACCACGGGCAGATCTAGCTTAACAAGCAACCAGTAGGCAACATAATTGCGCAAAACAAACTGTGTTAGTTGTTCAGCAGCTAAAAGATTCCCTGTAGCCAACTCTTGGTCTAAGGCTAGATGGATGTGACGGAGGTTGTGTGTACGGGGGCGTCTTTACATCAGTCTCCAGGCAGCAACAACAAGAGTTGAGGCGAGGTGAACCTGCACAAGAGGAGCTGGAGATGTGCACACTGGTGCTCTACGCAAACATACAGTGGAACAAAACAGGGGGCAATCTGATGTCAGGTATTCTGTTTTAGGACAGCCCTGTTCCCTGATGCAAAATATATGTGTAGAAAAGACATCAGAAACAAAAACATATGTACCTTCTTTGAGAACCACAAATATCTCTCTGCTCTCTTTAACAGGGAATCTGAGCCTGTCGGTTTGGATGGTATATAAATAATGGTTTAAGATGGACCACCGATAACAGAAGATGCTACTTATGTGCAGCTGCAAAAGGTGCATTTGAACATAAAAAAGGAAAACGATCTTACATCATATAATTAGAATCTTTAGGATCTGAGAAACTGAACGGTCAATTCTTTTAAATGAACAGCCTAAATTAAAATTCCAGTGGTAGAATACATCACAACTACTTCGGGACACATTACATGTACAGGTTATAAATTCTATGTGAAAAGACAGAAATATAAAGAAACAGAATAAAGTCTCACATTGTTACTAATCCAGTCTATCAGACAGTGCAAAGAAGTTGGAGACACAGTGAACAGAATTGCCACTTGAAAGTAAGTGCTTTCGTTAGGTGACATTTTTCCTTCTAAAAAGGCATAAAATGATTTAGGTATGAAAAGCTCTCTTATAAAAAAGATTTAACATGCCATAATATGCAAAGGGCATAAGTGCTCTATTAAGGAACAATTTGTATTATACAATAGTGAAGGGGAAACTAAAATGTTTGCCTTGTCACTTATCTTATGCTGTTATATATTACAGGACTGTAATGCAAAAATACACCGACATAAAATTCCACTGAAAATAATATGTACTTTTAGTAAGTGGGGGGAAAACCAGAGCCTCTTCAGTTTTCCTAAATACGTTCTTCTCTACATCCGGGTATGGCCTGGCCAGCCCAGTCCAATCTGTATGCCGACGATGGCCTACGAAGTGCAAATAGTCCAAACAAACTCTTTAGGATGTAATCTGGATTTTAAAGCATTTTCAGCGTGAAGTCTTTGTTTATCGAGGCCAACAGAAACACCCTCAACAGAGCACACACCGGCTGCTCTCCGCACTGTTACATGAATCCACTTGATGGTAAGTCAGGGTAAAGTTTGGAGTTCATGGAAGGATGAGGATGATGATGATGAGCAGCTGGTAGATGTGTGGCAGCCTGGGTGCTATTTACCACATCTATTGGTGCTGTATAGGTTTCATTTACGTTTCCACCACCAAAACCATTTTGAAATTGCTGGGGGGAAAAAAAAGAGAATACATATTACCACCACACTCGCAGAATCACAGACGTTTTTGTATTTTTTGGGGCACTGAATCGATCATTTAGGCTGAAGAGAAGACATGGCCGGCATAAAGGCATGGGCTAGGGTTTGTCACCGATTTGCCTACTCTATAACCTGCGAACCCGTGAGAGGTTCTCAAACGCTGAACCCTCTCTCTTTCAGGCTGTTACTCCTCACTTGGGCCTAATTGGACTGGGACAAATGTGTTCTCAATATAGGCAAAACCATGTGCACAGCAGGTGGGGCAAATGTAACATGTGCAGAGAGAGTTAGATTTGGAGGAGTTATTTTGTTTCTGTGCAGTGTAAATACTGGCTACTTTATTTTTAGACTACAATACAGATACAGTTTGAACACACCACACCCAAATCTGACACTCCCTGCACATGTTACATCTTTCCACCTCCAGTGCACATGGTTTTGACTACTTTGAGAACATGTTTAACCTGCAATCAAGTCTGAATTGGGCACTTTGACCTTCCTGCAACAAAATCTGGTAATCTACCTATTGTTTATTATTATTGCTACTATTATTACAATACGTCCTCATTAATTTTGCAGTATGTCAACTCTGTTATTGACCCTTTGAGTGCCAACGTCTCTGTGAGAGATGCGAAAACATATCAGCTAAAAATGCCAACATCTCTATGAGAGATGAGTAAAATATGACTGCCAACATCTCTGTGAGAGAAATGCAAAATATTGGCTAAAAATGCGGGAGTCGCTCACATTTGTTATATGAATTTAAATAAAAAATATTGTGTAAAAAAAACAACAACTCTATTTTCTACTTTGAAACTCTTTCTATGTAGTGTTTTTTTTAGCATTGCAATGGCCATAGCATAAAGTCGGGTAACAATCAAGTCCTGTTACTGTTTGTATATTAATAGCTAAAACACAATTGAATCCTAACTGAGTATATTTATGTCCATTTTAAATATAGTCTAGAGCAGTGGTGTCAAACTCATGGCACTCCAGCTGTTATGGAACTACACATCCCAGCATGCCCTGCCACAGATTTTATATAATGGATAGCTAAAACTGTGGCAGGGCATGCTGGGATGTGTAGTTCCACAACAGCTGGAGGGCCATGAGTTTGACACCACTGGTCTAGAGGAAGTCCTATGCCATGTACTTCTGTATGTCTGTTAATTCTAGCACTCCGCAACTTTCAAAGCCTGTACAGTTGTTCTTCCCCGCCTGAGGTGCCACCCTCTGCTGCGGTGCTTCTAGCACAGTGTGCTCTGCATTTCAGCACTGATACAAAGGATCCGGAAAGTATTCACAGCGCTTCACTTTTTCCACATTTTATTATGTTACAGCCTGATTGCAAAATGGATTAATTTTTTCCCCTCAAAATTCTACACACAATACCCCATAATGACACCATGAAAAATGTCATTCCAAGCTAACCCACGTGGTTATTTCCATATAATAGAACACTGCTGCTAGCATTTACTGTAGTGTTTTCAAAAATGTCTGGTATTAGAACCTTTAATTCTTCGATCTAAAGTTATAAGTGCAGATAGAGTCTTCCTGTTGTCAACTTATCTGTCGCTAGAACTAAGCTCCCAGCAATGGATAAAGACATCACATTTTGGTAAGCGTACACGTACATTTCTACAAAAGAAAAAAGTTTGGTACCGTGTTAGCCAGTTGATAAGAAAAGTTTTATTGTTCCTCAGTGAGAAAAACAAAATAGCAATCTAGCAAATATGATACCTTTTAATGGCTAACAAAAATAAATGTTGTTAAAATGCAAGCTTTCGAGACTTCTTAAGTCTCTTCCTCAGGCATGGTATAACAAGGTGTGTGAAGAACCACATATATATACACAGCAGAGTAGGAACAAGATGTGATAGATGGACATTCTTAAGATCAAAACAAAACAAAATAACAGAATGAGCTTGTAAATTGAGTCCTTAATTGGTTTGTAGATAAGTAGTGTGAAAGTTTTATTGTCTCTAAGTTGATGACAGACCAGAGTTAGAGCTCCGATGCCCTCACTCTCTCTGGGCCAGATTCCTCAGATGTTGTAGTGGGCCATAAATCCCTCGGATAGATTCAGTCCTGTGTTAAGGGTGTCAAACGTTGTCATTAATTTGTATTCCCAGACCCTCCTGTCTCTTTGTGATTTGAAATTTCCTTTTAGTATAATCACTTTCATATGATCCTGATTGTGTCCTGGGCTGCAGAAATGTTTGGCCACAGGAAAGTGTGTCTTTTTTTCCTTTATTGTGTGGCGATGGGACCTCATCCTTGCCTTAAGTTTTTGTCCTGTTTCTCCAACATACAGACCCCCAATAGGACATTTGGTGCACAGAATCAGGTACACTACATTGGTAGTAGAACATGTGAATGTCCCTGGGATCTTATAGTCCTGTTGTGTGTTGGGGATCCGTACACTGTCTGTAGTGAGGATATGGGCACAGGTTTTGCAGCTCCTTACATTGCAGGGATAGGTTCCTCTTTGTGTAATGGATGGCAGTGAACTTCGGATTATAATATTTTTCAGGTTTGCAGGTTGTCGGTAACATAGTAGTGGAGGGTCTGGGAATATTGTTTTCAGGCGGTCATCTTTGTGTATGATGTGATGTAGTTTTTTTGCAGTTTTTCTTAGCACCTCAAGCTGTGGGTTGTAGGTGACTACCAGGGGTACACGGTTGTTTCTTTCTCTTTCTTTATATTGGAGAAGTTGATTTCTGGGTATCCTGATGGCTCTGATAATCTGATCGTTGATTGATGTGGGATGATATCCCTGATTTAAAAAGGTCCCTTTAAGTTGTTTTAAGTGGACATCTCTATCTGCTGGGCTGGAGCAGATGCGATGATATCTGATGGCCTGGCTGTAGACAATGGATTTTTTGATGTGTTTCGAGTGGAAGCTGTCCCATCTGAGGTATGAAGGCCGATCCACGGGTTTTCGGTATAGGGTTGTCTGTATTGCGTTGTTTTGAATTGTTATAGTGGTGTCAAGGAAGTTTATCTCGGTATATGAGTAATTCATTGTCAGGTTTATTGTAGGATGAAATCTGTTAAATTTTTCATGGAAATGTATGAGTTCTTGTTCAGAATCAGTCCAGATGATCAGGATATCATCGATGTAACGGAAGTAAGCCAAGGGTTTGATTGAGCAGGATGCCAAGAAGTCACTCTCGAGTTTTGCCATGAACAGATTGGCGTATTGCGGTGCCATTTTACTGCCCATGGCGGTCCCGGTGCGCTGTAGAAATATTTCTTTGCCAAAGGAAAAATAATTGTGTGTAAGGATGAATTTTGTAAGCTGTGTTGCAGGACCAGGAGCAATCCCATTGGACTCAAGATATATCTGGCATGCTGTCAGTCCATCTTCATGGGGGATATTGGAATATAGGGATTGGAGAAACAGGACAAAAACTTAAGGCAAGGATGAGGTCCCATCGCCACACAATAAAGGAAAAAAAGACACACTTTCCTGTGGCCAAACATTTCTGCAGCCCAGGACACAATCAGGATCATATGAAAGTGATTATACTAAAAGGAAATTTCAAATCACAAAGAGACAGGAGGGTCTGGGAATACAAATTAATGACAACGTTTGACACCCTTAACACAGGACTGAATCTATCCGAGGGATTTATGGCCCACTACAACATCTGAGGAATCTGGCCCAGAGAGAGTGAGGGCATCGGAGCTCTAACTCTGGTCTGTCATCAACTTAGAGACAATAAAACTTTCACACTACTTATCTACAAACCAATTAAGGACTCAATTTACAAGCTCATTCTGTTATTTTGTTTTGTTTTGATCTTAAGAATGTCCATCTATCACATCTTGTTCCTACTCTGCTGTGTATATATATATGTGGTTCTTCACACACCTTGTTATACCATGCCTGAGGAAGAGACCTAAGAAGTCTCGAAAGCTTGCATTTTAACATTTATTTTTGTTAGCCATTAAAAGGTATCATATTTGCTAGATTGCTATTTTGTTTTTCTCACTGAGGAACAATAAAACTTTTCGTACATTTCTACAAACGTTCTTGCACATACATGTGTCAGCATACACTATTGCTGCAGTCAGGCCAAACATTGCTCAATGGTGCTCCAGGTCCCGTATGACCCTGCTTGCGCAGAGCGGCTTTTCATGCGAATATGCGTATTAGTCGCAATGTGATACAACAAAACTTTATTGATGTTATATGTGACACTTGTATATCTGAGTGTGTCTGAATTGGTCTATGAAGTTCTAAGATGCAGCGGTTTTTCACGCTAAGTTCTGTTGTGCTTTGTATACAGATATACAAGTGTTGCACATCATATTAGTGCAGCGTCGTCAAATGTTTTTTTCACTGCGACTAAGATGTACAGAAAGACACAACACCAGGCATCTCGCACCACATGGCATATTGAGGCTAGGTATAGGAGACTAGAAATGTGCACCATAACATTTATTTTGCACTATTTCCTTTTACCATTATACCCGCTAGCTTTTTTTCACTTATGTAAACAATTTTAATCCCTAGTTTATGCTTCGTTTTTTATAAATTCACAGACACTTGGGTGACTGTCTTTCACCGGATTTTTTGGGCCCCTGCTCCCTGGATTCAAACTTAGTATTAGGCGTCTACCAGAGAGACAAGGTCACCTAGACGCTGGTTGGTGGGCTAATATTTTTTAGCCAAAGAATATACTAAGAACCTCGATACTGCTCAATATAAAATAGCAGAGCTTATTATTATTGTGGAGCGTGCATCGACACTATTTTTCTTTCTTTGTAGAACTATAAGTCCTAGTATGATAGCACCTCTCAATATGTGTGTAATTAGGGTGTGCACCTTTCCCCCATATGCATGTTTGGATGTACAGTACTCAGGGCCTTATTCTAGTTCACTTTTTCTGACAAAATCCTTTTTAGATGGACAAAACCATGTGCACCGCAGGGGGGAAGATGTAAAATGTGAAGAGAGAATTAGATTTGGGTGAGTTATTTTGTTTCTGTGCATGGTAAATACTGACTGCTTTATTTTTACACTGCAATATAGATCTCACTTTGAAGTAAAACCCCACCCAAATTTAATTCTCTCTGCACAAGTAACATCTGCCCCACCTGCAGTGCACATGGTTTTGAAGGATTTTGTCAGAAAGAGTGAACTAGAATAAGGCCCATAGTTCTTAACACCACATTATTGGGGATAACTTCAGATTTTTCTGGATTTTTGTTATTGGCTTTAAAAATAGCCAGATAGCCAATAGGATACATAGGACACCCAGGCTACTCCTGGGTGTCATCCTCATAAAGGGGAAATATCAAAATACTGGCTTCTCCACAGTGCCATGAGCCAGGTGCTGCAGCGTTTCTGGAGCACCCAGCTCCTGTCATAGTGGATGAGCTGACCATGCAGCCACTTGTCTCTGGGGCAGCCAATCATCTCCAGAGAAAATGGGCTATCCCCCAGAGTAAGGTCAATAGGATTACAATCTAATACAACATACAAAATTGGGAATTTCCAAGTCTCTGGCGCAAAAGCTTGAAAACGATGGATCTAGAGGTTTTCAGGGATCTCCACAGTTCTCAAGGGAATTTCTCAAAAAATAAAGAAAGAGAATATCAGTAATGATACTGACTATTCAAGACTCAAGTATGGATTACAGGGAGGAGATGAATAGATGGGCGTACCCCACTCACGGTAAGTAGCTCTATGTACAGGTACGTAGCGGTTTCTTTGCCTTTGTCTCTCCTTCTTTCTTCTTTCTTTCTCCTTTTTTTTCCTCTTTTTCTTCTTCTTTTGTTTTCTTTGATTTCTTAAACCGGATGGTTTTTCACTCAGTGGTTTAAGTGAAAAATGTGGGAATAGAGAATCAGGATTAGTGCATTCGGTCAGAAGTTTTTCTAAACACCCCGTGCAAGTAGGAAATGGTGGTGCTCGTACCTTACTCACCCGAAAGAAGAGTAAGATACTTATATAAAGGTATCTTTATAGGTGTATATAACCAAGGAAAGAATGAAAGTGCGTACCGCACTTACGTGTCTTTATGATTAGTCTCCACCCGTAGCGTGTGCTTGGCTTGAGATATAGGTTCCGATGTCACCGTCGGGACCAATATTTCTCAGTTGAGGTGTACATAGGTAGGTAAAAATAATAATACAGTATGAGTGGGTGAACTAAAATATTAAATGACCTCTATATAGAGAGGATAAGTGGTAGAAGGAAAAGTGCCTTCAAAATAGAAAGAGGTACTAGTAGCGTACCGTGACTCACACTGTGATGTGTGGATAAATTCCCATAAAGGTTTCTTTTTTAAGGAGAAGTTTTCACCGCTTATAGTGTTTATATATAGATCACATATGTACCCTAGAGATTTTCATTGAGCAAAAGATATGCGTACCAGAACTTACAATGAAGTAAGTATGTTTCCACCTATAGGTGGAAACATACTTACTTCATTGTAAGTTCTGGTACGCATATCTTTTGCTCAATGAAAATCTCTAGGGTACATATGTGATCTATATATAAACACTATAAGCGGTGAAAACTTCTCCTTAAAAAAGAAACCTTTATGGGAATTTATCCACACATCACAGTGTGAGTCACGGTACGCTACTAGTACCTCTTTCTATTTTGAAGGCACTTTTCCTTCTACCACTTATCCTCTCTATATAGAGGTCATTTAATATTTTAGTTCACCCACTCATACTGTATTATTATTTTTACCTACCTATGTACACCTCAACTGAGAAATATTGGTCCCGACGGTGACATCGGAACCTATATCTCAAGCCAAGCACACGCTACGGGTGGAGACTAATCATAAAGACACGTAAGTGCGGTACGCACTTTCATTCTTTCCTTGGTTATATACACCTATAAAGATACCTTTATATAAGTATCTTACTCTTCTTTCGGGTGAGTAAGGTACGAGCACCACCATTTCCTACTTGCACGGGGTGTTTAGAAAAACTTCTGACCGAATGCACTAATCCTGATTCTCTATTCCCACATTTTTCACTTAAACCACTGAGTGAAAAACCATCCGGTTTAAGAAATCAAAGAAAACAAAAGAAGAAGAAAAAGAGGAAAAAAAAGGAGAAAGAAAGAAGAAAGAAGGAGAGACAAAGGCAAAGAAACCGCTACGTACCTGTACATAGAGCTACTTACCGTGAGTGGGGTACGCCCATCTATTCATCTCCTCCCTGTAATCCATACTTGAGTCTTGAATAGTCAGTATCATTACTGATATTCTCTTTCTTTATTTTTTGAGAAATTCCCTTGAGAACTGTGGAGATCCCTGAAAACCTCTAGATCCATCGTTTTCAAGCTTTTGCGCCAGAGACTTGGAAATTCCCAATTTTGTATGTTGTATAAGTTTGTTGGTTATTTGGTGATAACCGGGTAAAGTACATATCCTCAGGCAGCATTGCGCCTTCATAGGTCTTATCCTAAACTTTGTTTGCTAGGATTACAATCTAAGCCACACCCCCTTTTACCTTAGGTCATGCCCATTTCTGCTTTGTGTGCCTTAGGCATGCGAGGGGGCTTTAAGGAGTGTGCACTGGGTGTTAAAAGACCTGGTAACACTACTTCTTAGATGTGTACATGGGGAGAATTAAATCTAGATCTTTCATTGTTTTATGTACAGATGTGTCCTCATACATCTATCCTCAATGCACCCAACAGTGGGAGATGCCTAGTGTGAGTGAGAGGAAACATCACATAAAACGCTTTTTTCTTAAAAAAAAAAATGAAAAATGGGTACTTGTTTCCTAGCACGGCGCCCATCGCATTGTATACCATAAGACTAAATATGGTATGCTTTGCGATGCTGCGCGATGTTGTACAATAAGAAATGTATGGCATTCTATGGCATACAAAGCGATGGTATACGATTTTTTATTGTACAACCACCCAGATGGGTCCTTACAATGTTAAATGCCCCCCCCCCCCCACTATCAAAGCCAACCCGAATCGTGGCAAGCGTAGCGAGCCCGCGAGGGGCGGCGGTACGCATCCTCCGACCTTTTCATACCCCCACTATCCACGTCGGCGTGGAGCAGATTTTATATAGTGTGGCGAGCGCAGTGAGCCCGAAGCGTGGCGAGTGCAGCAAGCCCCGTGAGGGGATGCGGAATACATGTAAAGTAATACGCGTCCCCTCGCCGTGCTTCGGGCTGGCTGCGCTCACCACACTATCTAAAATCAACTCCATGCCAACATGGATAGCGGGGGTATGAAAAGGTCGGAGGACGCGTACCGCTACGCTCGCCACACTTCGGGTTTGCGTTGATAGTGGGGGTGCATTTAACATTGTAAGCACCCATTAGGGTGCTTATACAATATAAAAATCGTATTGGGCCTGCTTTTAACATTGTAAGCACCCATTAGGGTGCTTATACAATAAAAAATTGTATTGCATCGCATGTGGCTATATGGCAAGCAACGCGATGCGATGGCATAAGATGCCCTAAGATGAAAAAATTGGGCGCCATGCTAGAAAACAAGTACCGAAAAATGCATATTATTCACTATGTAAATAAGATGAACAAGTAGACACAGTAGATTACAAAGATATGCAGCATGCCTATATTCTGTCAGCAACAATGTTACAGTATTTTCTGGGACATGCGTGGTCGTACACAGAATATAGGCATGCCGTATATTATTTTTATCAGCAAATGCTGCTTGTGCATCACAACCTTTTTGTTATCAAGAAGCATTTTATTGTAAGTTACACGCAAAGTTTTTTGGTGCTAGCAAGTCACTAGGAGGGCTAGACATAAGTGGACACATCCGTATGTACATATTGTTGAGTGCAGCTTACTTTGTTTAACAACTGTTGCTGAGCTGGCATCACAGTGTTATACTGCATCTGATTCAGACAGGACGGCTGAGCCTCCGGTAGGCACTGATACATAGACACAGCACCAGAATAGCAAGGCTGGGAAGTCATCATTACGGTCTGTGCATTTAAGCCACAATCTTGGATTTCAGGTGCCTGTGATAAACATTCCAAAAAGCCATCCAAGTTTGAGGGAGCAGAGTACATAGATTGTTCCACGTTTCCAAGATCGAAGTCCATCTGTGTAAGGTTAGCCGGTAGTGCCACTGTGGGCAGTGACTCCGGGTAAGGCATATATTCCTCTTTGCAAGCAAATGGAGCACTACTTAGTTCAGCTTTGTAAAATTCTGGAGCCACGTTGTTGAGGCTGGGAACATACTGTTCACTTGGCTGTTCCTGGTAAGGGATGCTGCCACTCATAGAGTTCCAGTTTGTGAGCATGCCATTGACTTGCATATGTTTCATTTTATGACACAGCTGTTGCGGCATCACTTGGTTTGGCTGATGCATCTGCGACGTGTCCAAGCCATCTTGTCTTACACTGCTGGAGTCCGGCTCACATGGCAATTGCTGAAGTGGGTTCATAAACATACAATCTGACTTTCTGTTGAGAGAATCCTGAACGTAAGACAGAATTTCGTCTGCCACATCAATCTCCCCAATATCCGGATAATCAAATTCACTTCTGAAGAACTCTTCATCTTGCTGTATCATCACCAGATCATCAGAGTTGATGCCCAAAGTTCTCATGATATTGTAAAGCTCGTTGTTTTTGCCCTCTGTGATGACATCTGTCTGATCTATAGAGAGTACTGCACTCTTTACTTGGGAAAAAGCTGCTTCCTCCTGCTTCATGTTGTTATTGGCCACGACCATTGGACTGTCATGCCAAACACTGGGAAAGTTAGAGCTTAGTTCATTTGCGGAACCTTTGAGAAAACTGTCAAAAGAAACGGTGTTTTGAGCTGGAGGACAAATGTACACAGACTCGTCCTGCCGCAGCATGGCACCCAGGAGAGACGCAGGATTGACAGGTGCCTCATTTAAAGTCGCTTTGGCGGAGGTTCCTTTACTTGAAGAGCCTTTAAGTTTATTTTGTGATGGGGCGATTATGCCTTGGAAAGGAAACGAGGGCTCGTACAACACAGCCTCACCAGTTGTAAAAACGAAAGGCAGCTGCGAGCTCCGCTTTCTTAAGTGCTCTGCTCCTTCCTCCTCTCTGAAATACAAACAAACATAAGGACATACTGAGAACACACAATGACTTTTGGGAAAAATGTGCTTTTACCAAAAGGCTGCCCATTCCTCACTTATTTGGAGGAGTGCCCCAGATTTGGATATAATCTAGTATTCTGCAAAGCTCTGCATTCTAAAATAGACATGCGTTCTATATGGACCACATTTTAAGCCTACCCCGATGTTAAGAGCATTTAATTGGAAAGTACAGGTAACTCAAATGATGCCACCTGCCCAAGTAGCCGATTTAGACAGGTGGCTGTAGGCTGTAGTTGCCGACAGCTGTGGAAAGCCTGATTTACTACCTTATGTTAACGTGATATTCCATAAAACTAGTATTGGCACTTTCACCAGCGCCATGCTAGGTACAAGACATTTCCCATACTCAGGCGTCCCTTCCCTGTAAGTATGACAAGGAATTGCATAGAGCTTTGGATACACACCCATGACAGATCAGATGGTGTAATTGCAAACTATATGGCCATGACAGGCAAGTGGTTAATACAAGTACAAAATACTATGAAAAAGTCTTGTAATTAACAGAGACAGAGGACCTTAAATTAACATGTGAATTTTTGTACCTGACTTTCCAAATGAAGCATTGTTATACAGCAAAATGTGACGCGTATGAACAAGGCACAGTTCTTAACCAACCACCAAAAAGGTGAATTGACAGGAGATGCTACATTAGTAACCAGTGCACCATAAGTCTGCACAGAATATTTGTTGGAACAGGCAAAACAAAACTTCTAAACTACTCCGACACGTGGCTAAATATCAATATTTTACATTACTTGAGTTCTTTAAAAAAGTAAATGGAAGCAAAGGTGTGGTACTATTACCACTAGATGAGAATGATTAGATTATGGTACATGGGGCAGAAGACTTGGTGAGTGATCAACTGGAGACGTTCCCCTAAAGCAACCAATCCGCTTTTGTCATTTCAAATACTGTGCTTAGATAAAGGTCAATTTCCATGGATTTTCAGCTATTTAAAATAGATAAAAACTGTTCTTAATCAATGCTGGGTTTTAGGAACTAAAACACACATTTTACAAATGAACAAAAAAGTAAAATATTAAAAAAAAATCTAAATTGATAGAAAATCTATGGAAATTGGCCTTTAGTAATAAACCCCCTAGTTAGGACTCCTCCCATGGGCATGTTTCTAAACCAAGTATCCTCTTGAAAAGCTGTAGAGACCGACATTGGAAAAGAATGCCATGGGTATAAAAGGTCAGGCACCTCTAACAAATATACTCACGAAAGGGGTCTTTGGGTCGCGATGATGTAATCTGGTCTTCCATTTTTGTAAACAAGACGTGCATTTGCTTGAACCCAAGCCCATCCACTGTCTTTAGTAAGAAGTCTGAACACAGTCATGCCGCTTTCTCCGGTCTTGATCACTAGGTATGAAACAATAAGTGTAAGTTAAGCGGGAATATAATATCAGCAGTTACACATTTAGGAGAACAGTTTTCAGACCGTGTTCATAAAGAGGATAATGTGTCCATCGGGAATAGTTTGTTGTATTCACTTCCTCTTGACTAATTTATACAGTTTTGCAGGGCACCAAATAAAGACTATTATCTTTATGAGCTCACTGTATTACCCCACCCTGATGAAGGTCTTAGTTGTTATATCGACACCTAGTATTGCAAGTTCCTGTTGTTTTATTATGCCCAATGCCATATCACTGTATACATCTAATATGACTGAGTGGTTAGATCTGGTTTACACCAGGTGTCATGTTATATAGATTTTTATAAATTATCACGTTAAAAGTATTCTGTACAATGTATTTAAATAGGATATGGAAAAGGCTCGCTTCACAGTGTGCTTTGCAAGTTTTTCTGTCTGATGCTCATATTCTCCTCCACTCACATGCATGTTCCATTTATTGTCAAGCAGATCCATGAACTATGGGCAGCAGAGCACCAACAATAAGGTGGAGATTCAATCAGTTGTGGGGTTCATGGTGGAACCTTGCACACTACTATAATGTGGACTATCTGGGGAGGATTTCTCAAAACCATTGAAGTACAAGCCAAAACGAATGGGAAGAATCCTCTTCTTAATACAGTACAGAATTTATTTTCCGCGAGCCTCAGTACATGCCCGCGTGTCCTAAGTATAGGCCTGTTAGTGAACAAATCATCTCCCCGTTCCATATGATTCTCAATCCTGTATTTGAACAGGCTAATCATATCTCCTCTCAACCTCCATTTCTCCAGTGAAAACATATGCAGACTGGTTAACCTATCTTTTTATTCTAGTGATTCAAGACATTTTATTATCTTAGTTGCCCTTCTCTGTACCTGTTCCAATTCATTTATGTCCTTTTTAAGGTGCAGTGCCTAGAAAGGAACACAGTATTCCTAGTATGGTCTCACCAATGTCTTGTAAAGAGGCACTATAACATTGGCATCCCTTGAATCCATTCCCCTTATAATGCATGCCAGTGTCCTGTTTGCTTTTGCTGCTGCACTTGAGCAGTGTGCACTATTACCCAATTTTTCATCTATGATGACCCCCAAGTCCTTCTCTACAGCAGAATTCTCTATAACAAATCAATTTAGCCTTTAATTAGCTTGTTCATTTTTGTTCCCATAATGAATTATTTTACATTTATCAACATTAAACTGCATTAAACTGCATTTTCCACCTCTCCGCCCACCTTTCCAGTTTAATTAAGTCACTTTGTAGTGTATCCACATCCTCTCCTGAGTTAATTTCCTTACTAAATTTTGTGTGGTCCTCAAGTATTGCAATTTTACTCACTATGTCACTTCCTATATCATTAATGAATATATTAAACAAGGTGGGTCCCAATATTAAATATTGTGGGACTCCACTTTGGACCTTACCCTAGCTGGAATGTATGCCATTTACCACCACTCTTTGTCCCCAACTGTGCAACCAGTTTTTAATCCAATTACAGATTTTTATCTCCTAAACCTTAGTTACCTAGTTTTATTAATAACCTTTTATTAGGCACCGTGTCAAAAGCTTTAGCTAAATCAATAAGTATTACATCAACAGATTTCCCAAAGTCCTCCCCCCTACTGACTTCCTCAACTCTGTTCCTAATTCCATGCATGATGTAGAATTTGCCAACAGTAGTATAATTAAACAATAATACAATTAATTTTAAGATATTATTCACATTATATAAAAAAACATAACAGCCTTCTTGTGTTCCCTATTTTTAGGAGCATTTCCTGCACAGAATCACCTAAGACCAACCTATTAGAGGATATTAATTGCCAAAGATCATGCCAGGTGACTAAATTGCAGCATTAGGAGAATAGAGGAGATCACTGCAATACAAAGTGATCTATGTTTGGAGTTACACAACCCAAGACCAGTGGTTCCCCCCCTGGGGTATGTGTACCCCTGGGAGCACCCTACAAACTGGAAGAAGAGGATCTGAGGAAGAAGAGGAAGTCTCCCAATGGCGGAAAATGCCATGGAGATAAACCATGTTGCGTCACTTCCGGGTCTGTCTTCAGCGGCATCAGGGTCTCGTCGTCCTTTTGCCCGATAAGCAATCCACTGGGAGCTACCCACACTGCCCTCAGTGCAGGGTAGATTATCCCTGATGTCTGACACGGGTGGAGGAAGCAGCGGCATTAATCCTACAGGCGTTAGCAGGAACCCTGGAGACAGTACACAACCAATGGCCAGACAGAGAGGGAACAGATTCCTGGCCGCACATCACTCCTCTGCTACTCCTTAATATAAGGACACGCATAAGGAAAAAATTTACTGCGGACTCCCACTCCACTCATAAGTACTGTGGATATTTCAAGAGGAGGTGGTACTTATAAAAGAAAAGGGGTAGGGGGGAGAAAAAAGGTTTGGAACCACGGACCTAGGCCATAAGTGGTGAAGTCAACAGGGTCTCTCCATACACAGGCACAAATAATATGTTCATAAGTAATAAAAGCACTCACTTCGGATGTGATTGTCTGCACAATACATCATATCTGCAGCATGAATGAACTGATAGCCGGTTCCTCTGACACACAGCTCAGCTTCTGTGTACCCCAGCACTATACTTCCTCTGCAGAGAAAATAGATCAAACAAAAAAAAAGACAACCCATAAGTGTACCAGCTAACATTCTGCAAGATGGGAGTCTAGTGGCAGAACATAATAGTAAAGGAAAAAATGTTGACAACAGAATGCTTTTGTGGCTCTTACTTTGTGTCACACCCTATTGGGGTGAAGTCGAGCTTGTGCTTTGTTCTGAAGATGAAGTTTTTGGTTCGGATCTCCAGGATGGAAGGAGACTGCAGCGGAGTAGCCAGCGCAAATAGTGCAAGCTGTGGGGGAATCTGCGATCCATCTTTCCCTTTCTTGTTCTGTCCATGAAGAAACTTTAGACGTCCTTGAAAATTCATAGCCTGAAGCACAATGTATGAGAACATATGCTCTATTAAAAGAAACACTGTGAGGTTCATGAACAATAATTCTATTAACCCATTTCCTGTCCAAAAGATAGCAACTCCAGCTAAGCATTGATTTAATATTCATTGTCCGGTCTTATTACATTAAATAAGCTTTAGGAGCATTTAGTAAATATCATTGTATGAAATGGTATACCATGCACAAGCCTTTGGACTAATTTCGGTAGACAACGAAGGCTGTAAGCCTATACAGGTGTTCTAAATTAGGCAACCCCCCCCCCCCCCCCCCACACCTATGTGCCTGATAGTAGAAAAGGGGCGACTTACCAAAAACCCAGAAGAGTTATCCAGCAGACACCTCAATCTGCAGACAAAGTTTCTTTCCATGAAGGAGGAATTCTCAGGAGGAAGCTGCTCCGGTTTGTAGCATGATGGTATAACGGAGAAGTCATTGTCATCTGTAGGAAAAGTATAAAAGATTCCAATGTACTCCATAATTTACTCCAACATGTTTAGGCTAATAAATCAGCTACTCATGTTGCAAATGTGCCTGTTCTGAATCCAGCTACAGTATATGAAAATATAAACGGGCAACTTCGGTAGGGTGCTCCCTTCTTATACTGTCCCACCATAAAAATCACATTACGTGCTTGACTTACACAATAGTACCTACTAATTATAATGAATACCTAGTATGAATCTCCTAATTTATAATACCATCCCTGCTTAATTACCTGCACCAGTTTGTGTTTTAGGCTATTAAAGGGGAGCTTATCATTTATGGCAGAGAATTAAAGTGATTTAAAGGTTTTCAAATTCCACCCTCATGGCATTCTACCAGTCCACACATTGAGGATCTGTATGCTGGAGCACTGATGTTTTTATTAGTATCTCAGTGAATATGATTTAACCATCTGTGCTCAATCGTGGATTTCCTTAAAACCTGGCTTATTATGCAGTATTGAGGACTGAGCTTGAGAACCACTAAGTTTTTCCCGAAAGCTGCTATGAACACGTTTTTTTTTATACTAGGTCCTAGTTGTCATCGTCCCCCGCTGCATTAAATTGGAGAAGAGAGTAACTAAATGTAAGCATTTTCCAAGTATCAAGATTGTTTCTCAATTTATTATGAAAATTGCCACAAAAGTATTTTAATTAGCCACTTCCTCAAAAGGAGCACCCATAAAAACACTTCCAGGACTTTCATTTTCTATTTACGCAACACCACTGTACTACTGTCACAAAGCTCAAAAACTGGATACAAACTGCAGTGCTGTGTACCCGGGCCTATGTGGTACACATTCAGCTATGTTAATGAAGACCGGAACAATCGCTGTTCTGTCCATCATTAGCATGTATTCGGACGCTAGCTATATTGTAAGGTTTGATGTGCAGCACATCAAGCCGGACAACATCACTAGCGATCATAAGCATGCACACTGCCAATATGGGCCAAATTTAGCAGTATGTTGTCCGATCCGGTGGATTGGACCGACAAATCGTTCAGTGTGTACCCGATCTGTCCAATCTTTCTGGTTGAAACAAAAATCTGGTAATGTATAGGAACAAGTGACAATTTAATTTAAATTTGCTCCCAACAATGGAAAACAGACAAAAATGATCAGTAAGAGAAACCAGGTTCAGACAATTGGGCATATTCTTAACAATATGTGGGAGCATGCATCGTTAACGATATACCGAGTACACACTGAACAATATGCACTACGGTATCGTAACAGAAATCATCATCGTACAGATCGTTCAGGAGAATCGTATAGTGTATTTAATGGGGGAATTCAATTAGCCACAGCAATTTACTGCAGTTAATTGATCCCCCACGGGCGTCCTAATTAGTCCTGATGTCTGCACTTATCGGGGATTTTTTTTATTCTTTAAATGTTCAATAAGTGATCTGTTTTCACAGCTGCAACCACAAAAACACATACAGTAGGTCCAGGAACTTACACCAGATGCTGTGTGTTTTTACCCGAATGCAGGTTTTAAATATTTGGGTAAAAAAAGGCTTCAGTTGAAATGTCCTAAAAAATACATCAGGTACAATACTGCAACAAAGTTCTGTTGGGTTTTTTTCCGGCAAAAAAATGTGCAAGCATAATGAAATTAACCCATATATAGATAGCGCATACACATGGAACAATATTGTTCATTGACGTCATTGGGCCCCTGCTCTGTACATGCCGTTATTAATGATATAGTCAAAATTGTCCTGCCTGTACAGACAACATGGGGGTGGAGGTGGGGGGTTTTATCATTAATGGCCTGTGGGAGCATGACCATTCGTCACATACATACTAGGCAATATTATGAACGATATAACAGAAGGGCACCCTTAGCTTTTAGGTTGCTGCAGAACCCTTGTGGCGCCATAATAAAATAAATGATAACAATAATTACATTACATACTAGATGGCTGATACAGTGCATGTAATTCACTATCCGGACACATAGGTGGATATTCAATGTGTGCTGGTAGTTCCGACAGTCAGAAATATCAGCACAAACCTATTCAATGCCGCCATTTTTGGACGCATTGTCAACCATGCAGATTTGACTTTAAGAGTCGATTCCGCATTGTCGAAAAATGACCACTTTTGACAAAATACGACGTGGCTCGGCAAGTTTTTTGCCGATCTACATGTTTTCTGACGACCATCAGATAGATTGGATAGGTCGAATGTAAAATCAGACCAATTCTTGTCAAAAAGTCCAGATATTTTCAACTGCCGAAAATATTGCCACACGTTAAATATCCCCCATAGTTCTTTTACTTCAAATAAATCTACAAATTCGGATCTGGTGGTTTCTGATAAATATATATCTTTGCTAAAAGAGAATAGATATACAGTAGATTTCCACCGTAGTGTAACACAACAGTTGTGCAATTTATATTTTTCATGACCAAAAATGCCTAAACAAGCTCACCACACACCATAGCACTCATTCAGTAACTGTAAACAAGGGCTATCCAAAGAAAATATTTACCTAGCTTAATTGTACAACAAATTCCAGACTAATATACTGTATTTAAATGTAACATTAAAGCCTATAATCTATTTAATCAACGACAAACAAAGTTGTTCACAAACATGTACTGATAAATGTGTACATGATAGTAGGAAGGCAGAAAACTGCTCCAGGGAGTATAGAAGTATATTGTAAGGGTGGAAGATCAAGTCCATATGGTGCCGGACGCGGACCCGTCAGTCAAAACCCTGACAAACGGGGGCCCAACGGCCACCGGCTATTCTACTTCGTGGGGGTCCACGACCCCCATAGAGGGAGAATAGAATAGGTTGTGAGCGTAGAGAACCACCGTGCCCGCAGCTTGGTGAGCGCAGCGAGCCAGCAAGGGGCTTTGTTGCACTCACCATGCTGTCTGGGTCCGGCCAGTCGGGATCCTGACGTCGGGATCCCGACTGTCGGAACCCTATACCACACCCACGTCCATACACAAACATGTCACATCTATAAAGGGATTCTACGATACTTTTTAGACACCTGCACCTCTTGTTGCATCCATCTCAGTGTTTTGGTTACACTTTATCACAAAATAGCAGATAATGCACAAAGTAATCAAAAATGAAAAGAATTAAAGCACAAAAAAACTTGGGTGTAGGTTACAAAAAAGCACCGCCATGCCGAGCGCATTGAGCCCGCTAGGGGGCGGCGGTACGCCTCCGACCTTTTCATACCCCCACTATCCACGTCGGTGTGGAGTTGATTTTAGATAGTGTGGCGAGCGCAGCGAGCCACCGATCCCGAAGTGTGGCGAGCGCAGCGAGCCCTGCGAGGGGAGGCGTAATACATGTAATGTAATACGCATGCGCTCGACACGCTTCGGGCTCGGTGGCTCGCCACACTATCTGCAATCAACTCCGCGGCGACGTGGAAAGTGGGGGTATGAAAAGGTCGGAGGACGCGTACCGCTGTGCTTGCCACGCTTTGGGTTGGCGTTCATAGTGGGGGTGGCGTGGGGGTGCATTTAACATTGTAAGCACCCATTAGGGTGCTTATACAATTCAAAATTGTATAGGGGGGCCAAAATAGCATTGCATCGCATGCGGCTCTATGGCATGCGATGCGATACAATACATAAGATGCCATACGTTTGAAAACCGTGGGTGCCGTGCTAGGAAACAAGTACCAAAATTTGTGTAAAAAAAAAAAAAAAGAAGAAAGGATTATATTTCCTATAAACATTACAGGTCATTATGATGAATAAAAATGTTTGCTTGGCAATATTCACACCTATTTTGACAAACTCACTTGGCACCCAAAGGGTTAAGGAATGTGAAAAGTTCATCCCAATTACATGCTCACTATGAAATACATTTCCTGACAGACTATCAGCATATTAGCTATAAATGGGCACAAGAACAACTTCCACACAAACAATTCTAGATTATGTAAAATACACTTACAGTATGACACAGAGAAGAGAGCAGGTTTACAGGTTATTTTTCTCACCTGCAGTAATTTGCCCTGATTTCACATGTCTGCTGAGTGGTATGGTATTAGTAAGTGTACACTGCCATTAGGATTTTATCCAGGCTGTATTAACAACATTAGATTCCTCCCACTTGCATAAGATGCGCTTTAACTCGAGACTAACTAGCTTTCATGGTGTTTCACAATAAAATACGTAAGGTACAAAACTGAAAGCGTAATAACCTGGTAAATATAGAACTGTAGTTTAATTGCCCATGAGCTCATTCTCTGCACACAGTAAATTAAATAATGAAGAGATTAAATTCAGGGAGCGGCTGCGTGTAATTACCCACCTTTCAGACTTCGCAATACGACTAGTACACAGATACAAACATTGTGACACTCCTGTCATTTCAAATGGAATAACAACCTGAATAGTTCTCTTTTTTTTTTTTGTTGGCAATGCGGTGTAATGGTCAACAATAGAGTTATGTGTTCTGTAGATGGTAAGCCCACCAAGGGCTATATGCCGACATTTCAATACTGTCTACACTATGAATATCAAAACTGAGTGACTGATTATATTTAGCCCTTTTTTATCCCAACCGCTGTATAATATATAAATCATATATCAGCCGAGAGGTATGCTGGGCCCCGGTAAAATGTTGGGGGTGTGGCCTAATTGCGGGAGGCGTGGCCTGGGATTTTGGTGGTGGCGTTATTGTTGCCCCCCCTCAGCAGCACACACGTACAGCATGTGCTGTGCTGATAGCAGGCTCAGCATGAGCTCCCACGCTGTCAGTGAGACATGCTGAGCCTGTTGTCAACACAGCACATGCTGTACATGTGTGCTGCTCCTCGAGAGAGAGAGACGGAGGGGGAAGTGTGTGTGTGTAGGGGGGGGGGGGGGGGGAGGGTCAGACCAGGGCCCCTGCTGTGCACCTCCAGCAAGCCTGGACCTGGGTAACTATTACCTGCTCCCCCCCTCCCCTTTCGGCTGCCCTGGGTGCCCAGGATTTGTTGGCTTATAGTTTGTTCTATCCGTACCCACAGGTGGGGATAAAATATGATACACAATACTTTAAACAAAAACATAATACAAGACCACCAATGTAAATGTGAATTGAACACTGTACCTGGGGACCTTTGAGCATCTGGCTGAGCAGGGTCCAGGGCCCAGTGTAGCTGACTCTGAAATTCAGGCCGATCTTCTGTATGAATCAGCTCAAAAACACTTTGGTGAATGACATCAGACTAGTATTGGAAGGTGCAAAACAAGACAAAATATATGACATCATTAGTCCAGTGATGTATATAATAATATACATTTATTTATCTTTTAAACATTTTTAAACAGTTGCCTAAAAAACAGTGGATACAGCTACATTTCTGGGCTAAACCAACACTTATGAGCATAGAGGTTATCAAAACCCTTAGAACAATGGGCTCACTGTTAGCACAGGTCACTAAGTCTGGTATTCTACTGGTTCCTACTGAAATTGTGTGCTGCCTTCCTACAACCTGCAATAAGCCATGCTTAGTCCCTGCCCTGGACATAACATAATCCTTTGCCCATTGGTATATAAAATTATAATTTAAAGACTGGGGGGTTTACAAATAGCATATATGAATATTATGAATATTTATTTAATGGTAATAAAAAAAAATATTTAGGAAATGTAAAATAATTAGTAATAAATAACTTGCAATTACATATAAGCATACATTGTACATTCATCGCTGCTAATAGGTTTGGCCGGGGCTATCCTATTAGCTCTGATTCCCCAATAATTGCTGTTATCAGGTATTATGCTTTGCTTGCCGAATCCCCAATAAGCAGCAGCTGTAACCTGCGATAACACATGGGACATAAGCAGCCCATACACGCTGCTATGAGGGCGTGCTTTCCGTGCTGTACTAGCACGGATCACATTGCATTGCATGTGCATCCGTTGTGCATGCAATGCGATGAAACCTAAGTACAAAAAGTATGTGCAAGCACATACTTTTTGTACTTAGGTTTCATCACATTGCATCGCATTGCATGCACAACGGATGCACATGCAATGCAATGTGATCCGTGCTAGTACAGCACGCCCACAAAGCAGCGTGCATCGGGCTGCTTTATGCCCAATCACATGTTTTCACCCATTTTCTACATGAATACCACAATAAAGCCCATCAGTCAGTAATCACGACATTCAGTGTTTTTTTTTGTCAGCCAAAGCAGCATCAGGGGTAACAGGATAGACCTCTAATACTGAGCATTTACGGGAACTTCCTTTATTTTCCTAAATTAAAAAAAAAAAAAAAAGGGGGGGGGGGGGCGGCGGGAGAGATAGAATGAGACTGAACAAACATGTTCAACAGAGTATTGTTTTTCAAGACGTGAATTCACTATGAACTTTTTATTTGGTGCTTTATTTACTGTGTACTAATATTTGTATATAAAACTTTATTGGAAGCAGCCGGGTCTTGGCTTAAGCTCAAAACATCAATGTAAGAAGAAACAGAAAAAAGAGATCATGGTAACGATTAGACTCATCTGATTAATCCAGTTAGAAGCCTAGATTAGGAAATATTTTGATTTCTGTTTGATGGCCGGTTTGGAATTTCTTTCAAAGAGATAATCACTACAATCTCCAAGCAGCAGTAATTACAAGTCACTGTCTGCACTTCTAGCAAAAGCAAACATGGGGTAGGAATGCAAACGGCTTCTCACTTTACGCAATTTTTATGTTTGATTCAAATTCAGAAAGACAGTGATGTACAGTAGCGCTGGGGTAACCGACCCAATTACAGCCTGGCTGCTGAGAGGCTCCCCATAGCCAGGACCTGGGAGGTTTCACTACTATGGGCACCAATTCTCTCTGCCGATGTATCCACCAAGGTCAGCATGTAGCGCAAGTACCAAAATGATGCTATACACCATCTCTATGGTGTACGGTTCTTTTGCATTTGCTGCACCTATTTTCCCATGGATAATGAAATTGTGATATTCTAGCAGGAGTTCTCGGTGCAAATACCACATTGGTTTGGTTGCTATGGGCAGCTTCCCCAATGATCTTCTCTTAGTTCAGTGATGGCTAACCTTGATACTCCCAGCATGCCCTGCATCAGTTTTGGCATGGCCAAATAGCAAAACTGTAGAAGGGTATGCTGGGATGTGTAGTTCAACAAGAGCTGGAGTGTCAAGGTTAGCCATCACTGTCTTAGTTAGATTATACATGTCCAAGTTTCAGTGGTCACGTCTGTTGTACAGAACAATGCCGCTGCTTATAGAACGTGTTATGCCGAAGCAACTTAAAATAAATATCCATTATCCTTGTCCTTATTCTGGAGGGTATTGGTCATTGCGTCCACCACAGGAAGGTCGACATGCATTGGGGGGACCACTGAAGGTCGACATGGCCTTAGGTTGACACATGAAAAGGTTGATATGGCTGTAGGTCGACATGGTCATTCTGTCGACACACGAATTAGGTCGAAAGGCCGACATGGGGTTTTCGGTGCACGCCTGCGCTCGCCATGCTTTGGGAACTATTCTATTCTCCCTCCACACCCTAGTGCAGGGCTGGGCAATTGCGGCCCTCCAGATGTTGAGAAACTACACATTCCAGGATGCTTTGCATTAGTTTTGCTATGTGGCCATGCTTAAACTCATGCAAGGCATGCTGGGATGTGTCGACCTAAGGCCATGTTGGCCTGCAGTGGTCATCCTAAAAAATGTTGACCTTTGGTGTTTCGGCCTTACGACCGTATACCATTCTGGAGTGGGTGCCAATACACACAACGTCAGTAAAGACTTAAATGCACCAGTATTAATATTACAATATGATGGTTAGGCACAAACTCCTCCTCCTCCTCCAATTGTGCAGCAATTGTTGCTCGTACAAACAGCAAATTACAAGTTTTATTCAAGAGATTAAATGTCATGTACATATAAAACTGTTCAATTATACTTCGTAACAAAGAACTGGCCTTTCAAATAATAAGAAAGCAAACAGAGTTTAATGACAGAGTTTCCCAAGCAGCGGCAGCAGGTCTTATTTTGATTACTGCCAACAGGAGCCTAAGCAACGGGCTCAGATTTGTGCATTAGAAGTACGTACACCGAGCCAGGATCTGCAAGTAGACTCATTATTTTGCACGAAGTATAATATATCAATCCCATTTGCTCTGCCAATGCCATTTTATAAAATAGAAATACCCCCCCGGCACACACACACAAAAAAACAAACAACAAAAAAATAATCTGTTGTACTTGGCCTGTGAAAGCATCATCTGTGCCAGCGAATGCTAAGGAAATACCAAAGCAATCAAAGTCATAGTTTTTAATTAGAACTTCACACGCAACTTTTACAAAGCTTGGACTTTGCTGCAGGAAGAATAAAGGGCACCAATCAATCTTTAACGCTGTCAGCACGAGTGTGGGCACAGGGCAGTGCACATATACCTTCCTGTAATGGAAACCATTTACAGTCTGACTGGTTTCCAGCTGATGTTATATGGTTTACAGAAACTGGTCTGACTTGTAGAAAGGCTACGTCTTCATTAGCAAAATGATCATTTATTATGACAACAGTACATACAGTAGATACATTCATTTTCCTCCAGTATAAACAGCAATGTTCAATCATTGGAAACAATGCATACCTGCTGAAACCCCAGGTACTCCTGAATGGTGGATGATGCAAAGAACACAAGGCCGTCAGCAGCGACCACCAAAACAAATCCGTTGAGTGCCTACGATAGGAAACAACACAACAAAGGAATGACTGGTTTGAATATAATATGTACAGTAGATCAAAAATCTGTTTTTTCAAGATAGCTGATCAATGAACAGGATAAATATGTGGCTCATTTATATGCATATATGTACGTGTGTGTAACACTACTGTACAGGGATAAACAATATAATATAAAAAGTTGCAGACAGATAGCATAGGGGGGAAAACAAACACACAGTAAGATAATGATTCAACTAACTGAGTAACCATTAACAAGAGCATTCAATGGGCTAGTGTCATTGTAGGACAGAAAAGAGTCCGCTATTTGGGAGACCAGAACAGTTCAGTGCGGGGTTTCTGCTTAGGCCAGTGGTAGCCAACTCCAGTCCTCAAGAACTACCAACAGTTAATGTAATCCAGACCACCTAGCAGGTACACAGGTGCACTCGTTACTCACTGACACATTTCTAAAGATCCATAGGTGGAGATAATTACTTAACCTGTGATTCTGTGAGGAGACCTTGAAAACGTTAACTGTTGGTAGCTCTCGAGTTGGCTTCCCATGGCTTAGGGAATATGTAGTCTCTAGGAGAGGTGGGGGATATAACCAGGAAGATAGATGTGAGGAGGGTTACATACATTTAGAGTGTTGTTACTAAGCATTATCAGCTAATTACAGTGTATACACATTATATATATATATACAGTATATATATATATATATATATATATATATTATATATATATATATATATATATATATATATATACACACACACACATACATATATATATATATATATATATATATATATATATATATATATATATATACATACACACACACACATATATATATATAATATAAATATAAAGGGGTAAGGGGTGCCCATACGGTTGCTTGAATATCCCTTTAATCCGAGGACGTATATCAATTACACAGGTTTTGTGGAGGTCTAATTTGAAGTCTGCATTTCACATGTAAAGAAGAAGTCCTTCTTCCGTACAGGGTAGTTCA
Organism: Crinia signifera; assembly: GCF_055691185.1. Lineage (NCBI taxonomy): Eukaryota > Metazoa > Chordata > Amphibia > Anura > Myobatrachidae > Crinia > Crinia signifera. The sequence continues at coordinate 285,873,185 of NC_139221.1, forward strand.
TGACACTCATAATGTAGGTCTGCCTGTCTGTCCTTCCAATACTCCTAAGACCAGCCTTACGCATACTCGCTTCTCATAGGTCTGCCTGTCTGTCCTTCCACAACTCCTAGGACCAGCCTTACACATACTCACTTCTCATAGGTCTGCCTGTCTGTCCTTCCACAACTCCTAGGACCAGCCTTACACATACTCACTTCTCATAGGTCTGCCTGTCTGTCCTTCCACAACTCCTAGGACCAGCCTTACACATACTCACTTCTCATAGGTCTGTCTGTCCTTCCACAACTCCTAGGACCAGCCTTACACATACTCACTTCTCATAGGTCTGCCTGTCTGTCCTTCCACAACTCCTAGGACCAGCCTTACACATACTCGCTTCTCATAGGTCTGCCTGTCTGTCCTTCCACAACTCCTAGAACCAGCCTTACACATACTCGCTTCTCATAGGTCTGCATGTCTGTCCTTCCACAACTCCTAGGACCAGCCTTACACATACTCGCTTCTCATTGGTCTGCCTGTCTGTCCTTCCACAACTCCTAGGACCAGCCTTACACATACTCGCTTCTCATAGGTCTGCCTGTCTGTCCTTCCACAACTCCTAGGACCAGCCTTACACATACTCACTTCTCATAGGTCTGCCTGTCTGTCCTTCCACAACTCCTAGGACCAGCCTTACACATACTCACTTCTCATAGGTCTGCCTGTCTGTCCTTCCACAACTCCTAGGACCAGCCTTACACATACTCACTTCTCATAGGTCTGCCTGTCTGTCCTTCCACAACTCCTAGGACCAGCCTTACACATACTCACTTCTCATAGGTCTGCCTGTCTGTCCTTCCACAACTCCTAGGACCAGCCTTACACATACTCACTTCTCATAGGTCTGTCTGTCCTTCCACAACTCCTAGGACCAGCCTTACACATACTCACTTCTCATAGGTCTGCCTGTCTGTCCTTCCACAACTCCTAGGACCAGCCTTACACATACTCGCTTCTCATAGGTCTGCCTGTCTGTCCTTCCACAACTCCTAGAACCAGCCTTACACATACTCGCTTCTCATAGGTCTGCATGTCTGTCCTTCCACAACTCCTAGGACCAGCCTTACACATACTCGCTTCTCATTGGTCTGCCTGTCTGTCCTTCCACAACTCCTAGGACCAGCCTTACACATACTCGCTTCTCATAGGTCTGCCTGTCTGTCCTTCCACAACTCCTAGGACCAGCCTTACACATACTCACTTCTCATAGGTCTGCCTGTCTGTCCTTCCACAACTCCTAGGACCAGCCTTACACATACTCACTTCTCATAGGTCTGCCAGAGTCAGCGTTATGCAACCTCACTAACATGTGCAAACGGCGTGTAACATACAGACTCTTCAATCACAGGGTGTAAATGGCTTATGGCCATTGGTCATCTTTCATTGATGCTGCTCACATTTTGTTTAGCTTAAAAGTACACAAAGCAACTTACACCTTCACTGCTCCCTGGTAGCCGGTTGATTGTAATTAGGTTGGCCCTTATTGGTCCACGGGCAATAGGTCGACACATGAAAAGGTCAACATGAGTTTTTCATGATTTTTTTTAAGCCAACTAGTTCTTACTTCATGATGAAAGTGGGCATAGAGTTGCCTGAAGCATAGCGAGTGGAGCGAGGGGATGCGGTACACTTGTGTCCATGTCGGAAGATATCGACAGATACCAAAAAAGTTTAAAAAAAACGCATGTTGACCTTTTCCTGTTTGGACCATTTCTATGTCGACCTTTTGCCCATATCAACCTACACCATGTCTTCCTTTTTCATGTGTCAAACTATGGCCTGTCGACTGAGTCCATGTCGACGCTAATAATCCACACCCATGCTCCCATTCTGCTGCCCTAACACTATGTAATTTTGCGCTTAGACATCAAACTATATTTATGCTGCCTTCCGGTAGCGATCCCTCCTTATACGGTTGCTGAAGGCGTTTGACATTCTGCTACCCCTGCTACCTTAGTAGTGAGAAAAAAATCAACAACTTAAAAAAAAAAAAATGATTGACTCCCATTAAACTTTATGGGGCTTCTTCAGGGCTTACAAGACCCCCCCCCCCCCCCCCCCCATATTTTTCAACAGTTGCCTACACATTGCACCATTCTTGGCAGCACAGAGACACAAGACCCCAACATGCTGTCTTGTCGCCTCACCTATGGCAACAGGACCAAATATAATTAGTATTCATTCATTTAAAAATCAGTGCAGTTCATCTCTCCTGCCTGGGGTGTCGCTGTCTGCTGTGGTGCTTCCAGTACAGTCTGGTCTGTTTTGAGATACAGGCCACAATGTGATATAGACACCACAGCAGACAGCGACACTACAGGCAGGAGAGAGGAACTACACGGATTTTGAAATGTGCAGGGTGCAAGTGTGAACACTATATAATTATTCTCCGTTTCCAATTAAGTCACTTGAGTGCATCGCCACACATTTGGGCGACCCCACCTCATCGCACTCGTCACAGCTCCAGTAGTACTCCTGCCTACAAGTCAATGGGACGGGCAGACCTTATGTTGTGGAGACACCGATACATACATTATGCATGCTGCAACCAACCCATTCTATCATGTCTGTGCCCAACAAGTGGCTACAAATCTTGTAGCCCTTCTGCCAGCAAGTCACTGGGACATAGCCAATGCAAAATGGGGAGACCCACATACATAGAATTTTAAATATCACACCAGATACTGCAACCAGCAGCTTCCATCCAGCCTGTGCCACCCAATAAATGGCTACCAGATAGCTACAGAACCAGCATCCTGATTTTAAGCAAGAACTGTGCTTTAACTTTGTGGCAACAGACATATCCCAGTCAAACATCACTGAAAATTCTGGCAGCCGTAACAGGCTGAAAGTGTTAAATGCTGATAACCAATTAAAAATAACAGCTGCAAACCACGCGAGCATTGTTACGAGCTGATAAATTGGGAGTACATAAATATTATAAAGTATCTTTAATCCAGATTTTAGCAATTACACTTTTTTGCAGAAAAAAACAAGATCAAGGCTTTACAAAAACAATTGAGAGATATTGCCACAATCTGGACTTCCGCTGAATGCACTGTTTGGAAATCATAGTTTGTTGCAACATATCAGGTTTTTTTGTTTTACCCATGATGGATTTCATTACATCAACGTTCCACCCACTAACCAAACACAACAGGAAGAAACATTTGGAAGTATAAAGTTAAAGGATTAAGAAGCGCAGAGACAGTATTTTAAAACAAGTATTTTAAAAACAAATAAAAAAACATTCCCTACAAAAGTAACAATTTCTAAAAAATAAAACTTTTTATAATTTTTTTATGTTTAACAAATATATTTTAGGGCTGTCCATCTATTTCTTGGGGTGGGGCAACCGGATGTCATACAACAGTCTAGGAAGAATGCAAGGCGCTGAAAATCCAGAGGCAAAATCAAGCTGGCCTCCAGCAAAAGCAGCACATCTATAGGAGGCCTTAAAAAAAGACAATCTCTATTCAAATATATTTTGGGACAACGCAAAACCAAAACAAATCTATGTGCAATAAAAGTGCTTAAAAACAAAAAAGTAACAATACGAAGTAAAGGATGGATTTATACCCTGGTACCAAGTGCAGGTCTGAATACATTTTGAGCCAAAGCCAGCTTTCAGTAGATAAAATGATTCCTCAGTAACCAATGCGGATACCAGAGATTGCAATGTGCATAAGGCAAAAAACTAAAATGTTTACAGAGAGCGACAAAGACGGGGGATCTAATGCGCAGACCTCCCCCATCTAACAATTTGTATTTCACACAAATAACAGAAGAAAGCATGAATGGTGACATGTATTAGGGCCCAATTTCAGCAGAGGTGCGGGTTCCCAGCCGATGTCGACTTTTTAAGTAGTTATCATTTACAATGCAAAAGCATGCTGTGTAAGTGATTGCCGCTTTAAAAAAAAAAAGGAGGAGTAAATTCGGCCAGGATCCCGCGCCTACCGCAAACCCTTACAGACTCTAACATTTCACCAAAAGAGAAAAAAATCAGAGGGGGTTATTCATACATGATCACAGTCGTGTGAATTCACAAGACGATTGTTTATCAAAGGACTGCACATGTGCGAGGCCAAAGAGCGACAAAAAAACAGCGCTTCTTTTTTTGCAATCCCCTCGCACCTTGACTGCACCGGGCAGGTTTTCACTCTGTCTGCCGGCTACTAACTGAACGCAGACCTCTGCAAAATCGCATAACAGTAATCAGGTCTGAATAATCCCCAGAGCCCTTTCCTTGAGCAGTAATTCTGCCTGTATTGATATGTGATATTCTGAGTGGTAGCCACAGAAGCTATTCACACATCAATTGAAACACAGATGTAATTTACAGGAAATGTTCAGGTGTAAAGGTGATTCTAGTGATGCACTACACAACTATTATCAGCCTCTGAACAAGGCTTTCTTGTTGTTGTCTTAATCAGTCTGACTTTGAGTGCAGGTCCTTATCTCAATTTACCAATGTGACCAATTTACTAAGCTGCAAACTCCCTCTCTTACGTGATTATCGATCTTCAATTTGCTGGGAACCAGGTGAGCTTTTACTCCACAACTGTAAACTGAATATATTAATCATAACTAGCATGTATTTCATATGTCAGCGCTTCACCAGATTTACACCGCAGTAACTGTAATGGGTATTGCTGGTCTCATGTATCGGGAGAGCAAATCAGGGAGTGGATGGCAGAAACTGTGTGTGCTATACAGAATCCAACCTTCCACACACAGTAACCCTGCACTACCTGTGTTTTACCTTCCTGCATATCTAACGTAAATATAAGGCAGATAAATGCATAATATAATGCCAGACAAGAATGACTTATTATAATAGGATAGTGTAACATTGTCTTTGTCTGTGACCCAATATACCCTCTTTCTATACTTTTAAAGTCACTCTAATATCATCTAATTTCAGGTGTAATATTATAAAAGGCACAATGACCCAGTGGCAGGTGAGATTGAGTGTACCTTCAACAGTTGACTGCTTCAGGGGACTGCAGGGTGGGGGTACAATTTTAAAACATGTGGACAGATTTATGGTTGGGAGGGGGCCCTACCTCAAATCTAAATTAAACTCAAAAAAAAAAGCTGCCCATCATATGCACGTGCAAGGGCAGCAAAAGCAATCTCTACATGTGATTTTATACACTCAAATAGTGCTCGTGCTCCTCTCAGCAGTTGGCTGTAGCCAAACCAGATCAGAGCCGGCAAGGCAAGCGGGACATTTGCTGTAGAGAGGGAAGTGTGGGCACTGAAGGTGGGTGCAGTAAGGAGGGCAGTAAGGTGCTGTGTGTGTGAGGGGAGGGGCATTTTGTTATGTTAGCACAGTGGAGGGGGAAGAAGGGTTTTGAGGTGGGCAGTGCAGGAGAAGGGGTGTGTTGTGAAGAGATCAGTGTATGGTTCTGGGAGGAGGGGAAAGTGCAATGTTTGTCTGTGTTTAGGAACGGGGAGTGTCACTGTGTGTGCTATGAGGGATGTCAGTCTGATATGGAAGGAACTGGCAGAGACCTATAGAGGGAGAAATCTGTGAGATATGCAGTCATGAGACAGCTGTAGATGCTCTCAGAATGCCATAAATTGGGGGCATGGCTTGTAGTTATGCCCTTACCAAGAGACAGCAGGCAACTTACATCCTCCCCTTCATTATTGTGGTGCCCCACTGTAAATATTCTTCGGACTCCACCCCGAATGCGATGCACCTTGAAACCTTGCACCAAACATTTGGCCTCCAAAGCTAGCAACTGATCTTCTGAGTAATCACTTCAGTAACATGACCGTGACCCATCCCAGGAGCACCCAACACATTTCTGAGGCCGTGCATCTCAATCGGTGCTGTGTGACTTTACATTGCCTTGGACTTATACAGACATTGATTGAACATTGGGCATTGCGCCAGACTGCGAATCAGGCCCTATATAGACTTTAATATGTTTTTATGTTCATCATTCCCTAGACTTGGTGCAATTAGTAAAATATTTTCTTATGCACGCATCTATTAAAATACAAATTCTAATAACCCAAAGTTCTGTGCTTTTGATAGATATTTCCCAAAACATGATCACAAGGCCATGAGTACCAGACTACAAACACGTGGCACAATACCATGCCAATCGCTAGTAAATTGTTAATCAACAATAGTTACAGAGGTAGTAATACATCATAACACACACACACACACACACACACACACACGCCTAGGTCCAAACCAACGAAAGACTGAAATCCCAGTCTGTGGTTGTAAAATATTGCCAGGTGTAAATGTACACTCTGATACCACTAGTGTCTCTTCTCCCATCCTAATGGTATTTTGGGTGAAGCTACATAAGGACAAAGTACTATTTGCTGGGATAAACAGCGGGAGGACACAAATCTGATTTGGACGGGGATGTCTCTTGGTAAACAAGCAGACCAAATGGCTCTTTTTGTGATAAGTCACGGAAAGTGCATTATCTGCAAGTACAATCAGCACGGCCTATGCCTTGTTGATAAGAAAGAAAACATGCAAAATTGGCAGCATTACATCGTATCGCTCAGATTAACTTCCAGTAAGAGGAATTAACAAAAGCCAAAATTAGGCCGTTTGGCTATCCATTTTGATCTTTTACACAATGTAGCGCACAAAAACAATGTCCTGCGGGTTTCCAAGAAACAAAGACACAAATGCATGAACTGCTGCTATAGCTTTCAGCTGCCAAAGCAGGATAAGGGGTGCATGTTAGTAAGCCGTAATACTGGAAATATACCTTATATTTTAGACTAGAGATTGATTATCCCCCGTTTCCATAAAGGTTTTTAAAACATATGGGAGAAAGTTATTTTGCACAGAGAACTTATTTTTTGTTCTATGCAGATATGCTTAAGGTTTAAATAAACTGCTCTGCTTCACACAGTAGAACCTGCAATCTTGGGATCGTTTTATTCATTATTAGTAAAAGTGAAATTGTATAAAGCGCCTACTGCTGTCATCACACAGTGCACTTGGTTTGGAGGTCAGCAGGTTACATAGTAATTAAGGCTGAAAAAAGACATTAGTCCATCGAGTTCAACCTATCTGACTTGTAACTACTGACTTGACTAAGGATTCCCTTAGTGGCCAAAAATGTATCCAGTTTTGATTTAAGTTCATTAACAGCAGTTGCTGTAACCACCCCCACCGGCATGGAGTTCCAGGTTGTTTGAGTACAGAAGACTGATCTGCTGTAAACAGATTGGTAACTGGGCAGAACGGCTTAGGGAGGAAAACCGGTGGCTCCGGGAATTTGGAAGGGAGTTTTCAGAGACAGTGTGAAAGCTTGGGGGCTAGGTGACAGACTTGTTCTGTGAGGGAGAAAATGTCAGAGGAGATGCAGCAGCAAAACGGCAACTGATTCAGGAAAGGAAGCAGGAAATGAGTGTGCATAAGAGATACAGATCAGAGGTGGGAGTCACTTTGAAATAAGTAAAATAATGTATTTAGGAATGTTCTTTTAGAAGAGTTATCATACATAAAGCACCTTATGCACATCACTAAAATGACTTTATTCTGCAAGATTATGCACAACAAATAAACAAACAAACAGTTTCCTTCCCAAACCTGCGCACACTATCAATATACACGTGACTTGGGGGAACACAGATAGTCCGTGCCGTAAAATGGTTAAGAATAACTTGTCTAACATTGTGATGGTCCATCAAAAATAGGAGCATATATAGATCATGTACTGTAGAAATAACACTCTTTCAACATAACAGAGAAGCCACAAAAACTCCCAGCTACAGTAAGTTGGACATGTTGATCCGCCTTATACCATTATTACCAGAGGGTCCTTAGGTATTTTGTATGGTCTATAGGCAAAAATGGAATATGGAATCCTAGTGTTCATTCTAGCACTCACCATCTTTAAAAAACCCATGCAGTTCTTCCTCCCTGCCTGGGGTGTCGCTGTCTGCTGTAGTGCTTCTAGCACAGTGTGGTCTGTATATCGGCACTGATATGCAAACCAGACCTGTGCTAGAAACACCACAGCAGACAGCGACACCCCAGGCAGGGAACAGGAACTGCATGGGTTTTCAAAGATGGCGGGTGCTAGAATGAACATTAGGCTCTCACAGATAATATACATCCAGTTTGACTGGTTTAAAGCTTTGTAGAAATTGGACAAATTACAGACAATAAATTTTCCTTAGATAAATAAAATCCTATGAAATAAGCTGCAGTTTCAAATGCAATATGAACTCCAAGGCAGATGATTTATTCTCTCACCAATGGAAACATTGATACGTAACCAAACCTTAGTAACATTTTATAGAAAATTTGAAAAATGTGAGTGGAAACAGCATTAAAAACAATTTAATTTAATCGTGACATTACAGATGTCTTGTTACGGAAGATCAGGCAAAGCTTCTTAAGCAATGAGGAAAACCGTTTTGTCTGCTCTTACGTTCCGTATCCGAGCATCTGAAGTCATTTCCGAGCACACAAAACTCGCAAAGGCATGTTGTAGGATTATACAGCCTTGTACATAATACCAGTATTACAGCTATTGTCTGGAATGCCTACGACTCCATTCACACGACAATATTAAAAGGACTCCAGTGAACCAATTCTTCCAAACCATTTCCCCACCCAAACCCTTTTACCTGTAAATTTACAAAGTTTATTTTCCTGATATGCAAACTCCTGTTCTTGTGGTCAGAACAAACTTCAGACCACTGAAGTCTTGTGGTGCCCATACATGGTGCATTTTGCCTGTGCGATGCGCAGTCCCACGCACATCACATCAGAAGTATGCGCAGCACATCGTTTCTGTACTAGATCGCATCACATATAGTACAAGACGCACGCTGTTGTAGCACATCACATGCGTTTGAACTAGATGCGATTTAGTTAGAAAAAGGGGTATGGGTTGACACAACTAAGGTCGACATGCATTGGGTCGACCATTGAAGGTCAACATGGGCTTAAGTCGACACCTTAGATGGTCAACATATGGTTAGGTTGACACAAACATTAGGTCGACGTGGTCAAGGTTGACAGTCAAAAGGCCAACATGAGTTTTAATTTTTTTTGTCCCAGATGTCGACACAGTCGACAGGGACACCATATATGTGTACCGCACCCCCTTGCTTACTCTCGCTATACTTTATGCACGGTGCCTCGCTACGTTCGCCACACTATTTTATTCTCCCTCCACGTTCTAGTAGATGGTAGGGCATGACAAACCGCCTGTCGGCAAATGTCGGCTCAAAAAATAGCATGAAAAGCCCATGTTGATGTTTTGACTGTCGACATTGCCCATGTTGACCTAATAACCCTGTTGACGTAACCCCATGTCGATATTTTGAGGCGTCGATCTTAAGTGGTTAACCCAATGCATGTCGACCTTAGGTGCGTCGACTTAATGACCGTATACCTTCAAAAGGCAGGGAGCAGATCAATCCGAGTATGGACACCATTACATATATTCTGAGTTATTTAAGGAGTGAGGAAGGAAGTCTCAAACGAAAAACTGGTAAAAGCTAAAATGACTTTGCCATGCACAACAGTCACGAGGCAGGACGACTATTCCAATACAGTTATATATGGTGTAGGTGAAGGATTATGCAAGGCCCTGGAAATGCTCCTTCACCCTTTACTATTCTATTAATTATACATTTCTATAAACCATGGTATTTCCACACCCAGATGCTTTGCCAACATTGTTGGACTAGCACTAGCCTATTGGGTCACCCCCAAAAAAATTAATTTAAAAGTAGTAGGAGCGTAAAATATAAATGAAAACAACGGTCTCTAATATCAGAGATCTTCTACAGATCAAGTGATAATATTTGTGAATCTTGGGAACATTTCCCAGCAGCCTTTTACAAAGCAGCCATGTCTTCCTCAATTTAATCTTGCCCACGGGGAAATGAGCCCGTTACATATGCCAACTTACATTCAATAAGTTCCTTATTCTAACCACTTCCATGAACAATTCATTAGGAAAGAAAGCTTAAATCAATGTGTGTCAAGGTAACCAACAATTTCCTTAATGCTTTGATGTAGGCTACACAATCTTTTACTTCATTACCACAGGAGGCATAACATGGGACGACTTGCATTTTTTATAATATGAAGCACCAGCCTTTGATGTGGAAATCGGCCTATTGACCATACATAAGTTCCAATTGCTGAAACATGTACTGGCATGGCTATGTTCATGGTTTATCTTGATTTGTCAAATATCAGCCATGACCAAGACTGATAATACCAATGTATTATGGGTAGATGCTTGGGATTGCTGATTTTTTAAGCGCATTAGCCATTTACTAAGTCAATTAAGTATAGATGGTATGAAAGCAGAGATGAAAAAAATTAATTACGAGCATGATTTAGCTGTGGGATATATATATACCAGTGTGTTTAAATTAGGAATCCTATGAAAAATTGATCGTAATACGAAAAAAAAAAATAGCAGCAAGCATCCAAGCTTCTGCGTGTGCCTATATAAGAATAATCAGGATAATAAGATTGACAGGGTCGGAATGTCGACACAAGCATTAGGCGACAATGGGAAGGTCGACAGTCAAAAGGTCGACATGCGTTTTTCACTTAAAAAAAACAAAACAAAAAAACGGGGGTATTTCATACCCTACCATCCACTAGGGCAGGCATGTTTAAACTATGGACCTCCAGCTGCAATGAAACTACAAGTCCCATCATGCCTTGCCACAGTTTTGCTATTAGGGAATGCTTAAACTATGGCAAGGCATGCTGGGATGTGTGATGGTGGGCCACAGTTTGGACATGCCTTCACTCAGGTGTGGAGGGAGAATAGAATATTACAGCGAGCCAGGTGAGGGGACACTGCACACTGATATGGGGTCCACGTAGACCTACGTCAACATAGACCCCAAAAAATTTGGAAAGTGATGTTGACCTTCTTGACTGTTAACCTCCCCATTGTTGACCAAATGCTTGTGTCGACCTTCCGACCCGGTCGACCTATTCTGTATGTCGATCTCCGCCCTGTCAACCATTAGTGGTCGACCAAATGTATGTCAACCTTCATACTATGACCCGTACCCTCAGCATATATATAACAGAACCAGATATACTGACTGAACACACAGAAGGATTTCTCTTCAGGAACGAGCAGGTGAATGTATTGCATGTAATGTATCCAAGGCAGAGACTCAAAACTGATATTTCTAAAAATAAGGCAGCAATCTATAAACAACATATGAAAGGATTTGTTTGCAGAACAACCAAATGTATGAAACGTAAATGTCTCGTACCTGTAACAATAGTTCTCCTTCCAGTAGACGCAAGTCATCTCCGCTCTTAACTGCTCTGCGATTGTCACTAGATCCATTGCCGTCTGCCTTTGAACCTTGTAGTGCAACTGTGAAACAAACAGATAACAATATTCTTAAATGCAAAAATTACAGCATCTGATAATAAGGCAATAATTATAATCTGCACGTCATCAATGGGAATATTTCAGATACAAACCTTCAGCTGGCGCACAGAGAAAACCTTCCAGCAAATAGGCTATTGGTTGATTTTCACAGTTTCACAGTTGGAAAATGATATATTTCATGTGTTTGGGGAAGCAACATTCCGCTCACAGCTTTATAGACCGAATCTTCTGTTATTACAGAGTCCATATTTTACAGAACTGGAATGTTTGCTTTGATCAATTTTATAGCTTTCACTTTAATGGATATAGCCAAGTTGGCATAAAATTAATAAAAGGATATGAAAGGCAGCATGTCCAAAATCCCACATTCAGATCACTTCCAGCAACAACTGTTGTCAAGTGATGAACTCAACTTGACAACATCATAACAAATGACAAATCTAAAATTTGATTAAAATAGTGTCACAAACCACTAGAATCCCTACAAGACCAGATTTATTTTTAAGTGTTGCACCACATCAAGTAACATAAACCAGTGAATAGATCTTCTCTTGAACCTAAAACTGGGTAACATTTAAAGACATACTGTAAATATATAGGAACCTTTATATTGAAGACATATTTCTTAAGCCCCCCTTACATTAGGCCGATTTGTCTTAAGGGCAAGTAGGACCCGATTTACCTTGCACTCCCCTGGCAGCTCCGCGGGAGGGCGAACATCAAACTTTGCACTTGATATGCCATTTTTTACATGCAACATGCAATTTATCACATGTAAAAAGGACCCGCCGGGAGCTGCCGGGGGGAGTTCAAGGGAAGTCAGATGAGATACTTTGCGGATGCTAAAAAGCTCAGACGCACACGGGTCCCTGCATCAGATTGGAGCAGATGTCAAACACATGCGATCCGATTGGGTGGTATCGGGCCGAATCAAACTAGCGTAAAGGGGCCTTAACTGTAGAAATAATAATTTGCATAATTAATTTCTCATATGTTTTTCTTTTTAAATAGGTAGTGTGATAAATAATCAAAATTTAGTGTCTGTTCTCATATTGGTAACATTGAAAATTAACCCTTTGAGTGCCAACATCTCTGTGAGATGAGCTAAAAGATCTGCTAAAAATACCAGTGTTGCTCACATTTGTTATATAAATTCAAATAAAAAATGTGGTGTAAAAAAAGATTATATTCCTATATAAGGTAAACCGGTCATTATGATGAATACAAATGTTTGCTTGGCAATATTCACACCAATTTTGACAAATTACCTTGGCACTCAACGGGTTAAAAAAAAAAAAAAACGTATTGAACCTTTGTATGGAATCAAAATACAATATGTTGAACACTGGAAATTTGTGCATTTACATACACGTAGATGAGGGCTTACAAATTGTTAAAACATGTGGCCAGGTAACAGCCCTGTCAAATATGGCTTCTAGATAAATACATTTGGAAATAGAGGCTATTGTATTATAGTAGATAAATGGATTTAAACAAGCATTCTGTCCAGTACACTACAATAATGCGTAACAATCACAGAATCCAACTAACCTAAATGCATTAAAAGGCACAATTCAGCCCAGCAGTAGCTAGTGATGTTGCTGAGACACGACACACAAACTTCATCATTAATAGCGCTGCCACTAACACATTCATGTCCAAACTATGACCCTCCAGCTATTGTGGATCTACACATCCCAGCATGCCTTGCCATAGTTTAAGCATTCCCTAATAGCAAAACTGTAGGAAGGCATGATGGGACTTTTAGTTTCACAACAGCTGAAGGGCCATAGTTTGGACATGCCTGCACTAACATGTTCATGAACTGCAGCATTGCCCATAACATGTGACAGGTCCACAATTAATGCAAAACTCAATGCCGAAGTCTGTCTGAATAAGATTTACCATACACCTAAAAATATATTGTCCAATCTGGCAGCTTGGAATGAAAATCTATTACTATATGGGTGCAAATATAAAATTGTCCTAATGCCAGAAAACTGACAAATGATCATTCAGATAATTTGGTTACATCAAATGGATTTAGCCAATGTGTCCGATTTACCCTTTCTGTTTATCAGTGTTTGGGAGCAAATTATCACTTGTCATTTTCACCCATATATTACCAGATTTTCGTTCACACCAGCCAAATTGGACAACAAATCTTTATTTATATGGACAGTCTAAACCTGGGTACACACTTTAAGATCGTTTCTGATTTAGTAGTTAAAGATGCGCACTCCCGCGTCATCAGACACGGGAGTGCACCCCCTGTCATCGGAGCATGCAGAAAATTTTTGCCCATGTCATTATTCTTTCAATGTATAAAATAATACAGGGGTACTCAAACTATTTTGCTCTGGGACCCCATCAGACAATAAAAATAATTACAGTTACAGCAGAAGGTCATCACATCACATGTGTAGTCAGCAGACAGCACATACATGGCAGCATTGTGGAGGCACAAAATTGTGGGAGGAGTCTAATATAACAGACAATTCAAAAGATGTTTCAGACACCTTGAATCACTGACTGAGATTAGAAAAGTCATCAGCCTGGTCAGCAACATGGAGTCGCGACCCGGGACCCACAGTTTGAGAACCGCTGCAATAATATGAATGATGTATGTAAAACAATCCTCAAAATGAACTAAAGGGATATTTATATATAAATTTATATTGTATGTAAAGGAGGGCTGCCTGTCCCACACAATTTCCCATTGGAAAGGAAACAAAAGAAATGTGAACAAAATATTGTAGGCTGGCTCCCCAAATTAGAGTCCCAATAAAGTGGAATTAATAGTCTATATATTAAATAGCAATCAAGAAGTCTGTATATATGTTATTTATTTTCTTAAAAGTCTTTGTTCCATAAAAATAGATAAAACTTTCAAACCAATACAGGTCTCTTTATATAGTTTTTTCAACAGTAGATACGGATGAGCTAACATCAATTCAGTGAAGAGTCCTTAATGATATGAACGATAACGGCGAACGAGAAGGGTATTTTCACAAAACAAGATGGCCACTGGTAAAACAAACAATATATCGTTATCATTTGATAAAACAATCAGTGTGTATGCAGTATATCACTGATTCTGGAGCTAGGGGTAGTTCAAGGGAAATCGGTATTTAATAATATTAACTGATCATATCGCATAGTGTGCACCCCAGCTTAAGTCTAATAAAGTTATTTGAACTTTTCTGCATTTCAAAGGTTAGATTTAACAAAGTCAGGAAGCCCAGCAATCATACAGAATTGGGATCAAGTGTAATATCATGTTTTTTTTTTATTTTTGATCTTAGAAACATAAAATAAATATTTTGCCCTTCTTCTTCCACAAACTACAATATACGATACAGCCTGAATTCTAACATCACCATGCCTCCACAAGTGACCCCACAATGTAGAAGTACTTAGCACCACAGGCTATTTATAAAACAGAGAAAAGCTTTTTTTGTGAAAATGGAAACTTGTAAAATACAGCATAGAGAGGACCTAAGATGAAGTCTGGTGTAAAATACAGCATAAGCAAAGTGTGAGGTCACTCAAAAAAAATGAAGATATGCACAATGTGAAGAAAAAAATGCAATATCCACTGTAAACAATTGTTAATTTATGTACCATGTAGTGCAATTTTTCGGTGGCATATTTGAAATAATTTCTGGTGAAACACATGTTTCACAGCATTTTAAACAGACATTGTAATCTGCAACAAGCTAGTTTTCTTTTTTTTTCTTACTGGGGTAATTTTATATGAACTAATCTAAATATGAATTACTTTCTTAATATTGGCAGTTTTCCCTCTCAACTGTTTTTTCCATTAAGGGTCTTAAGGGCCCCATACATCAGCAATTAATTGTGACAATTTTCAGATATGGAGATGATTGCCACAATTAATTTTAGATGTGTTGGCTCCCCCTTTTGACAATCCCAATCAAAATCGCCAATCGATTGCTTAATCAGGTTTTTAAACATGTTTAATATTCTGGTATTATCTGCAGATCTTTTTTAGATGTGTGGGCATTCCCAATTCTTCTTCTTCATCTATTTACATTATGAACAGCTGAAATGACAATCGATTGGGGCAATTTCCAGATATGAAGATGCAATCTTTAGATGGAAAAATCTGCCGATCACTGAAATAAATCTGTAATGTGTGGGCAAAGTCAGATAGATTGTAAAATCCATTTATCTGGCCAAAAAATCCCTGTATCTGGAAATCCATAAATTGTGATTGCTGATGTATGGGGCCCATTATACTATGAAGACTAAAACATTTCATTATAATACAAGTTGCGATCATTTATTCTCTGAGAATGGGGGAGATGTATTAAAAAAAAAAAAAGAAAAGATGGCTATCTAAAAATAATAAAATTATTGTCTCAAATGTTGATTTATTATAAAAATTTACAAAAAGCATGTAAAAGAACAAATTATTTTAGTCTGTAAAAGTAACATCAAGTGAAACAATGAATATTTGAAAAAAAGGAGTATGAAACAGCAAACCAGTGGTATTGTTGAAATACTGGATAATTTATTGTCCAGACGTTGCAGATAAAAGAATAGTAAATGTATTTTGGTAAAGATAGCGCGTTAAAAAATTCCAGACATATGTGTGCAGAATCTGTATACTGTATGTAGAAATCTGTGGCACCTAGAACAGAGAAGCGATCCCCAGTGTGTGCCTTTGCTTGGGTGCGTTATGGCGCTCCGGTCGGGATTCCGACTGCCAGTGCTCCGACAGGGGAGCTCGCTACAGGTTCTATTCTCCCTCTATGGGGGTCGTGGACCCCCACAAGGGAGAATAGTCGTGATCCCCCCATTCAGAGCACCTGCACTCGGGATCCCAACTGTGGGGATCCTCCGTTGGAGTGTCATCCCCGTTGCTTAGCCAGATAACTAGTGGCATCCGGCTTGTAAGTGTGGCCTCTGCTGTGTATATATTACATACATAAACAGCCCCTATTCTAACTGGACAAAGCAGTACCTTATATACTGTAGGGATAATTCAACTGCAGGTAAAGGTGATACATTTTCATGGGTGTTACCGCATTGTGTATCTCGTCCTTTAATTTCAATTTTCTTTTTTTTATTATTATTTTTATCGAATTTTTCAACATTACACAAAATAAAACATGAAAGTAATCATAATTAAGAAGAGGGGGTATAAAGGACAAAGTATGTAAGGGGGTATGATTAACATGTCAGGTATAGGACAATATTCACAGACTTTACACATAATTTTCTAACTGGATTGCAAGAGAATTGTTTGGCACACACACAGGGAGATTTCTGCTTAAATTTCTAAATGATTTGGCTAAATCGCTTAGAAATGAAGCACAAATCGCTCAGTGTGTATGCCCCATACTAATGTCGATGCGCGGCGCCGCATGTTGCTATAGCCGATCATTGAAGCATGCAGAATATATCTAGACAGATCACTTAACAAGAGACTTCCCATGTTTTAAGAAGTGATCCGTGCGATCGACTTCACCCTCACTACTTTAATTCCCACCCATTATTTTAATTATTATTATTATTATTATTTTTGCTGGACACAAACCTCCCATACTAAATTGCTCAGGACAAACAAATCTCCCTGTGTGTATGCCCTGTGTGTATGGGCGATAGTAATGCACAGCGCTATCATCCAGCCAAGTAGACTTTGATGGCAAGAAAATTTTGACTAGAACTCATCTGCAAAGTATATTTGTCCTCGCCTCCCAGGGCTGACAGGATGTAGTTAGCCATCACTGCATCTACATCTTGATTACATACAGGGCTCAGTCCAAAT
This sequence comes from Crinia signifera, assembly GCF_055691185.1. Lineage (NCBI taxonomy): Eukaryota > Metazoa > Chordata > Amphibia > Anura > Myobatrachidae > Crinia > Crinia signifera. The sequence goes on from NC_139221.1 coordinate 285,890,414, forward strand.
CACTGGGACAGAGTCCCGTGTGTTAACCCCTTGACAGGGATTCTAATGTGAAACCCTGATCGGTGGGTCCTCAATGTTGCGTGCATGTGCCTGCCAAAGCTCTTGTTACTTTCTCAGTTCAAGTTTGTTGTTCGTAAACAATATGCTGCCTATCTGAAAAAGAAGCCAAGCTGGCAGGGGCGAGGATGCTGTATAAGGCGTGAGCATGCACGGGGGGAAAACCCAGATAACCGTTTGGGATGAGCATTACCTGGAATCATGCTTTTAAAAAAAAAAACCCTTTGAGTACAAAAGCAGAGCTCAGCAACTTTTACAAGATCGGTTTGTTAATGTTCAGAATAATAGCAACTATTAAACTTCAATATAAGAAGTTATAGACACAATCAGTGAAAGGTATGTATCTAATTGTACATGGTGCCAGAGCTGTGATTAGGAGTTACATAACAAGTCCAAAAATATCCTGTTGCACAGGTTTTCCAAGCTACAGCAAATGTGCTCAGAATTTTGCTAGCAGCACTTTATTTTCCCTACATTGTCTTTATACCAATTATAATCATGTTACAAGTAGTGTAATAACAGAAAGACATGTTTGTGCATGGTCAGCCCCGGCACACATATAATAACTGCTAATCCATAGAATGCATATTCTTATGTCAACACTGCTCTTCAATATATACCTCAAGAGTAAAGGTGGCCATACACACACAGATTTATCTTCAGATCTGTCTGGTTGGAACAAAAACATGGTTATGGATGAGAGCAAATGACAGTTGACCATTTGCTTGGAAATGCTGGAAAACTGACAAACTGTCACTCATCCATAACCATGTTTTTGTTCCAACCAGCCAGATCTGAAGATAAATCTTACTAGTGTATGGGCACCTTAACAAGAGTACTGCTAACTTGAGAATATATATCTTGATGGACGGCGGCACTCACAGACGTAGAAATAATCAAACAGGAAACCTGGCTTGTGACCTTGTTCCTGTTTGATTATTTCTACGTCTGTGAGTGCCGCCGTCCATCAAGATATATATCACACCTGCCGGTTCGGTTTGGTGCATCTGAGCGGGCACCCGACTAACACTGCACTAGCATTTTCTTGGAGTGCCGCACCTATGCAATTACCTATATATATATATATATATATATATATATATATATATATATATATATATATATATATATATATATATATATATATATATATATATACACACACACACACACACACATATACACACACTGTACACACACTATATTAATAAGGTTTCTGCAGCAACTAAAGTCTAAAATGTAACAAAGTGGCTTCGTAAACCCCTTTCAGACATAAGCCTAAATTATGGGTTTTTGCACCTCATCTCGGGTCGGGTTTGTATATATTTCTCGGATTTGCAAAACGGTTAGACAATCCAGCTTAGGTGCAACCGAGCGAACACCTAAAACAAATTGAATGAATGGGTACAGTGGCGCATAGAGATGACATCATCTTCAGGGGCCCACAGAATGCTGGAAGACCTGGGACGAGTGTAAATGATGCGTATTGGCATAAAATGCGCAGCAGGAGAGCGAGTTACTCTAGCATAGCCTGGGAGTGACATGAGGCAGACTTAAAAGGTCTGTAGCAGAGGCTTGTAGCAGCGACTGACTCTTAATATTGTTGTACCAACACTATCAATTATTTAAGATTTAAGGGAATAAAGATACGCTTTGCAATCTACCAACAGAATATTCCACTCAGAAAATTGTGCTGCTTACCGTCATTGCATCAAATCCATTAAGCAGATGTATGCCTATATACTGTATCACAGATGAGACCATGCCGGGCATTGCCTACGTTTGTGTCCAATGCTCACAAGTGCACCAATCCAAAAAAAGCCAACTGTCATGTGAGTGGAAACAGCTACTCAGATAAGCAAAACTGGGCGATAGTCTCGGAGCATGCCTTAAAGGATGAAAGAGAAATAAAGCCTGACCATGACCGCAATATCCTACAGCAGCACTCCTTACATTATTTACCATCATTATGGATGCCATCTAGGATTAGGGTAAACGGAGGCAAATGTGCCCATGGTGCATACAGATGTAGCCACACTCCTCCTCATGCAGCCGCAGGTGTCTGCTTGGCATGCCTAGTCGCATCTGCAAGGTGGGATACGAGTCGCAACCCACTCCATGTTGGAGCCACGATGACTGTGACTACATCTGTAAACTACCGGATAAACAAGACTGCAAACCTTTACACATATGGCTAGATGTATCAAAAGTGATAAAATGGAGAGTGATAAACAGCCAGCCAATCAGCTCCTATCTGTCATGTTACAGGCTGGGTTTGAAAAATGACAGGTAGGATCTGATTGGCTGGTTGTTCATCATTCTACACTTCAAATCACTTTTTGAAGTTTGATACATCTGGCTCTTATGGAGAAATGCAACTGGTTGCCATTACACATTTCACCCACCCACTTGCCACCATTTCAAAACAGTAAGCAGCATTAATGGTGCAAGTCGGTAAGTGCTGGGAATTTTTTCTTTCCCATTAAAATACAGTATATTCTTTTTGCAAATAAGAGGCATAAACAGCTTCTGCTGATTAAAAGTATATGCAGAAATGTATATATTCAGTGTGTCACTGTTGCTACATACAAAATACAACATTACAGTGTTTTATAGAGGGGGGGGGGGGGAGAAACACACGTTTGGGGCACTCTTAAATAAAATGAAATTTTTTTTTTATAAAATAGAACACTTTGAGCCCTGTATAAGAGTATCAATAAATATTGATTGGGTAATGCATCAAGCAGTGAAAAAAATTTTACTCATCGAAAGCAATCAGAATTCAATTGTTTGTGTGATGCGCTAATTCATGGACACCAAAAGAGCTATTCAATTGATTTTCAGTGTACTTAATAAATTCTTCCTCAAAGCGGATTGGTTGCTATGGGCAGATTTTCCTTTGATTGACTTCTTCACGGCTTGAAACATTAAGCCCTTACAGATAAGTCTATAATTATATTTAAGTCTATAAAATATAACCCCTTTGGATGTATTCATCCAAAGTGACATCTATGGTAAAGATCACATGCCTTTATAGATCAATACGTATCATGTGATATAAAAGGCACAACATAGACAAGGTTACAGGATTAGCTACCCGATGCTAGAAACCTCACAAAAAAGCACAAGTATTATAATTAGTGCATGCAGTTGCAAATACATCATTAGCTGTGGTTGATAAATCATTTCTACAGAAATGTTTCCAAAAATGTTTGTTTCAGAGTTATCTAATCAATTCACTGGTGGAACCAATGTCATTACAACATGAAAAGGAGTAAAAATGTGCCACAGGGGACACTGAAAAAAAGTTATCTGTAGCTGTGTATCTTGAGTTTTCAGCATAGGTTCACAAGTTGAATTATAGCTCTTTGAAATGTTTTCATAAAAAAATAACTCTTAAGGGTTGACCCGAATTTTCAAGTAGGTTTCTTTTATAGAATGGTGGCAGGTATTTTCTACCATTTCTTGGGGGTTTTATCTATCGTCAATGCCAATTCACTTGATTTTTATTGGTTGAATTGGCATCGGAGAAAAGAGACTAAAAAACGAGCAAAAATTACTGCAATTTTGAAGAAAACACGTGGATCAGTGAGCATTTGCCAATCATCTTAATCTGCATCACATAGTTCATGGACAAAAATGTCCAGCATGTACGCACCTTGGGCGTCCGGCTGACAGGACCTTAAAAGCCTATGAGGATGTAGGAAGAGTGGTTTAGTCTTATGAAAGTAACCTAGGAGTGAACACCATGGTGTTCTACCCTATACATATATAGTGTTCATTCTAGCACCCGCCATCTTTGAAAACCCATGCAGTTCCTTTTCCCTGCCTAGGGTGTCGATGTCTGCTGTAGTGCTTCTAGCACAGTGTAGTCTGTATATCAGCACTGATATAAACACCACAGCAGACAGCGACAGCCCAGACAGGGAACAGGAACTGCATGGGTTTACAAAGATGGCGGGTGCTAGAATGAACACTACATATATAGAGAGCAGTGCTGTAACACCGTACCAGCTACGGATCACATTAAATGTCCTCACAAATCTAGCCTTAACACACAGTGTGAGCGAATAGGAAGGTCCTGTGCAATGCTGCTAGCATTGGGCATCTTTTCTGCTTTTTGCTAAAAATGCACCTTATTTGCAATGTGATGCAACACTTGTATATATTGTGTCTGCATACGTCTGTGTGACAGCATCTGTATACGATGTACACTGGAACTTAAACTGTGAAAAGCTGCTATTACTACATTGCAGTATTTCATATACAGATTCAGACATTCAATTGCACTCTGGCATCGCAATTTATATTCTCGTCAAAAAGGGGCCACAATATCAATGTCTTACAGAACTCAGAACTGTAGCAATGATATATGAGAACACATCTGTGTTTGATGAACATGTGAAATATGCAGAGCTGTCAGTATCAGCGCGTCTGCACTACAGATAGAATGAACAGTGCTGCATGTATCAGAGTTATGGTATTAGCTGAAGGTCAAACATATTGCTGCAGACATAACAGGAATGTAGTCTACTTGGTGACAATAGAACACTATACACCAGGGCTGGGCAACACCGGCCCTCCAGATGTTAATGAACTACACATACCAGGATGCTTTGCATTAGTTTTGCTTTGTGGCCATGCTGAAACTGATGCAAGGCATGCTGGGATGTGTAGTTCATCAACATCTGGAGGGCCGGTGTTACCCAGCCCTGCTATACACCAATGCGAACCAGAGGCTGTAACAATACAAATCAATGATAAGTAACATTCATTTTAAACAACAGAACTAATGGCCATATACACTAATACGCCATGGCCCTTTTTTACACAATTTAGACCCATCGGGACAATAAATTGTGTGAAAAGTGCCATATCGAATGCGACTTACCTCTGGTTCCGATCTAATGTGTGGTCCCGTGCGCATCGGATCCAGAGATGTGAACAGCTGCCACAAAGATTTGTCATATCCCCAGCCATTACTGGCATTGCATACGATACATCGTATGTAAAAGGACTGCATACAATGTATTATTATATGCGCGCTCCTAGCTGCCGGTTGGTTGGCAAGGTATTGCATGCGATTCCACAGCATTGTGTATGGGGGCCTTAAGAAATTAGGCATAAAATGATTTACAGAGACCATGAGACTCCAGATAGAATGTGAAACATCAAAGGCTAATTACAGGCAGACTAGAGCACATATATCTAACGCTGATCAGTGTAAATTGGATAAAACAAGGATGAAATATATAACAGACCACTGCTCATTAGTGATCTGACTGGGCTTTAGTCTCAGGTTAATAGATTGATCATTTAACTATGTTTAAAAAAAAATATTGACGTTCTGTGATCTAGCATGTGGTGGTAGCTGTTCTCAAAAACAAAAAATCTAAAAATGTGCATAAAATAGTAGAAATAGCAATAATATAGTACGTACTTTGAAAGCCATTGTGTGCATAAAATGAAGTGGAATTGAGAAAAAATAAAATAACATATATATTACTATTGTTCTTGTGTGATCTACTTAGTCAGCCTGAATAAAGTCATTGCTTGGATCATGGTTTTTCACAGGTTTTTAAAAACTGGATATTCGGGGGGGGGGGGGGGGGGGGGGGTCCAGTCTCTTTTATACTGAACCTAGGTAAGCCCTGCAAAACAGTTTAGGCATCAAAAGTGGACATCACAGGTTGAGGAGTCATGAACCACCAGTCAAGCGCCATTGAAGCTTGACCCATTTCACACAGTTTAAAACTGCAAACCACCCAGCCTGGACATAGGAAAAACCCTAGTATCAACCAGGGTCAGAATTTAGACCCAGGATAACCCTTCCACACAGAGAAAAAAATCCAGCTTGCTACAGCAATTTCCTGAGTGCTTTTTGTGGTCTAAAAGGGGTAAGATTAATGATGTAAAGCTTTAGTAATATCTCAACCTATATAGCGAATTAAATTTTCTCTAGGTAGAAGATCTGCAATTCACGGCGATTTCTGTGATGTAGTTGGCACAAATGTAAGGTAACCATGGTCAGTTGTTTCATCTTAGATAGGTTGGCTGTTTCACATACGTAGCATCAGGGGCCAGATTCACTTGTTGCCACCCGGTACCCGTGCGCAACAGCATACAATTGTTTCTGCTGACGGGTGCACAAACATCATCTTAGCTCGCTACGCCCTGGGGGTGGCAAGATAAAAGTTGAGAAAAGTCACCTTTTGCACGCCTAAACCCAAACTTAATGGGCGCAATCAGTGTGATAACAATCATCAATTGAATATTGCCCATCACTGTAAATGGGCATCATAAGACATCCGAATCTGTCCCCATGTGTTCTAAAGCTTTGTTTATGAAGGGAACAAAAAATACTGTGCATTCAGACTATTTGCACATATAAGAAAGTCAATTCATTTTGCTACCATGTATAGACATGTTATATACTGGAGCCAGACAGAGTAATCCCATTTGGTCATTAGCAAATTCCCTTCTATTTCTTCACTGCACTCTTTCACCAGATCTACACGGGTTTCTCTTGGATGCATGAAAATGTAAAATGGGCGTTGTCCGTTTCATATAAAAGAGATATAATCTGAGCAGTTTTCAGTCATTGTGTTTCTACTACAAGATCGATCCCATAAAAAAAAGGACACGACTAGAAAAAGCATGTGAAAGCAATGAAAACTGGAATCTGCACAAGCTGTACAAATAATACTTAATTTTACACAACAGAAGAAAAAAAATCAGGTTTCTATGTCAATACAGTAACATGCTAGGTGTGTTTAAATGTACATTTCCAGTTAAAGTATTAGGAAGATGTTCATAGTACTCTAAAAGGGACAAAGTAAACATTCGCACACTGTGAGAACCGTATTCATGAATAAGGGTTAAAGGTCGTAATCCATTTCCTGTAATGTAACCTATGTACAGTAAAAACTACAACAGCTACACAACTATCGAGGTAAACTCACATTTCCGAGTTCAGGTTTTATCTCTGCACATTTTCTCTCAGCATTGCGGAGATCTAATATGCATGACAGATATTTCCTCCAGCTGCACAATTTATATATATTTCCTCTTGCTTTGTAATGAGATGACAAAAGAACAGTGGAAACCAGTTTTCTTTAGCAGCACAAGCATACAAACACAATTAGGTTTAATGAGAGACTGTACCTTCTAAGAGTTAAAGCACCAGGGGCCAGGCTACACCATTATGTAATGATGCACAGCCTGTAATCACGGGCTTTCCACTTCAAGAGATGGTGTGTGCCAACTCACAAGGCTGGTTTTGCCTTGTAAAGGATTGCCCATTTAAATAAATATCAGAACTTAGACGGCATCTGGCCCATAAGTGTGCAAGCAGTGTAAAGGTCCATAAACACTGGGTGTTTTTGTCCAGCGTGAATGGTGGGAGATGATGGGCGAAATCGATGGGATAAAAAAAGCTTCATGCATACACACGGAGCCTTTTTTTGCCCATTTTGGTGATTTTCCTGGAGGTGGGCGACTTTCCATAGCAGAACGCTATGGAGAGATGATCACTCCGCCGCTCATCTGCTGGTAATACCAGCAGATGAGAGGCTGGGTGAGCGATGATGCGGCGGAAGCACGCTTCAGCGTTCTCCGCTGCCTCGTAATCATTGGGCGGCTTTCCAGCTGAAAGCAGCTCAGACAAATAAACGGAGCTTCTTTCAGCTCAAAGTCGTAAAGTGAGTATGTATTTACCTCTAAAAAAACAAATACTGGATGAACAAGGAAGATGTAGTTGATTAATATGACCATTTATGCTTCCATTTACAGGAAACATAACCAACTGTAGGGTAAAATGGCTGTTGCACCATTATTTATTTACAGTTTTGTATATAGCGCAGCATATTCCATTGCGCTTTACATTTGGAAACAACAGTGTTTTAACAAACTGGGTAGATTCAAACAGACACGGAGGTAGGAGGGTCGTGCTCGCAAGCTTACAATCTATAGGGAACATGGTCCAGCATTGCCATCTCACTGCACTGGTACCACAAGCTAGATTCTTGGCATGACTTTCCTGTATTTGGGCCGGCTTCCTTTGAGTGCTTTCCCGCAGTCTAAAAACATACCGGCAGTAATGGATGTGAAGGATTTAAAGGTTTCTGAAAACTGCCATTAAATATAACGATCTGTGATTTCAGGGACATGAACAGCTACTGTCCTTATCCCACGTGGATCAATGTGTGATTTATATGTTCTCAACATTTTTGTGAGAAAAGCTTCGGAATGTAGTCGTATGGAGATCAGTCCAGTTACAGGACTGGAATTACTAATAGGATACTTTCTGTAAATACGCACAAAATAAACACTCAGCTAATTAGTCACTTGGCATTAATTCCCATCTCAGCTCTTGGCAAGTACTGGGTTAAGCTTTCATTGCTACCTAAACCCGCAGTTCAGGTTTGGATACTCTCACACACACCAGCGAAGAAATTCCGGAAGCATGCAATGGGTTATATATGGATGAGAGTTTGGAATTATATAATTTTCTTTGATGGTGTACTAACAATAGTGAAGTAAAGTAAAACCTATGGTCACAGCCACCAGTGGACTATGTAATCTGAATGGAGGTGATTGCACGGTTGTTTCCCATAATTCCAGTATAGATATTTCTTTGGCCAATGTTGCTTACATAGCAGCGGTTAGAGCTGTAATAAACTTTACAACGTTTAGAAAACGAGCAAGTATATGCTTAAATCATTTCACTGTCGTACACTTCGTGTAAATACTACATCTTAACAGCTTTGAGTGTTTGCTCGGAATATTAAAATAAAAACTTCTGAGTAAGCACTATGCCAAGTCTACATACGAATTGAGGGTTGAAATCTTAAACAAAATTTGAGAGACCCCTGTGTAGTATTTGCAGAAAGCTTTCCAAAGATCCTTTTCGACAACTGTGTTTTATTAACATTTAGCGCAGCACAGAGACGCTCGCTAAACAGGTTGGAGCTTTAGCTGTGCAAACTGATCTCAAACAATTTGAGGCATAAAGATCAATGGGGTCCTAATTAATTATGTGACTTCCATTAATTTGCTTTAAAAGTAGTACTCATTAACGATCTTAATATACAGTACAAACTTATTATCAAACTAGTACAGAGGAGCTCACAAACACACACATCTTTTATTTTTCCCACTCATGACAAATTAGTTTAAGTGTTTTAAGTGTTTCAATTGCTTAGATTACAAACTTTGTCTTGCAATATCATTATTTAAGCAACCAAAGCAATTTTCTTCCATAGGAGGTAACAAAATTCATAACTATACACTATTGTATAGCACATGGTCTATGGCTGATGGCTGCCTTGATTACATATACTGTAGAAGATGGTGTTTGCAACACATTTGTGTAATTTTAAATGAAGATAAATCCATAAATATGAATGACAATGCATGTATTAACGCATTTGATAGGAGTTTAATTCTATTTCAATTTTTTTTACTAAAAATGCATCATTACAAAACAGGAAGATGTCTTGCTCAAGCCACATGCATATGTAAGTGTTTGTTAAAATCATAACAATGAGTTTACATTGTGCCTCCTATTGGAGATAAAAGTACATTTTCCACTATCTTGGTAGGCATCAGATGAACTGAAACATCAGAAGCATAATATTATAGGAGGTGTGACTACTAAATAATGAGACTGATGCTGCATCCACACACTGCTGCATTCTTATTTCCCATTGGTCAAAGCTATGTTGTAGCTCATTATCTGTCTGCTGTATCAACAGTTCCATTAGTTTGTTCGGTACTTATGTAGTATCTGGGCTGCCGATTTTTTGATTGTATGCCTTAAGTTAAGGCATACAATCAGATGCGATGCGATGCGATGAGATGCGATGACCCGATTTTTCCATAGGATTCAATGTTAAAATGGACTGAGTCCATTTTAACATGAAATTCAATGGGAAAAAGGGGTCCTTTTCATACCCCTACTATCCAAGTGGGCATGGAGTTGGATATAAACCTGTGGCGAGCGTAGCGAGCCACCGAGCCCGAAGCGTGGCGAGCGAAGCGAGCCCCGCGAGGGGACGGTATTCTGTGTCCCCTCGCGGGGCTCGCTACGCTCGCCACGCTTCGGGCTCGGTGGCTCGCTACGCTCGCCACAGGTTTATATCCAACTCCATGCCCACTTGGATAGTAGGGGTATGAAAAGGACCCCTTTTTCCCATTGAATTCCATGTTAAAATGGACTCAGTCCATTTTAACATTGAATCCTATGGAAAAATCGGGTCCATCGCATCGCATCGCATCGCATGCGATTTGGTCGGGTGCGATGCGATGCGATGGACCCGATTTCAAAATCGGCAGCCCAGTTACTACATAAGTACCGTTTGTTCTTTATCTCAGTAACGGATTCAAAATGGGTTCTCTTGAGTAAAGATGTGTCTTTCTGGAAATGAACGTATGTCTGGCGAGTATAAAGAGTGCTCTAATGTTTCTCGGCCAGAGAGCTCTGTGTGCTGGTGCATTGTCCTGAGGTTCTTGGGTTGGAATATCTCCCAGGACCTAAAATGGGGGTACAACTCTGCAGTCATCAGAGCCCAGCAGAGGCTGTTCCTCTTGATTAAATAAAAAAATTGGTGAACCACATCCGATGCGGTCTCTATAGTGTACTGATAACCTTTCAATCAGTATTTAGTTTGTGGGGAGAGGTGGAAATCTCTCTCCCCCAAACGAAATACTGATTGAAAGGTTATCAGTACACTATAGAGACCACGCCGGATGTGGTTCCCCAATTTTTTTATTCAATCGGTGGTGGGTTTGGTAAACCCAGGAAGACTTAGTGTGGCTGCAGTCAAGGGGCGCATTACCCCTCGTACACCCATAACTGCTGTTCTTCTTGAGGCAACTCAGGAAGTTCAATGTCCCTCAGAAGCGGTTGCTTCACTTCTACTCCGCGATTGTCGGGTCTGTGTTAAGCTCCTCGATCATATTCTGGTATGTAACCATCAATGAGGGGGGCCAACGCAGGCTACAAAGGGTGGTGAAATTGGCTAAAAAATTAATTACTGACCTCACCCCTGTTCAGGACCTGTCCCTGTCCAGAGTCAAGAAACGCATCGGAAAAATCGCAGAAGACCACCTGCATCTTTGTCACGACTTGCTCAAAATGCTTCCATCTGACAGATGCCTTAGTGCCATCCCTGTAAAGTCAACTAGATGCCATAATAGCTTATTTCCCCAAGCAGTCAACCAACTGAACAAGTCTAGCTTTTTAACCCCATCTACAAGTGTATCAGATGAAACAGCCATGTTGGGCGTACTACGAAGGTTTACACGCTGGGAGGTGAGCAATAGGCTGGCCCTGGTGCTTTCCACCAACAGCTCCATGCTTAATATGAGGGGTAGGCCTGGGGATAGTTGTAGGGGTGGTGGGCCTGGTCCAGGTGTTCTCATGGCAAAGGTGAGTTGAGGACACAATGTTCCTAAGTTTAGTGGTTGGAAGTAAGTCCTTCTGTAGTAATGTTGGTCCATTCTTTGCTTTCTGGTTTCCTTCGGTATAATGCCGGTATAACGCTTCTATTGATTTAAAGCTAACCATTTATAACTAGACCTTTCAGATAATAGACCTCTAGCGTCCTAAAAGACTAGCGTCCTAAAAGACTAGCGTCCAAACCTATACTGAACAGAAAGATGAGTTTTCATCTCTAGAAACATGAAAAACAGTGGTAATTCTGACAAATTGTATCAATTTGTTAAAATAAATGGATTTAACTAAACAATTGTTTTTGTCCATTGTTTGGGAGCAAATGGTTGATGGTCATTTGCTCCAATATATTTCCATATATGTGTTCCACCAGACAGATTGGACAGAAATCTTTAGGCGTGTACCCAGCTTATTTCCCTAGCAGAAGATAAGATTTAATATTGATCCACGTGACTGTGGTACTTTAACACTTCCTCCTAAGAAAAAGGGAACTATTCATCCAAACTGACCCTCCGCTTTACTCTGTTTAATAAAAGCCAATAATTATAACCGTTTCAGCAATGGGGAATACATTTATTATTATATGCCAAAGCTGATCTTTCAAAAAGACTGAACACATACAATATGTATAGATGTTGTATGTACAGTATATGCAGGAGAAATATGATACACTAGGGGAAAATATGTGTATGAAAACTATGAACATGTGTTCTGTGCTTTGTAGCTTTAACAATGCAATGTGTCACATAAAATATGTGCCCTCAGTGATCAGCAATCTGCCCTTAAAAAAAAAAAAAAAAAAAAAATTCAATTGAACACAAAAGAACACAACTTGCTTAGTGCATACTTGTGCTCAGCTAAGTCTTGGATGCCTCCAAATTCCATGCTGCTTGTCTGCATACTACTCCCAGCAACTAATACAGCCAGGCATAGAACCAGCTCATTATTTTGTACACACATCACAGTACATATACCCCTTTCACATCGCTAAGCCATATTGGAGCTGGGAACTTGGCTCTGACCCGAGTCCAGGGCTTTCACATTAAACCCAGGTTGCTATATAAAATTGAAACCAGCTTTAGAGGATAATTCAGCATGGATGCTGATGTGATATGGTGCAACTCGAGCAACTGCACTTGCGTACCGTTTGCATATGGTTCTTAACCCCTTCACGACATTTGACGTATATATACACGTCATGGCCGGGAAGTACTTCCCGACACATGAAGTATATATACGTCATGACTTTAAACTGTCACTGCGTCTAGAGACGCAGTGACAGAGGGACGATGTCTGCTGTCCCTGACAGCAGACATGTCCCTGCATGCCCAGGGGGGGCTGCGATGCCGCCCCCCCGTCGGCGATCGCTGTGATTGGCTGTTCAGTGTGAACAGCCATTCACAGCGTTTTCCTGTGTTACCAGCGAATCAGACGCTCGGTAACACAGGTGTCAATCACCGCCGGGCGTCAGGGGGCATGAGGGGGTCATCGGTGACGATGACACCTCACCCCACCCTCACCCCACCTGCCCCCAAGGCTGTGATTGGTCCGTGGGACCCACGGACCAATCACAGCCAAGGCGCGACATTTAAACTAACGGTGACTGCGCTGCAGACGCCATTCCGGTCTGGAATAGCGTGCAGAGCGGTCACCGTGCCTATCTGCCGTGATACTGACCTGATCCTTGCTAATACTTACCTGATCCTTGCAAATACCTTACCTGATCACTTGATCACTGCTTGTAGCGTGCTGGACGCTTCCTGGATCTGACTTCCTGAGACTTCCTGCTGCTGCTGCAGTGTGATAGAGAGATAGAGAGAGAGATAGAGAGAGATAGAGAGATAGTGACAGAGAGAGCTATATTTTGTGTCTGCTACCCCCCCTTTTTGGGGGTGCAGGGTTTTTTTATATATAAATAACTGTCAGTGCTGCTGCTGCAGTGTCATAGAGTGATAGATAGTGATAGATAGTGATAGATAGAGAGATTTGTGTCTGCTACCCCCCCTTTTTGGGGGTGCAGGTTTTTTTTTTATATATATAACTGTCAGTGCTGCTGCTGCAGTGTCATAGAGTGATAGATAGTGATAGATAGTGAGAGATAGAGAGAGATAGTGACAGAGAGTGATAGAGAGTGTATATTTTGTGTCTGCTACCCCCCCTTTTTGGGGGTGCAGGTTTTTTTTTATACATATAACTGTCAGTGCTGCTGCTGCAGTGTCCTAGAGTGATAGATAGTGAGAGATAGAGAGAGATAGTGACAGAGAGTGATAGAGTGTATATTTTGTGTCTGCTACCCCCGCCTTTTGTGCTGATCACTATATCTGAGGTGATCAGCAACTTTTTGGGGGCGCAGAGGTTTTTTTTTTTAATATATACCTGTCAGTTGCTGCCAGTTGCACTGTCAGTTGCACCAAAGGTTGTGCACCTGCTGCCCCTCACTGGTAATCAGTGTCGCATCACTGATCACCTTTTTTTTTTTTTGTGGGTGCTGTGTGGTCTTTTTTTAATTTTTTTTTTACACACACTGTGATTTTGTGGGTGTCCTGTGGCCACTGTGCGCTGATCAGTGACGTACATCACTGATCAGCTTTTTCGGCACAGGGTTGATCTATTTTTTTTTTTTTTGATCAAATTCCTGTTGCCTTTGAGCGCTGTTCAGTGACGGACATTACTGACCAACATCTGTGCTCAATTTTTGGCGCAGGACCTTTTTTTTTGTTTTTTTAACCCCTTCAATTTTTTTTTTTTTAACCCCTTCAATTTTTTTTTTTTTTGTATAAAGTATTTTTTTTTTTTTTGTATAAAGTATTTTTTTTTTCTGCACTACATACACACTACACACTACATACCCCCCGGGTTGAAATAAAGTTTGTACCCCCCCCTACACTATACACGTGTTGAAACATTTCACTACCAGTAACACAAAAATAAAAATGGCATCCCAAATGTCATCCCAGTCATCCAGAAGAATGTATTCAGTGGAGGAGGCATATGCCATGCTTGCCTCTGACTCTGACACAGCCAGTGAGGCAAGCGGGGAATTTGAAGGATTCGTCTTAAGCTCCTCTTCCTCCTCTGGTGATGAGGGACCCCCTCAAAGACGCCCCCGTAGAGCAGCTGAGACCCCCCCAATAATTGATCTCGTATGGACCCCACCACCAGACAATTTTGAGCCCCAGGTTCCTGAGTTTTTGGCCATGCCAGGAATCCAATTTGATTCCACAGGTCTCAGAGAAATTGACTTTTTCAAATTATTTTTCTCTGATGATTTTATAAATTTAATGGTGGACCAAACTAATTTATATGCCCAGCAGTTTATTGCTCAAAACCCCACATCATCATTTGCTAGGTGGACCCCTGTAGATGCAGTAGAGATGATGACGTTTTGGGGTCTGGTGTTTCATATGGGCATAGTAAAAAAGCCACAAATTAGGCAATATTGGAGTACAGATGTTCTGTACAGCACCCCATTTTACCGTATGGCCATGACTCGGACTCGTTTTGAGGCAATCCATAAATTTATACATTACACCGATAATGCACAGTGCCCACCCAGAGATGATCCCACCTTTGACAGGCTATTCAAAGTCAGGCCGGTCATTGATCATTTCAGTGCCAAATTTGCAGAGCTATACATCCCTGATAAATGTATTAGCATCGACGAGTCCCTTATACATTTTAAAGGAAGGGTTAAATTCCGCCAGTACCTTCCCAGTAAGAGGGCAAGGTATGGCATAAAAATGTATAAGCTGTGTGAAAGCACCACAGGGTACACCCACAAGTTTAGGGTATATGAAGGGAAGGATTCAAGAATTGAACCGCCAGAATGCCCCCCCTCCCTCGTAGGTGTTAGTGGAAAAATTGTCTGGGATTTAATGCACCCCTTCCTGGATAAGGGTTATCACCTCTATGTGGATAACTTTTACACCAGCATCCCCCTGTTTAAGGCCCTTGGTTCAAGAGGTACAGCAGCTTGCGGTACTGTGCGTAAGAACCAAAGAGGCCTCCCAAAAACGCACATTGCCCAAGTAATGAGAAGGGGTGAAAGCAGGGGAATATGCACCGAAAATATGTTGTTGGTCAAATATAAGGACAAGAGGGATGTCCTTATACTGACAACAATTCATGGAGACAGTACCACCTCCATCCCTGTACGAGGTACCAGTACCCACACCTCAAAACCAAATTGTATCCTAGATTACAATAAGTACATGGGCGGAGTGGATCTTTCAGATCAGGTACTGAAGCCGTACAGTGCCCTGCGGAAAACAAATATCTGGTACAAGAAGCTGGCCGTGTATATCATCCAGATGGCACTGTATAACGCTTACGTGCTATTCCAATCTACCGGCCAGAGGGGGACATTTATGCACTTTCAAGAGGAAGTCATAAAGGGCCTAATATTTGGGAACCAGCAGGCAGAGGGCCCCAGTACTTCTAGTACTGGCCCCCGTATTGTACCAGGGCAGCATTTTCCCAACGAAATCCCCTCCACTGCAAGAAAGGGCAGGACACAAAAAAGGTGCAAAGTTTGCTATAAAAAGGGAATAAGAAAGGAAACTATTTTCCACTGTGAAACTTGCCCCGACAAACCCGGCCTATGTATAAAGGAGTGTTTCAAAATATACCACACATCTATGGATTATTAGGTTCATCATTTCACCGTGCTTCGGGGGTCTTGCTAATGCCACATAGCACCCACCATTCATTCCACCAGAATCTGAGCTGCAAAATCCAAAAATCACTCCTTCCCTTCTGAGTCCTGCCATGCACCCAACTGGTATTTTTTGGTCACATGTGAGGCATTGCCGTACTCTGGAGAAATGGTGGCACAGATTTTGGGGTGCTTTGTCTCCTTCATTCCTTGTGAAAATGACAAATTTTGAGCCAGAAGTACATTTTTGTGTAAAAAAAATGTAATTTTTCATTTTCACAGCCCAGTTGTACCAAAATTGGTGAAACCCCTGGGGGTTTGAAATGTACACTATACCCCTAGATGAATTCCCTGAGGGGTGTAGTTTGCAAAATGGGGTCACTTGTGGGGGGGGGTTCCACTGTATTGGTAATGCAACATAGCACCCACCATTCATTCCACCAAAATCTGTGCTCCAAAATCCAAAAATCACTCCTTCCCTTCTGAGTCCTGCCATGCACCCAACTGGTATTTTTTGGTCACATGTGAGGCATTGCCGTACTCTGGAGAAATGGGGGCACAGATTTTGGGGTGCTTTGTCTCCTTCATTCCTTGTGAAAATGAAAAATTTTGAGCCAGAAGTACATTTTTGTGTAAAAAAAATGTAATTTTTCATTTTCACAGCCCAGTTGTACCAAAATTGGTGAAACCCCTGGGGGTTTGAAATGTACACTATACCCCTAGATGAATTCCCTGAGGGGTGTAGTTTGCAAAATGGGGTCACTTGTGGGGGGGGGTTCCACTGTATTGGTAATGCAACATAGCACCCACCATTCATTCCACCAAAATCTGTGCTCCAAAATCCAAAAATCACTCCTTCCCTTCTGAGTCCTGCCATGCACCCAACTGGTATTTTTTGGTCACATGTGAGGCATTGCCGTACTCTGGAGAAATGGGGGCACAGATTTTGGGGTGCTTTGTCTCCTTCATTCCTTGTGAAAATGAAAAATTTTGAGCCAGAAGTACATTTTTGTGTAAAAAAAATGTAATTTTTCATTTTCACAGCCCAGTTGTACCAAAATTGGTGAAACCCCTGGGGGTTTGAAATGTACACTATACCCCTAGATGAATTCCCTGAGGGGTGTAGTTTGCAAAATGGGGTCACTTGTGGGGGGGGTTCCACTGTATTGGTAATGCAACATAGCACCCACCATTCATTCCACCAAAATCTGTGCTCCAAAATCCAAAAATCACTCCTTCCCTTCTGAGTCCTGTCATGCACCCAACTGGTATTTTTTGGTCACATGTGAGGCATTGCCGTACTCTGGAGAAATGGGGGCACAGATTTTGGGGTGCTTTGTCTCCTTCATTCCTTGTGAAAATGACAAATTTTGAGCCAGAAGTACATTTTTGTGTAAAAAAATGTAATTTTTCATTTTCACAGCCCAGTTGTACCAAAATTGGTGAAACCCCTGGGGGTTTGAAATGTACACTATACCCCTAGATGAATTCCCTGAGGGGTGTACTTTGCAAAATGGGGTGACTTGTGGGGGGGTTCCACTGTATTGGTGCTTTGGGAGTCTTGCTAATGCAACATGGCACCCACCATTCATTCCACCAAAATCTGTGCTGCCAAATCCAAAAATCACTCCTTCCCTTCTGAGTCCTGCCATGCGCCCAACTGGTATTTTTTGGTCACATGTGAGGCATTGCCGTACTCGGGAGAAATTGGGGCACAGATTTTGGGGTGCTTTGTCTCCTTCATTCCTTGTGAAAATGAAAAATTTTGAGCCAAAACTGCATTTTTGTGTAAAAAAATGTAATTTTTCATTTTCACTGCCCAGTTGTATCAAAATTGGTGAAACCCCTGGGGGTTTGAAATGTACACTATACCCCTAGATGAATTCCCTGAGGGGTGTACTTTGCAAAATGGGGTGACTTGTGGGGGGGTTCCACTGTATTGGTGCTTTGGGAGTCTTGCTAATGCAACATGGCACCCACCATTCATTCCACCAAAATCTGTGCTGCAAAATCCAAAAATCACTCCTTCCCTTCTGAGTCCTGCCATGCGCCCAACTGGTATTTTTTGGTCACATGTGAGGCATTGCCGTACTCGGGAGAAATTGGGGCACAGACTTTGGGGTGCTTTGTCTCCTTCATTCCTTGTGAAAATGAAAAATTTTGAGCCAGAACTGCATGTTTGTGTAAAAAAATGTAATTTTCCATTTTCACATCCCAGTTGTACCAAAATTGGTGAAACCCCTGGGGGTTTGAAATGTACACTATACCCCTAGATGAATTCCCTGAGGGGTGTAGATTGCAAAATGGGGTGACTTGTGGGGGAGGTTCCTAACTTTTAGCACTTATGGTGCCTAGAAACCTACATGGTGCCTAAAAAAAAATCTCATAAAAAGGAGGCTCCAAAATCAAGTAGGTGCTCCTTCTATTATGAAGCCTGTGGTTTGGTCAACGTGCACACTAGGGCCACATATAGGATATTTTTGAAAACAAAAGAATTGGGGGAATCAATTTTTAGTCACATTTCTCTAGTAAAATCTACTGTATTCGTTAGAAAAATGTATTAAAATTGAAACTCTGCAAAAAAAAAGAAATTTTGAAATTTCACCTACACTTTGTTTTAATTCCTGTGAAACACCTAAAGGGTTAACAAACTTCCAAAATGCTGTTTTGAATACTGTGAGGGGTGCAGTTTTTGAAATGGCATCATTTATGGGGGTGTCTCACATACAAGTCCCTCAAAGTCACATCAGAACTGAACTGGTCCCTAAAAAAATCAGTGTTTGAAATTTTCTTGAAAATTTGAGAATTTGCTAGTCATATTTGAAGCCTCCTAGTGTCCAAAAAAATGAAAAGGAGGTTGAAATAATGATGGCAACATAAAGTAGACATATGGTCTTTGTTAGTTATTAACTATTTTGAGTGGTATGATTATTTGTCTCACAAGCAGAAAATGTGACATTTTGCATATTGCTAAATTTTCCATTTTTTCACGATATTTTGGTATTTTTCACAAAAAAACACAGACTGTATCGACCAAAATTTACCACTAACTTGAAGTACAATGTGTCACGAGAAAACAATCTCAAAATCACTGGGATAAGTAAAAGCAAAAAAAAGTTATCCCCACTTAAGTGAGACATGTCAGATTTGAAAAAAAGGGCTCTGTCATGAAGGCACAAACTGGCTCTGTCATGAAGGGGTTAAATGCGGCTGGAGTTTTAGCGACAGTAAGCCAGTGTTTGGGTGTGGAAACTGGCTGTTTCTGAAAAAATGGTGTTTGAGGAGGGTCTGTGTAGTCAGCGAAGACCACCCCCACCCTGTTTCAGTCGCAGATTAGTGGAAGCCTCAGAACTACTCACAATTGAACAGATGGTAAAAAAAAATTGATGCTTCAGGAATTGCGAAAAAGGATAGAGTTTCATTCATGATTCTTTCACAATTAGCAAGGGGCATATTCTCTCTCTGTCTGGGCGGCGGCTTTCTCCTCACAGTCCGCTGCAAATGTTCACATTAGCGATACGATGAAGTAGACCCTTATGGGGTTATTTATTAAAGCTCCAGTATTTTCTCTCTCTGGGAGCTTTGATAAATACCCCCCCTTAATGTTAAATTAAATTCCACCTAATTCTGTATTTTATGTTATGGATGGAATGGTCTAAATTCCACCTCCAATAAGGAGAGTCGCTTCATACAAACCTACTTCAGGTTACCCATCACATACCAGGTGAACCATATACTACAGCTGAACTTTGATAAAATCTCTGTTTTCACTGTTTGTAATGAAATTTTTTGTAATAAGCAAGTGTCAGCCACCACAACTGCATGAAGATTGAAAAATATACATGAGCAATGATTATTACTCTGACTACACACTGAATCATAGTCGCAGAATAAATATTTATTCTTTTTTGTTTTTTATATATTTTGCAGCACAAAAACTCCTACCTTGTAATCAGGGTTGTGTTTGACTATGGCTGGAATTACACATTATGGTACTAAAATAATTTAAAAGCATAGCTCCATCATTATGGAGTTTGTTTGTTTTTTATTGTTAAATGCACAAAATGTGAACAAAAGGCCTCCAAAAACCTGTCCGACTTGTCTGAGACACAAGTCGGACCCGATTTCCCTTCAGCTTCCCTGGCAGCTCCCCAGGTGTCCTCACATCCTATTTTGCCCTTGATGTCCCATTTTTTACAGGCGATAAATCGTATGCAATTTATCGCATGTAAAAGGACTCCCCGAAAGCCTCTAGGGCAGTGGTTCCCAAACTGTGTGCCGTGGCTCCCTGGGGTGCCTCGGGACACATGCAGGGGTGCCGCGGCTTGGTGGTCCAGGACCAACTCAAACTATTAATGGTTAATTATTTAGGAGCAAAACCAGTGTTGGTGGCTGCCAATCATAGAATGTGTACAAACAGAAGCAAATCCTGCCCTTTACCACATATCTGCCTCTAAGAATCGCATATAAACCCAATCTAATTAATTTTTTTTGGACCTAGGGATGCCGTGAAAAAAATTCTGATTCTCTTGGGTGCCGTGAATCAAAAAAGATTGGGAACCTCTGCTCTAGGGGAATTGAATGCGATACCCACGATGTGCTGCTGATGGGTCCGATTCAGATTTATCCTTAGGGAGCATGTTCAATCTCTGGATCCAATCCAATGCGCGGTCAGATGTAAAACACCTGCGATTTGGTCAATTTTCATCCAGTTTATCAGCACGATCTGACAGATTCGGATGAAAAGAGGCCAAATCGCACTAACGTATGGCCAGCTTTAGAGGCTTGTTTGTACAGGAATACCCACCCTCCCTTTCTCAAAGCAGTGTGCTCTTCCCTAGTTGTACAATTAGATTTACTAATGACTGCATCTTCCGCCTACCTATATCCAGTGGTATACAAACATAAATTGGTAGCAGAACATAACCATTTATTTAAAAGATCAGACCTTTTCTGCAAGTCTTATGCTAGGTACACACCAGAACAATCATGCTTGTGATCAGATCGTGAGACGATAATACGATGGTCGCACGATCTGTTGGAGCACACAATCTACATACGATCCAATTACGATCTGTACTCAGTTGAATGGATCGTTTACAAATCCTGACTGCAGCAGGTAGGATCTCCAAAACAACCAAACAACCAGCGGAGACGAGCACCGGATCAGAATCGGATCTAAAACATGTACAATTTACATACAATCGGTCGAGATTGCATCGAAATTGGGGGAATTGAGGCTAAATTGTCCTGGTGTGTACCCAGCACTAATCTATCACTGATAATTATTGACCTGGCAACAGTTATCACATCAGAATTAATTTTAAAGGTATGGAAGCTGGTTAAAGCTTTTTAAACTGGTTTAAAGACTTGAAGCTTTTAAAGGCGAGACAGTCGCCAAGCACAGCTGCTGCAAAATTACTAGGAAAACAGCTGACAGGTATATAAAAAATTAAAAAAAACTGGGGCGCATGAGCTTCAACCCAGTGACAGAGTAGGAGTTGCAGGAAAAAAAAAGAAAGGGGTAATTTGAAGAACGCTGCAAGCCATTATGGTGATAGAAAAGTTCTTTTAATTTTATATTATATATTTTTATTTATGTTTTATTATAGAATGTATTTTAAATATTTTGTTTTATTTAATGTCTTTTTTTTTTTTTTATAAAAAAAAACATAATTCCGGATCACAGGATTGGCAAAGACAGTGATAATATGCATTTGATAAACTGACCTTGGGAAATTTTACAGCACATATACCTCTATGTTAAGGCCAATATGATGATCTGCAGAGAGAACAAGGCAGCTTCACTGTTCTCTGAATAAGAAATTCTATAAAAAAAATCCCTTCTAACATTAGAGATTCATTGGTTGCGTCCTATAAATAATAGATGCTCTTTTCTACTCCACTGAACTCACTCGACCTACATTATATGCAGTTGCTAACCTTGCCAAGGTTATGGGGGAACCTATAGCATCACTGCTTCCTGTTCTTTATTTAGCCTTCTGATACATTTCCCTTCCTATTCTAGCATCAAAGCGCATAAAAATACAAAAAAAAAATGCTATTTAAAACCTCGACAATACAAAAATATTTTAAAAAAATTATATATCTAAAAAATATGAAAGCTTTGAAAAAAAGATTTTGACAACATGGCATAATGGAACCAGGACTGAAAGGGCCAGGCAAACTTAACTTCTAACAAATTGCTCCAGACAGCAACTGCCATAAAACCAGTACGAGAGGAAACACGGGGCACTGCTTCACAAGATCACTGGCAAATGTAACTGAAAAATAATAGATCCATCGACAGACAAAGTTCCCAATCGGATTCACACTGTGCTATGGAATATGACAACTGTGATTGTTACAGTTTCTTCAATAAAACAATAGGATAATCTCTTCCACTGGGAAATACTCCTTGCTATGTACATTTCATGAAAAAGGTCTGCAATAACCAACAGTTTATGTATTTCATTGTAAAACCATAAACTCCCATGTGTGTTCCATAATAAATGAGCTTGTAAAAGTGCCAGTATACATTTCCATTCATTTTAGGACCATGGACATAGCCATAAGGATACTGCTGACTCTTTCTAGTTTTAAGACATGTTGGGAAATGAGGACAATAAGAGCACATAAACAAAGCTCCGGCACAGCCGCATGTCCGCACCAGATTTAACAAATTGAATAGGAGTGACTAGGATCAGATTGAAATTAAACCCTTATGCTATTCTGTAGATATAAAGCTCAAGTTAGTCCTGTCTGCAGCCGCAGAGGTTCTGCCTGTAACAATGTACTGTATCTCAGGCCCTTTGCTATTGCCAGTTAATAAAGTATGCTTCAAGACTAGTTTAGAACACAAAGCCAATACAGAATATAAAAAAATAGAAACATGTCAAATAGCATAAAAATTGCCAAAAACTGAACTGAGATCTATTCTCAGCTAACTGCAAAAGGCATGCAGCCTGTTCTCTGCATATGGAAATTACACATTTTGTGTGTGACATTTATTTTTTACCTTAACCGAAATGCTTGGGACCACAAGTATTTCGGATAAGGGATTTTTCCGGTTTTATATAATATTGGAGCTTGAAAAATGTTGAGAAACCGAAACGTTGCTCGTGACCCCAGGGTTCCTGACTTTTTGTAACAAGTCCTGCGAGTGCCGCCATTCATTCTTGTCTAATTTTATAATAATTATATATATATATATATATATATATATATATATATATATATATATATATATATATATATATATATATATACATATATACACAGTAGCTCCCGTGAGGGAAAACAGCACTCACCAGACTTTATGCAATAAAGGTATAAAGGAACAGGGTGTCCCAGGTTTAATAGTTCTTACTTGGAGCCTGCCGACGTTTCGGTCCAACACGGACCCTTATCAAGGCAGAAGGTGTCCAAACGTGTCAACAGCAACAGCAGTACAGCAGTAAAGGGGTAACAGTCGTCCCTGTTACCCCTTTACTGCTGTACTGCTGTTGCTGTTGACACGTTTGGACACCTTCTGCCTTGATAATGGTCCGTGTTGGACCGAAACGTCGGCAGGCTCCAAGTAAGAACTATTAAACCTGGGACACCCTGTTCCTTTATACCTTTATTGCATAAAGTCTGGTGAGTGCTGTTTTCCCTCACGGGAGCTACTGTATCTACATAGTACTGTCCCTTGTGGACACTGCTATATATACGGCACCCTAGCGGTTACCATTTATGTGGGTGAGAGTGCAGGTCTTGTACACATACATATACATATATATATATATATATATATATATATATATATATATATATATATATATATATATATATATATATATATATATATATATACACGAGGATGATGAGGCGGCACTCCAAGGGTTTAAGAAGAGACTGACACAATTGTGTTCTGCTTCCAACGTTTCAAATCTTTTACTAGATTTTTCGTCAGGGATAACAAGTACAGTAAACAGTTCTTACCTTTATAGGATCAGACACCAAGTGAAACACAGTCTCCCGAGGGCAGCGTGCAAAGGATCCCCTACTGATGACGTCATCAGTAGGGGATCCTTTGCACGCTGCCCTCGGGAGACTGTGTTTCACTTGGTGTCTGATCCTATAAAGGTAAGAACTGTTTACTGTACTTGTTATCCCTGACGAAAAATCTAGTAAAAGATTTGAAACGTTGGAAGCAGAACACAATTGTGTCAGTCTCTTCTTAAACCCTTGGAGTGCCGCCTCATCATCCTCGTATCAATACAGCCCTACACCAGAGCTGGGGGAAGGCAACCAGGTTACTTCATATCAAGTTTACGGAGTGCCGGTCCTTTGGACAGATTATATATATATATATATATATATATATATATATATATATATATATATATATATATATATATATATATATATATATATATATATATATATATATATATATATATATATATATAAGCACTTACCCCCTCTGTGTAGAAGAAATTGAAGCCAGCACTCAGCGATGTAAGTGAAAAAACAAAAGAACTTTTATTGCAAACACATAATTGCAATAAATGACAGCTGTAGAGACCTGACAGCCGTTTCAACTGCTCCCAGGCAGTTTTCATCAGAGGTGTGTGTGTGTATGGCACTCGGGGGCGGCTTGTAGGAAAGAACGACAACTGACAGAGAGGTAGCAGCAACGTTTCAATGATACTTAATTTTCTTCAGGCTGATGACAAAGTTATATATATATATATATATAGGTACTTATGTATTATCTGGGCTCCCATGTTAAATGCACCCCATTTTTTTCATACCCCTACTATCCAACTACGCATGGAGTTGATTTTATATAGTGTGGCGAGCGCAGCGAGCCACCGTGCCCGAAGCGTGGCGAGCGCAGCGAGCCCCGCGAGGGGATGCGGTCTCATAAGAAAAACGGAAGCCCAGATATTACATAAGTACCGTACATTGTCATCCATGCCATTTCATTTTTGGGGGGCCAATCAGAATCAGTGAAAACAGCCGTGTATTTGCCCAATGTGAATTCACAGCAATTTTGCAGATTTACACGGTTTTCTCCGATGCTAGATATTTTCGTCCGAGCCCCCCCCCCCCCCCCCCAAACAAAAAAAATTGCCATATCGAATAGGGCAAGTCAAATTTGCCCCCCAAAAATGGCCTAAAATTGCAGATTTTCCGCATGTCGATACTATAGCCCCGGATTGAATACCCCCTTATTAGGAGGAGAGAAACTATCCATATGACTTACAGTAAGCACAATTATTCTAGTAAAGATACCATACCATATTACATATGCTAAAGATTTCAATGGATGTTTAATTTACAAGTCTATGTTTTATACCAGCTTTTGGCAAATTAATTATAGACTGTGGCATAGCCTTTGTAACATGTTCACTTACGGTTAAATGATGCTGCCTCCCGCCAAGCAAACTAGAAAATGAACTCCGGAATATGACCCAAATTAAGGTCAAGCTGCAATACCTATATGTTGATAGGAAGCAGCTGGCAAAGCATCATGGGGAATATGATTCATCAATGATTAAAGTGTTTTGAGGTAGGGATGGGGGAGGGTGCATTTAGTTTTTTATTTCATTTGCCCGCTGAATATTTCAGCATACGTGTGCACATAAATGGACAATAGCTGTTAGAATACAGTATGTACAGAAAACATGAAACACTACTGTAATGGTATATAAGTTAAAAGATAAAAAGATGATGTTACATAATCAGAAATAAATCACATCTGCCCTGAAATAAATTGCACAATAAACAGTGTTGTCAAAATCAAAATCATAATCAAGAAACTGTATGTATTTAGAAAGAAGGGAGTTTTATAAGACCCCGGAGTAGGTGCCAAGTTACTATCCCTTATCCAAGCAAAATGCAAGAATCACTCCTACGTTAGGGGCTGCACCAATATTTATGAGACTGGTGCCAGAGAGTGATGAAACTAAACCAAGATTGGTCCTACTCACTGAGCGGAACATCTACAGACACAACCTGGAACCAGATAAATAATAATTTGATTAAATAATAAATTACCACAGCTGGCGTGCATGATGTACTACACATGTGAGTAATAGGTAAACAAAGGCTTTCTTTTCCACGTAAACTGCTGCTTATTGATGCGGTATAAATTCCTCACAAAATGACCGCTGCAAAGATTATCCATTTATTTGTATGGTTTCTTTGCTATAAAAGCACCATTCTGATCACAAACAGCTGAGTGCTGCAGTGTGTGTGGGTGATGTGTTAATATTTTATAGGGATTGTGAAGCTATTAATCAGCACACCGTAATAGGAATATCTTTTACTCTCTATATACCGGGCAACCTAAAAGTACATTAGATTAACCCTTTGAGTGCCAAAATAGCCTTTATAAATGCCAGCGTTGCTCACAGCGACGTTCTTTTTTTGGGTGCAATATTTAATTCAATTCAATTAATTGGCCAGTATACAATGCTGTGGGCAAGTTGTTTAAAGCTCACTGGGTCAGTATTCAACTGATCCCTCTGCAGACGCCGATTCCCCCTTGGTCCGTTTTTGGTTTATGCGGCCGCCAAAACAGCGAAACTCTTGGCTAAATGCAGCGGGCTTCCTCTGCATTAGCCGCGAGCCTCACTGATTGGGGGAGTCCTCATTGTCCTCTGACAGTGAGGATCTCTCCTGGAACATTGAATAGAGTGAGTGGCCGTTGTGGGGGTTAAACAGCGAGGACCGCTTTTTTTCTGTGATCCCAGCCCTTTAACTCCCCCTTGCCAGCCACATTGAATACGGGCCTTTAACTTGGCTGTATTTGTATTTATTTTTATACTAAAATAACAGTCGCTGGCATTTTTAGGGGATATTTTGAGGATCCCTCACAGCAACGTTGGCATTTAAAAGGTTAAACCAGCAGCTTCTGAAATAAACAAAATCAACAGGATTTTAGCATTACGCAGGCTAATTTAAAGTACGTAAATGTCATTTTTACTCAAAGGTTATAAACCTGAACTTGGTTTCCAAGAAAACAGTGGAAAAATAGCAAAACTGCTATTTTCCTATGGAAAAAAACATAATTTAGGGTAATTTCAGCCCTGAGTCAGCCAACTGCATTACAAACCACATGACCTTTGTGAATATTTTACAAAGCTATTATATTTCTTCAAAGCTTCTCCGCAGCATCATTAAAAAGGAAAGAGCTGAACATGTGGTTCTCATACAGTAAATGCTAGAAAATGCTGGGCGAGTGTGGCTTTTCCATGTGTGAGCTTATAGGAGGTGGCCATAGGGACTAAGTAGATTTTCGTGTTGTGATTTTCAGCACTTGTTACGTTATACAGAGTGGCACTACGTGACCTGTACTTGCCCTGCTACTAATGTGGTAAACACCAGCATCTATGAACTAGCCCAATCATATGTGATAGGCAATTTGTTATTACCAAGTGTCTCCAGAGCTGCGAGCATCACTCCCTGGGGCGTTCACGGAGCATAAAGTGCATCTTAAAAAGGTAAGAGGAGAACGCATTAGCACAACACGGCCTACTTAAACATCAAGCAATTATAACACTGAATATACCTTTATGTTTGGCTTGATGCATAAAACAAGTAAAAAGCATAGAACCATCCATGCTCGAGCGATGGCTTGTGCATATGCTGCTACTTTATAAAAAAAAAAAAAAAAAAGTTAATTATTTTCTTAATAATTATAAAATTCTGTAATATGGTAGCATGGACTCAGATAAATAATAACCATATCTATGCAAAAGTTAAAGCATGTTGTACTGAAAAGATCTAGAGATGATAGCCTTTAGAACAGTGATTGACAGCAGGCAGCCTTAGGCAACGTGACCCTCTTATTCCTTCCCCTGCTGCAAAGTGTTCTCCTGGTTTTTTGACCTGTCTGCCTATTTCATTGCTGTAAGACCTGTTGGTCCCAGTTCTCACTTGTCTATTGTATGTCCAGCTGAGCTTTAGCCATGACCTTGGTTCTGTTTGAATAAGGGCTTGGACCATAAGTAAAGCATGGTGGATCATAAGAAGAGTAAGCAAAAATTTGAATACACCAACAACAGCCACATCACAAACCTCCTCTGCACAGAGCAATGAGGTTGTGTCGCACTGGCAGAGCATCTGAGATCAGCAGCGCTCCACCTCCTCCAGTAACCATGCTTCCTATTTACTTCTTTAAAGCAAGTAAAGGATTTTTTTCTGCAGACCATGGTGCTTTCCCTCCGCTTGTCCCCAGTAGCCCACTTCATACCCACTTTGTCTACATATATTACAGGTAACCAGATTTTATAGACTCCATTCCTGACACTGTGTCCAAAACCAATGACATGACTGCTCACATCATTGCATGAATGACCCTTCTCCAAGGAAATGGCTGTGTGCTTTCCTATACTCTACTTAATGTGATCCATACTACCTCTAGCTCTCTATGCCCTCCCGGTAACTCCAGACTAATCAATACAGGAGTGGGAGGATGCAAGAGCTGATAGGTATGTAGACACATTAAACCCTTCCAATAAAAAAGTGTAAGCCCAGCATTGCTGAAGAAAGGTTTATGGACTAATCACTAGCTTGACAACTGCAGGTGGTATCATGTCCACAAAAAGGTATGTTTTTCATGTAAGACCTCCTCACAGGAGATAATTTATGCATAATGTGCATTAATAGCCAAGCTAAGAACAGTTAACTTTATCTCTGCAGTAAGCTATACAGAAGCACAGAAAGCTGCCTCTGTCCCTTCAAAGTGAAGAAACGGAAGTGTGACTTGCAAGGGACATTTGTGCATGATCTTCAAAAAGATTTTGTGTTAAACCAAAGGCTTGCAATAACAGGCAATACGTTGCCAAGTTCCTGATTTACAGAGAATGCTCAATATGTTGTTTGCACAAGCTTGTATAAGAGCATTTTATATACACACAATCAGCCGAATCAAACTGTAAACTAAAACAGTGCAATGAATCAGGATTAACCACAGGATCTTTCATGTAAAGGTGGGCATAGGCCTCAAATTGGAAGAGCTTGGTTTTTTTGCAGGTTGCAACAAGTTTATATTTTTGCATAGAAAGTATCAATTCAGGAGAGAGAACAAAAGCAGAGTGCAATCAGAGTTTTCTAAGCTCTTTTCATTTTAAGGGGTTGAGGGAACATTCATTCACTATTTTTTTATTTTACATGGTACCACCAAATCCAAAATAGAACTACATCTATTGGCAGACCCTCTAAAAGAATCATAAAGATACTTACAATAAAAACAAATCTAAATATAGCATGATCAAGATCTCCATGACACAGTATAGTAGACACTATTTAAGAGTGCCAATAACTACCCATACATTTCAATCCATTAATTTATCACTACTTTAAAATGAATATGGCTGTTTCCAACTTGGCTACAAAGATGTTTGGAAAAGTTGGACGTAGCCAATCTTTTTGGTAACCAGTCCGAACAAGTGGATGACAACGGCATAACTGTTTCCTGTTTTAAACTGATCAAGCACACATAGTCCAATGCAGTCACGTGGAGGCAGTCCTGCTAAACAGACTACAAATTCCAAACTAAACACTTTTATAATCAGATGAGGCAACAAGGCTGTGAAAGCTGCACATTCTGGACAATATGGTTTATAATGATAAGACTGTCCACATAAATACTGTATGTGAGAGCAACATAAACCACCTCATGGGGAAAAAATTGCAAAAGTGATTCAAGTACACTACTTGGAACTAAGGTGGTTATTCTGGTTTAATTGGTCCTCTGCGCGTTTGCACGGGGAGACTGATTTTTAACGTCTGTGCATGTGCATTTATGCGCAGACGCTTGGTGCGAGTGGGCATGGCTAACTGCTTGTTCACATCTAGCAGTGTGGGCTTGGGGTGTGGGGGCGATGGCGAGGGGTAGAACCCATGGGAACACCCAGCGCTTCATGGCCTTTCCCATTAAAACACTGGGCGTGACCATGCAAATGGACTGGTGACGCGGGTGACGTTATCGGATGTCAGCTGTCTGCACGCTTCCCGCACAGGGCGCTCGCAGAGGTAAGACACCTCTCAGAGGTGGGTGGCGTTTGGTGGACTGGCTAGGCTGCGAAATTCGCAGCCTTGCGATTCATCCAGAATAAGGTCCTAAATGTAGTCTTATAGTTAAAACAGATATCAAAGTTTATTTCTATTTAGTTGCACCCTCAAGTTTCCATTTAAGTTGATCTTGAACATTGCTGAGTAAAATCCATACAAGTAAATATCCATTTTAAGGGATTTTTTTAAAGTGCTATTCCTTTCTCATTCTGTTACTTCACCCAACCCATTAACACATTTATCAGCAAAAGCATCACAGGACAAGTCACTACTGAAAGCAAAGCAAGTTGAGAATTAAGCACTTAGCCTAACAGGGATGCGTATGTTTAAAAAAAAAAAAAAAAAACACATATAAAGTGAGGAATGATAACCCACTTAAATATATACCACAAAACCACATAAAATGTACTTGTACACTGGCTTTAGAAACCACGCGGACCATTTCCCCCACCAAAATAGTTATGTAATGAATGTCACAGCAAACACTGGTATATAGTAGAAGGGGCATATTCAATTAAACGTGACTTGCTTTGCACATTGTTGTATTGTGGTTAAAGTTCCAAGACCTGTGCAATTATCAGCCCCGTAATGACCTGTGCAATTATCAGCCCTGTAATGAGAATAGCACCAATGCTGTGTACACACGGGGGCGATAGGGGCTATAATCGCTGGGATAATGGTCGCTGGCGACCATATTGCCAGTGATTGGGAGTGTGGCCCGGCGATAAATCGCGCTCCCGTTTTCAGCCCCTTTCTAATCGCTGGTTGCAGGAGCTTGCTCCTGCGACCAGCTAATTACCTCTGCGGCACCGCCAGCAGAGGTTCCTTTTCATCAGCGACCATCTCTGGTCGCTGATGCAAAGGAGACACTGGGCAATATATTGCTCAGGAATATATTCCTGAGCAATATACCCCCCCCCCCCCCCCCCCGTGTGTACAGGGCTCTAGAATGAGATTTAACATACCTCCAGAGGTGCGAGCAACAATAAGAGAGCTTCTCAACATCATAAAGGGGCATACACATATGGCGATTCCAGGGCTATTTCTAATGGCCACCAATACAATTGTCCGATTTCAGACAGATTTCATCCGATTCCAACGGATCGGGCCGAGATCAGGCCCAAATGGCAGGTGTATGAGATCCAATCTGATGATCAGTCCCGTGCTGCAGGTAAGATTTCCTTGTAGGTAGGACCCCCTCCTGATCTGACTAGATCGCTTCGAAATGAAGCACGGTTCGCTCCGGGTGTATACCTCACAGGCGATGTGCGGTCCTGCGCGTTGCCATCGCCTGACTACATCTTGACTGCAAGCAGACAAAATCAAATCCTATCGAGTGTTCTCACCAGAGAACACTGGTCTGCACAGATTGCTTTGCACACATTGCTGGTGCATAGCATGCAAGCCAGTGACAGGGCAAAATCGCCGTTACACACTGAATGATCTTTCCAATTAGCCTAGAAATGACAATGTCGTTCAGGTGCGTACCCAGCCTTAGTTCCTCTTTAGCTTCCCCTGCAGGTAGCTATAAATGAAAACAACAACCAAAATACTATGAGGAGAAAAAATATTTTTATCAGTAGGCAAACTAAACATTTTCCAATTTTTTTACATTTATCACAAACGAAAATGATGGGTTTCAGTCAAAAGGTATGCAATGTGAGGCCTTCGATAGAAAAAGAATAAGTGCCAATGCTTTCAGAACAGTGCACACACCAGTGTTCAGACTCATAGGAAGTGTGTGTGTGTGTGTGTGTGTGTGTGTGTGGGGGGGGGGGGGGGGTGTAATTTATCTTAAACACCATAAGCTTTTTCAGGCCATTAACATAGGCTGTATATTGCACTCTGTAGCCCATAATAAATAGCTGATATAAATGCAGCAGAGCATCATGGTGATGCTCAGAACATGGACTGAACTGACCCAAACATGGCATCTGGGCACATTCAGCATTTGAAAGGTAAAGGGACAGGAACACAAGTAATACAAAGTTCACTAATCACTACAAGCGTCTTAGGGATTGATTCAGTTAGCTCCCACGCAAGTTACCCTAATAGGGCTGTGTACAAAATCAGCGAGTCTGAAGCAATAGTACATTAAGCATAAAGCCGCACGTACTCACACGGTCTTGTGGGAAAAGAAAATTGACCCCTTTAAGGCCCCCATACACTACAGCGATTTGGGTCGAATTCACCGGTTTTCGGCAGATCAGGCTGAGAAATCCTCCCAAATCGGATGTGTACGACGACATGCCATTGGGTCTGATGCGCGGCCCCTTGAGCATCGGACCAGAGTCGGAGGTCTGACTGAGGGGCAGATTTATTAAGCTTGGAGAAGAGATAAACTGGAGATAAAGCGGAGAAAAGGTAAAAGGAGATAAAGCACCAGCCAATCAACTCCCAACTGTCTTTTTCAAACACAGCTAATTGGCTGGTGCTTTATCTCAGTTTACCTTTTCTCCGCTTTATCTCCAGTTTATCTCTTCTCCAAGCTTAATAAATCTGCCCCTTAGACCTCTCTCCCGCTGCAGGTGAACAGGAGTCGCATGCGATACATCACATGTGAAAGGACCGCATGTGATGTATCATATGCGATCCTGACTCCCGGGAAAGTCCCAGGCGGCTCGCGGGGAGGGGGATCAGATCGCCATACAAAATATATTGCAGTAGTGTATATGACCAGCTTCAGAGTTGATACAGCATTGAAGGTGAAAAATCTGCACCCTCTTTCTTGTATAACCGTTCTAGCCCCAAACAAGTCCCTGTTAAGTAAAAAATGTAAAACTTCTGAAAACATTGGCAAGTACACACAAAAACATTGTTCTAAATCTAAAGCCGTGACTTATCCCAGCCATGAAAAATCTTACAGACCCCCCCCACCGCATGTTGGAGGCAGCAAGTTTTTCTTTTTTACATATATTTTGTTACGGGAAGGGCAGATGTTGTAAAGGCACAGTGGTTACAAATCTGGAGCTTTAGCGGTTCTAGAGGCACAAATAAAACCCTGTGAAGATATCCATGGATGAACACGGACATGATACAACTTGCATTCACTGGATGCGAAGGAGGAATGTTAAACAAAGGATTCTTTGTAATGACTCCTGCACACAGACAGAAATGCATGGCGCTCACTGCCAGCATTAAACAACTCATTTTTCTTTGCCCAGATCTGTCATATTTCTATGATGCCTGTATGAGAATGTCTCTTCCTAAACACAGAGCGGACTGTAAAAGTATTGTGCACCGAGGCCAGTAACTGTACTCCTTTTCCTTTCCTTTAAAAGCATTCCCCAGACACAATCGCTCGGTGCTTCCGGTTCACTGCACAAAGTGCTCCTTCAGCAACGCGTTCTGAGGTATTTTTAAACAAAAGACGTGGTTTCATAAAACATCACTTCATGTTTCCAAGGCCAAAAGATCATAACGTTAATTCCGAAAGCTGATTCAACGCTTCTCTTGGTGAACACAAGGATTTACACAGCAAATCTAATATCAATTATCGACATTGCATTAACACCATCGAGAAATCGCAAGAGAAAGGTAATCGTTCGGAGAACAATGCAAAACGCTATGCAGCATGAAGTTTAGAATGTGCTCTCTTCAGCGCCTCAAAAGCGAGCGCGTGGTTTACCTTCAAAACATGAAAAATACCTTGCCTGGTTACGATGGGGCATACATGATAAATTATTATTAAAAACACACAAATCATATGATATATTATCACGCTGACAAAGAGGGGAGTGGGCCCCGAAACGTCATGTGTTACTTTGCTGTTCTAATACATTTGCACATTGAAAAAGCAATTGTAAAGCGCAACGGATTATACTGCGCTATACGAGAAACTGTAAATAAAGAGCCCCCAAGAGTGACAAACAGGGGGTGTGTTGTAAGACCACAGTGCTTGCAGAAGTTTTCCCCACACAGTAAAATCCATGTGTTAAAAGCCTCCATCTAATTACATCTGCCCATAACACATTGTCAGTTTGTATTTGCCGCTTCTTTACCTATGATCAGAAGACTGTTACATTTATTATACATTAGTTATATGGTGGAAGTAGGAAAATACAGAATTAACATTTCTGTGACTGATCAGAACGGAAAATAAATGTTTATCAGGAATGTTATACAAGTGGTACTAGGTATAAAGCAAATTGTATGCATATATTTATATATCACATCTACCATGCATTTTATATTATATAGAGGTACACTTGATGCCAGCATTCCTACTCTGGTTTGACAGGATCCACTCATCACTATTTAGAGCTGTAGGAAGACCCTGCTCCTTTCACTATCAATCCTTTCCACATCAGGACGCTGACCCTGTTACATCCACCCTGTCCTCACTTACTCACACAAGGTCATGACTTCCTGCAGATCAGCACATCCACTATATAAGTGTATCTGTTGTACAAGTGTATTGTCAAGACAATGACCTAGAGATACTATATGCACTCCACCCGCTAGAGAACCTTCTCATTAAGTACTGG
Source organism: Crinia signifera (assembly GCF_055691185.1). NCBI lineage: Eukaryota > Metazoa > Chordata > Amphibia > Anura > Myobatrachidae > Crinia > Crinia signifera. Next base: position 285,925,137 of record NC_139221.1, read on the forward strand.
GTGGCTATGAAACCTAGAAGAGATACTTTGGGCCTATAATGTACATCTGGCCTGTAAAATATGAACAACCAGCAAGAGTGGCTTACCGTAATCACTGTAAAGTAATGAATCTAGGGAATGCGAAGATTCTTACATATAGTGATACGATCACAAAAGCAATCATTCCTAATATCACTAAAATAATATATTATCTTTTCCAGAAATATTTTGCAGCCGATTGAAGGCCTTATAAGTACCACTAAGAAATGAAGCTTTCATTCATAAATATTTGGACTGTACATCAAAGCAGAAGAAATGCCACCAGCCTGTTTCATAGCTCTCAGCAGGAGAAAGAAAACCAGGTCACATATCCTCTGGGGGCTGTAGCTGGGAGGCAGCCGCTTCGAAATGAAAATGTGGAAAGTGGAAGGATACCGATAAGAAATGGCTTCCTGCAAGTTCTTCAGTGCTACACGACTTCTAACTGTAATATTCTGTACAGAAAAAAGACTCCATACCATTCGCTTTTTAAACGTTTGCAGGCTGACATGCAGGAAAAAGATGTGCTACTCCGAACTCATAAACAAAAAGCTGGACATCTCTCTAAACCCTCATTTGTGCATTTTACACAACTGCAGAACTGTAACAGCTGCAAAAGAAAGGGCCCATGGAACAGGGGAAATCTGTTGCACGTGAAACAATCGAAGCAAGAAAATGCACATCCAGGGGAGAGTTTCCGGATGGTGAACTTATAGAAGTTACTCCGTTGATAACTTAAGTGTTAAAATTTACCAAGGCTTTGTTAAATCATATTGGCATATTGGGCCATACACACTGGGCGATTACAGACCCATTTCCAAGCAATCTGACCCCATTTCTAAGCAATCATACTAGATCACTTAGAAATGAAGGACAAATTGGTCCGGGTGTATGGCCCCGGGTGATGGCGATTCACAGTCCCGCAAGTCGCTATTGCCCAGTGTTTTTTGCGTGCCCTCTTTTGCCCGATCCCCAGCCAGACTTTTCACACATTCCTGCTCATCACTTTCAGAAAGGTACCCTTAACACTCACATCTGATCAGCAAATTGTAAAGCTCCATAGGACCCTCCTAAAACAATCACATCCCCCCTAAGCATAATTTATTTTTATATAACAGAGTAAATGATCAACTTTCTAAAAGCAGGACAGCTAGGGGACGATTCAATAAGCATCTATATACATTACGTGCAATTATGCATAACGCTGCTTATTAAGGTACGCCAATATCAGTATTTCCTGCGCCAGTCCGCAATGTTTGTGGGTGTAACGTGCTAAAGAAACAGGTGGTACCCCAAAACCAATGCTGCTGATAGAATTGCCTCCTGATAGTGTTCATGAGAACAGCTTATATATAAACTGATAAAGCAGATGATGTGGGCAGGGTTATAATAACCTGTTCCATTACAATAAAAGCAGAATAGTAACATTTTACAATAGCCAGGCTTCTGCCTATAGGAAATTGGTGGTGTGACCTGTACCTTAGTACTAGACCGTTTAGTCTAGGTCGACATCCAATGGTCGACAGTGAGGAGGTCAACACATATGAATGGTCAACATCCATTGTCGACATGGTCTAAAGGTCGACACAAACTTAAGGTCGACAGTCAAAATGTCAACACAGATTTTTCTCTTTTATGTGTCCCGAATGTCAACACAGTCAACATGGACACTAAAATAGTGCATGTCGTGCTATTTTATTCTCCCACCGAGGGGATGGTAGGGCGTGAAATACAGCTTGTCGGCACATGTCGGCTAACAAAAAAGTGAAACACCTGTGTCGACCTTTACATGGCCGACCTAAAGCTTAGGTCGCCCTTTAGACCCTGTTGACCATGGGTATGTAGACCATTCATACTTGTCGACCATATGGTGTCGACCCAGGGTCCGGATGCCGTACTAGACAAGTTCATGCACCAAATGAAATGATTGCGTATTTGTAGACACCATTAAAATGTGCACGGTTATAAAAACCCAATCAAATAATAGTTTACTGTATGCCAGGATTTCATTCACGATGGTCCTAATTGGTTGTCATTGTGAAAGAACTTAATCACAATAATGAAATGGTTAAACGATGGCCTTCAACTCCCATTCAGTGTTTTTCTGTTGAAAAGCTATCCATTGTTACTGGCAGAAAAGCAAGCTTCCTTCCAAGCCAGATGATATGATTGCACATTTATACTTTACTTTCCTCAGGAATTCACACACCCCCTGTTCGCATCCTGTTATTCACAGCCTGCTTCATCTTAGCTCCAGCTACGTTTTTAGCATTAAATAGAGGCAGACAACAAGCCATTGCTTTCTGGTCGACGAACTGAACATTTGGTCTATGCACACAGGCCACATTAAGACGTTACATAACATGGCAGCCATTATTAGTGTCAGATTGCTGTTGGCACAGCACAGTATTTCTTTAATAAGGTGGAACATACAAACAAATTCTCAACCGCAACATAGTTTGTAAGCAGAACAGGTTAGACTTATATACTGCTAAGGCTGCTGCTACTTTTGCTTGCCCTACATCAGGCATGTCCAAACTATGGCCCTCCAGCTGTTGTGAAACTACAAGTCCCATCATGCCTTGCCACAGTTTTGCTATTAGGGAATGCTAAAACTACGGCAAGGCATGCTGGGATGTGTAGTTCCACAACAGCTGGAGGGCCACAGTTTAGACATGCCTGCCCTATATGATTCCCTACTGCATGGCTGGAAAGGCCCTCATATAAGAAAGGCTTGCAGCACATACACAACATGTGCAGATCTGTGCTCCTGGGTCAGGTGGCCACTATGAAGGTCGACATACATTAAATCAGCCACTAAAGGACCAGGACACACGAAATAGGTTGATATGGCCAAGGTCAACAGGGTTGGAAGCTCGACACAAGCATTAGGTCCACAATGGGAGGGTCGACAGTCAAAAGGTTAACATGAGTTTTTCCAATCATCCCCCCCCCCCCCCCCCCCCAAACAGGCGGTATTTCCCACCCACTAGGGCACGGAGGGAGAATAGAATAGTGTACCGAGCACAGCGAGGCACTGAGCCCGAAGCATGGCGGGTGCAGCGAACCATGCACGGGGACGCAGTACACTGAGACGTGTCCATGTCAACTTGCGTTGACATTTGGGACCAAAAACCATCCATCCCTGCTGACCTCAGCCATGTTGACCTACATTCATACAGCCGACCCTATGACCCTATACCCTGTGATAAAACATTCTACGGTACTAAAAAATAAAGCTTTCCTCAATTCCCCACTACCCTGCCCCTCACCATCACAATGTATCAACATATATCTATATACTGTATACACATATATCTATTGTTCATATATTTTTTGAAGGGTTACCTGTTAATTAGCACCTAAAGGAAGAATGAACTATCACAGCAGCTATACCTAAATAGTCCCCTAGAATGTGACTTTTGGAACATACATCTTTAAATTAGAGAGATTTTGATAAAAGTTACCAATTATTAAAACGTTATCATTGAATAAGAACGTATACAGTTTAGATAGATCGATAGATAGATAGATAGATAGATAGATAGATAGATAGAGACTGGGAAGAGTGGCAGCACTCACTTGCAAATACTCAGATAACGTAGCAGTTCATTGTTTCGGTCAATTTGACCTTTGTCAAGAACTTTTTCTTGACAAAAGGACAAAGGTTAAAAACGTTAAACCGCTACCCCGTTTTCGGAGTATTTATTTTCAAGACCTGTGAGTGCCGTCCCTCCTCCATATATAAAATATTGGACCAATTTACATATGAAATAAAACTACCCTATAACCTAGAGCATACATTTCTCTATAGAGGCCACAAATAAGCTCAGGTTATGAGTCAACAACAAGTGCAAACAGCAGCATATTAGTTATAACCTCAGCAGAACAGCATCATTTGTATCTTACCTTCAAAAAAGCCCTTGGCCCTGAGATAGCTGACACTGAGCCTCAGCACAGAGAGCTTGTCAAGTTTCGATATGATTTCTTGGGAGAAGGGCAAAAGGCTGGCTAACCTGTCCAGCTCAGTGTTCAGGCGGTCTCTGTGTCTCTTCGATGGGTTGGACTTGATGCCATCAGATTGTGTTGGCTTCACTCTGTATACAAACATATAAGAAAAAGAAAAGTTATGATTGCAAATGTGAAGCATTATTCTGGAATACTAGAACCTATATATAAAGCAGATTTACAAAACTACAATAATACAATTTGGGGCATAGTAATGTTGGCTGAAGTCTGTGGCCACTAACTATACTAAGGTTTTACAACATCCTGGTATCATAGATTTCATTTCAGAGGAAAAGGGATAGAAGGAGAAAACCAAGATATCCTAGAAATGATTAAAGAACTCATTAATCCCAGTGTAAACATATAAAGTGTCTGCTCACTGCACTGGTGAACCAGCCAGGGCTAAAAGGAAACAGAAAAGTGAAACTGTGCACATGCACTCAGTGACCACTGTATTAGGGGGTTATTCAGACCTGAGCGCTGTTGTGTGTACTCACAAGCGATTATCAAATGTCTGAATCGCTGCATGCATGTGCGACGCCAAACAGCGACAAAAACCAGTGAGGACAGTAGGATGGTCAGGAAGTCGCCATTTGGGGGTTGTATTTCGGGTATACGGTTCTTAGGTGGACAATATTAAGGTTGACTCGACCACTGAAGGTAGACACATGAAAAAAAGGTTAACATGCCTAAGGTCGACAGGGTGAAAAGGTCAACACAAGCATTACGTAGACATTGGGAAGGTTGACAGTCAAAAGGTAGATATGGGTTTTCCCTTTTTTTTTGGCGCCGACATGTGCCGACAGGTGGTATTTCATATCCTACCATCCACTAGAGTGAGAATAGAATAGTGTAGCGGGGCACCGAGCCCGAGGGGACACTGTGCACTTTTTCGATGTCTGCGTCCACATTATGGACAAAAAAAGTGAAAAACCCATGTCGACATTTTGACTGTTAACATTCCCAATGACCTAATGCTTGTGCCGGCCTTTTGACGCTGTCGGCCTAAAGGTAGCCATACACCTGCAGATTTATCTTCAGATCTGGCTGGTTGGAACAAATATCTGGTAATATCTGAATGACAGTTTGTCAGTTTTCCAGCGTTTCCAAGCAAGTGGTCAACTGTCATTTGCTCTCATCCATAACCATGTTTTTGTCGACCTTCAGTGTATGTCGACTTAATGACCCATACCCCTGAGTTCAGGGTGTGTCAGTTATACCTCTTTTACACCAAAATCCCTGGTCGGACCCTGGTCTTTGAACAAAGGAGTTTCCAGGGTTGGACCCAGCTTGGCCTGCTCAGGTTTTTTCAGGGAGGGTCTGTGAAGTCAGCTCTGGCCTTGATCAGCCTGTCTCTGTATCAGACTTGTGGAAGGGTCAGAGTTACCCCTACTAGCAGGCTGGGAAAAAAATCATTTGATGGTGAATGAGTTGTAAATGGACTTTCAGCTCAGTGATCCATTAGCAAGTCATCCATAGGGATCAGGTGCAGATGATTCACACTCGCGAATCATCACAGCGCCAGGCGCACTTTACAGCAGACTGAATTCACTTACAATTGCTCACACCTCCAGAGGGGTACGAGCAATTTTAAGCGTATTCGGCCCGGCGAAGGGCGCGAGATTGCTTCATTCGGATGCAGTTTTCAGTGTTTAAAATGGCACCCGAACAGCACCTCGCACCCTTCGGCGCTAATAGGGTCGACCCATAGACTGGCATGGGGCAGGTTTTCACCGACTGGGCGACGGCTGTCTGATCTCAGTCCTCTGCAAATTTACACAGCAGCGATCAGATCTGAATCAGGCCCTAGGTATCGCAAAGCAATTTTCCACAAGAACAATCTAAAGTTTTTAGAGGTATGGATTCAACAATGTGCTGGGAACAATCCTCAGAGACTCTGGTATGCATTGACATGATAGTATCAGAGGTTGCTGCGGGTTTCTTGACTCTTATACATAGTGATAAACTTAAATTCCACCACATCCCAAAGGTTCTCTATGGATTAAGATCCTGTGACTGTCGAGGCCACTGAAATGTCATGGAACATGATTGAGATAATGAGGTAGAATGTATTAAGCTGCTATCTGTGGCCATTATTTGTGAGGACTCGCTTCATCTACGAAGTGGGCCCATGGGCTTCATGTATGAAGTTTTCTTTTGCCGAAGGAGGAGAGTGTTAACTCACCTGCCCGGCGAATTCCACTCTCCCCCTGTCGGCTTGTGACCTGCGCTTGCGGAACTTCTGCACATGCGCCAGTCATCTTCTCCTATCGGCGCCCTCGGCCTAATGAAGAAAGATAAAAAATTATTGTTTTCTTGTAGGCACAATCCCTGGCTGTCGGAACAGACAGCCAGGGACAGTGCTGTGTGGTGAGGAAATGACAGCTGCAGCTGTGGAAACAGATAGCTGCAGTTGTTGGATCAGTCAGTGCCACCGACAGTTAATACATAAACCTGCACATCAGCAGCGTATCTTGGAGACAGGAGCGCATAACGGGCGCAGTTACTGATTTTGTCCCTAGCAACCAGTCATACATATCGCCCATTTGTGCTATGAGACCTGACACACTGTCCTGCTGGAAGTGGCCACCTTAAGATGGGAAGACTGTGCGGTGCTCATGGGTCACAACATTTTACAAATTGGTAATAAAGGGGCATAATAACTGCTAACAATACCTTTACGAATACCATTACACCGCCACCCTCAAGCATGCATTCAAGTTCTGATCTAATCCACTGTGACACATTTCTGCTTGCGGCCTTCTGAGGTGGCGAGCAGAAGCATGTGAAAAGTCCATGGTTTGGGTGCCCTAACTAGAACGGTTTGGCTGCTGCATGTGGCTAAACCCTATCTATTTCCTCCTTCGAGAACCCATTAACGCTTTTGCCTAAAGAACTGAATTACCCCTATGAACACATAACTCATGAGTCACGGTAGTTGCAATGAACCGCATCTTATTTACAAGGGACACCGATCACATTTTTTTTTTTTTTTACCAGCCTCAGGTTTCTGCATAATTTAGGTATTGCACAAACAACAGTTAACATGCATCTGCTAATAAAACCTAAAGCACTAAAGGCCCCCATACAGTCGGTCCAGTTTGCCCGGCAGCTCCTCGGGAGGCTGCTTACGATTTGGCACTTGATGTGCCAAATTATACATATGATTTATTGCATGTATATCCCTGGGGAGCTGGCGTGTGGCGGGCAGCGGGGTACCTGAGGCATGTGACGGGCAGTGGGGTCCCTCTGCATGAACACAGTAATAAGCTGGAAAACTAAAAACTTATTGGTTATCCGGCTGTCACAAGTTTTGGAGTCAAAACATGCGACAGCTGATAGCCAATAAGATCCCATTTTGAGATCCTGATCTGCACATCCATAATTAAAAAGGGTCCAAACGATTAGTATATTAACAATTCTGCAAAACAATGTTACAAAATATGTGCCATAGAAAGAACAGCTGCGTTTCACTCATATGCTTGCTGGCAATGACTCAGCAATATTATTTGTTTAAACAATGATTACAGTTCATGTTCTCCTTTATCTATGCAAAATAATGTCTTCCAATGCACTTGGAAAGGGGAATGACAGGCATGCCTGGAGAATGCATAGTACCGCATACTTCTCAGTATTAGTGGCAGTTTTAAAAGATGACACTTAAGGGGGTTATCAATGTGTGATTCCGACTGTAGGAATGTTCCTAAGTCGGAATCATGGCCAATTTCACCTTTGGTATTCAATGTTCCGACTGTCAAAAGTGTTCAAACCGGAAAACACGTTTTGTTTAAATCCATGTGTATTTGGTTGAAAATGGCTGCGGATTCAACAAACCAGCAACTGTTTGAGGCTGCAGACTCGACTCTTTAGAAAGTTGAAGCTGAAAGGCTCCAGATGTGGTCAGAAACAGCTGCATTGTATAGATGTGTGCCATTATTTCCAAATGACGGAAATATCAGCACACATTGAATACCCCCTAAGGCAGTGGTTCCCAAACTGTGTGCCTAGGCACTCTAGGGTGCCTCAGGACACTTGCAAGGGTGCCTTGGGTTGTTGGTCCAGGACCAACTCAAATTATTTATGGACAAAGTAATGGGCAAAACCAGTGCTTGTGGCTTCCAATCATAATTTATGTGGACAAACAGAAGCAAATCCTATCCCTTACTACAAAATTTAACCTAGGAATGACATATAAACACAAATTACGTTATTTTGTATTTTTTTCAAAATGTGTCAATAAGAAACTTTGGTACTTGTTTCCTAGCACGGCCACACCGATTTACATCGGGGTGGTCGTGTCGGAAAAATCGGGTCGATCGCATCGCATGCGATTTGGTCGCATGCGATGCGATCGATGCGACCGACCGATTTTGGACCCGATTTTTTTTTTTAATGAAATGTAAATCGGGTCCCTGGGACCCGATTTTACATTGTATTCAATGTAAAAATATTCCCAACCCCCCCAAATTTAACAGCGTACACGGCACCCCACGATAGACGCCAACCCGAAGCGTGGCGAGCGCAGCGAGCCCGTGAGGGGCGGCGGTGCGCGTCCTCCGACCTTTTCATTCCCCTACTATCCACGTCGGCGTGGAGTTGAGAATAGAATAGTGTGGCGAGCGCAGCGAGCCACCGAGCCCGAAGCGTGGCAAGCGCAGCGAGGGGACGCGGATACCTTCACAGGTAAACGCGTCCCTTCGCGGACTTCACAGGTGTCCGCGTCGCCACGGACACCTGTGAAGCCCGCGAGGGGACGCGTATAACTGTGAAGGTATCCGCGTCCCCTCGCCACGCTTCGGGCTCGGTGGCTCGCCACACTATTCTATTCTCAGCTCCACGCCGACGTGGATAGTAGGGGAATGAAAAGGTCGGAGGACGCGCACCGCCGCCCCTCGCGGGCTCGCTGCGCTCGCCACGCTTCGGGTTGGCGTCTATTGTGGGGTGACGACGGGGACATCTATAATGTGAAATGGGTCATATTGGCCCATTTCACATTTTTCACTATTTCAATGTCAAAAAATATTTTAACATTGAACCCGATGGAAAAATCGGGGGCATCGCGTCGTGACCATTGTTAATGGTCCCGACCGACGCGATGCCCCCGATATTTTACCTTTCCCGACACGATTTCAATGTTAAAATATTTTTTAACATTGAAGCCTATGGGGAAATCGCGGGCATCGCGTCGGTCGCGTCGGGACCATTGTTAACGGTCCCGACCGACGCGATGCCCCCGATATTTTATCCTAGACGGCCAAATGGACCTGATTTCAAAGGAAATCGGGTCCATCGGGGGTAATCGTGTACCTTAAGTTAAGGTACACGATTACTCCCGATTGTGGCCGTGCTAGGAAACAAGTACCGAAACTTTTTGCCTAGGGGTGCCATCAAAAAAAATTCTGATTCTCTAGGGTGCCGTGATTCATAAAAGTTTGAGAACCACTGCCCTAAGGAGTTTTTTTCTGCTCACCCCGATTATGAAAGGAAAAAAAAATATTGGCCAAGATCTTCTTGATCAAGTCCTCGTTAACTTTACTAATTTATAAACTCAAAGGGCAGATTCAATTAGCCATGGTAAACTTAGTGTTTAAGCCCTGCGGTTAACCATCCGGAGCTAAAGAAATAATGATTTTTCCCAATACCATAAACTGTTTGCGGAACTTATGGGTTACCTCGCACATTAAGCCCCAAAGGGTGCATTAAAACAACATTTTCCTCACAGCCCCTGCAAGGAAACCGGCACATTAAGGGCACCCTTTAGGGCAGTGATTCCCATTCTCAGTCCTCAAGTATCCCCAAAAGTTCACATTTTCCAGATCTCCACACAGAATCACAAGTGAAATAATTAGTTCAACCTGTGGCTCTTAAAATGTGTCAGTGAATGATGCATACACCTGTGTGGCTGCTGGGTGACCTGGAAAACGTGAGCTGTTGGGGGTACTTGAGAACAGAGGCTCTAAGGTAGCCTCTGTTGTGCGATGTGCATGGACGCATTACAAAATTCCAGGAACACGTACTGTGGCCATTGGGCTGATTTGTTCAGCTTGACTGGCTCCAAGCATTAACATCCCAATTCCAACATGTATCGTGGACAAGATTATTAGCAAGGACTTTCCCTAAAGCAGGGTTCCTCAAAGTATTTTGCTTCGGGACAATAAAAATAATTACAGGACCCCAGCAAGTTACTGCAGAAGGTCATCACATCACATTGTGGTCAGCAGACAGAACATACATGGCAGCATTGTGGATGCACAAATTTATATGACAATATATGTCTAAATTAACAGACAATTCAACAGATTTTTCAGACTCCTTGAATCACTGAAAATTAGAAAGTCATCAGCCTGATGGTCAGCAACATGGAGTCGCGACCCCATGCTGAGAAGACCGGGACCCACAGTTTGAGAACCACTTCCGTAAAGGTTTCTCTACATGGTCTCTAGATTTGTAGCCCATTCAATATACTCATTGAATATAGGAAACGTAGGCCATCTTAACAACACCAACTATAAATGATTGCACCAGAAATAATATGGAAGATTCAAAGAGACCTATTCAATAGTTATTTCCGCCCTCCGTTTCAGTCAGGAGGTATTTAATGGTTTGTGTATGTTGAGCCCAAAATACTGGGTAAAGTGGCTAAACCCGTGCAAATTACTGGACACGCTCCAAATAGTGCAAATAAAGTCATTTTGGAACAATTATGGGCGATTGAGATAAAAAAAAACCACGGAGAAAAATAATTGCAGACACATAAAAAAAAAAGTTTCTGCCATTTCAATTGTAATGCACCACTGAAATACCGGTACCATGCACCTGATTTATGAAGAATTATTATGTTTTTAATCAATGACCGCAAGATTACTAAATTCACACAGGTTAGCACAAACCAGGGCACATTTATAGACAAAGAGGGAAAAGAAATGAAAAAAGAAAAAAAAGTAAATCACATCTGTCATAAAACGGCGCAGGAAATGCGAAATTCCCAAATCCTATATAGCATAGCTAATCTGTATGGATAATTAAAATTTGTTATACAGCTTGAGTATCCCTTATCCAAAATGCTCTGGTACAGAAGTATTTGGATAATGGATTATACAGTATTTTAGAATATTTTTATATTTGAATGAAGTATCTTGGAGTGTCTTGCATTTATTCTGTTCAAACACATGAAATACACACAAATATATTTAATTTATAATGGGGTAGTCCCAGGTATGTTACTGAACAAGGGTACCGTAAAAGTGACCTAGTCCCAGGTATGTTACCGCACAAGGGTACCATAAAAGTGCCTTAGTCCCAGGTATGTTTCTGCACAAGGTTATCGTAAAAGTGACCTAGTTCCAGGCATGTTACTAACAAGGGTACCTTAAAAGTGGTTACAAATGAACATCCCCTGAGCATAAAATAATATAGTTTCTCTCACCATACGTGTCTACACGTGTTTGTGTCTTAAGAAATTTAGACTGCCAGCTCCAATGGAGAGGAGACCGATTTGAATTAAAAAAATAACTAAAAGGTTCAGATATTTTATTCTGTGGGTTTAGTATGCCAGGCTGAAAACCATAAACTTATACTTCTAAAAACACAGATATATCTGGTCAGTGTTTTCAAATACTAGACATGAAAATAAGCATTTAATAAAAATATTACTGAAAACAATTTAGTAGACTAGCAACTAAAGGCTCCATATATCTAAGCTTGTCTATAGATACGTAATTCAGATCCACCAATTCGCAATAAATTATGATCGGCAATCCATCTGCACCGTTTAACATTCCCAATTCTCTATACTGGCTGTCGGGGGATCTGAAAATTGCGAAAATAGGTCATTAATGTACAGTGTGTGAACTTTAGGATGTGGTTGAAATGGGACAGAGGTTAAACAAGAAACTGGTTCTAGAGCAGGGGTAGCCAACTCCAGTCCTTGAGAGCTACCAACAGTTCACATTTTCGAGATCACCTAGCTGGGGCACAGGTGCACTCATTACTGACTGACACATTATAAATGATCCACAGGTGGAGCTAATTACTTCCCTTGTGATTCTGTGAGGAGACCTGGAAAACGCTAACTGTTGGTAGCTCTCGAGGACTGGAGTTGGCTACCTGAGTTCTAGAGAATCCAAAAATTTGCACTAGAAACAAAAGGTACTAACAACTGCAAGCAGCGATAAATACTGGCAATACAGACTACAGTATTACTGCTTGTAGAAAAGTATGTTTGTTCACTTGCTGAGACCCATCTCCATATTATAACCTCTCTGATCATAAACCGAATTAGTATCTTTCAGTGTAGTTCTTTCTCAATGTTCCACTATAATCCTATAAATTGTTTAACAGAACCTGATGTCTAATATCTCACGATTAGGTTGTAAAGTTTGAACCACAGTTTCTGGAAAACCTGTAGATGAACAGCGACAAAAGCCTCCTTCAAGGAAAGTATATAGGTTGTTATCTTGCATATAGATGCTGGACATGAGAAAATATTTGTTCATTATAATTAAATGAATCTTAGCAACTACAATAACACAGCAGAAACTGGTCCCCTGAGGCATGAGAAAGTCATATTCCCTGCAGACAGGCCATCTAGCAACCTGGAATCCACGAGTGTACAGCCATATAATGCATAACTGATAGAACTACTTTACATTTCATATATGTATACAGTAGAAGGGAAATGATGTACAAGACATACTACAGATACATCCTTATACATGCGGTGGAAGATGCCAAGTGAGCTGGCAAGTCCTGTACAATTCTGTTAATATCAGGGTCTTGTTTTGCCCCCAAAAATGTGTCTAAGTCAAATTGTGGTGCAAATAGGATGCACAAGCAGACTCTGCTAATTAAAAGGATATGCAGAATGTTTATACTCCGTGCCTCCATCTGTAACATAGCAGGGAAACTGTACAGTAACATTTTGCATGCATATACAGTCACGGATACACACAGAATATAGGTATTTCAGATATTTGATATTTAAATCAGCCAAAGCTGCTTGTGCATCCTATTACGGTGCTACCAAGTCACACCATGGCTTGGAGTGACTAGAAGAGCTGTTTAAAGTGCAGTGAAGCTAGACGTAAAGTGGGCACATCTGCACATCCTACTTATTTCTATCACTACTCGGGTTTAAGAGATGGTGTGTGCTCTTTATAGCTGCCCACTTAAAACCAATTAAAAGTTGGTTGTCTCCACCCTTCATGTTGGAAGAAACATATGTATATTACAGGTTGAGTATCCCTTAACCAAATATCCGTTATCTAAATTATTACGGAAACCATAGTCTCCAAAATGTACTTTTTCTTCTTTTTTTTTTGCTGAAAACCTACTGGGTACATCTGTAACGGGCACTACTGGGGACATGATATGTAACTGGCTCTAAATATGTGCAAGAAAATGATTGTTTGGCATTGAAATTCAGTGTCGGAGATAGTACACAAACGTTTCATGTTTTAAAACCGTGTTTCACGCACAAATAGAATTTTTGTACGTGTACTTCATATGTTTGATTTGTATATACAACATAAATGCAAGATCCCTCATTCAAATATAAATATACTCCAAAATATGGAAAAATCAGTTATCCAAAATGTATATATTCCTATACATTCCCAGTCATGATATAAACATAGCCATAAAGTTTGAACCCTTGATCCTGTAATTAAAGCAACCTATTCTAGGCACTCAGATCTTACTAAACATAATGCAGATTCTTGTTTTCACCAAGCCAGTACAATATTGTTGCTAATTATCCTCACTCTACAGAACAAACTGTGCCCTCGATTAAGTGTCCCAATTTATGCTGGATTTTTTTTCTTTTTTCCAGAGTAGATTAAGGACAGACAAAATTGGCTACTGAGAGCAAGAGTCAATGAAGCGAGAGCATAATTAGTGATGAAAAGGCCTACTGATAAGAACAAAGTCTTCCAAATGCAACTATTTATGCTCTTTTGAAGTGTCATTTTATTAGAGCAAAGGCCTTGCTGTAATTTATTAAACTGGTCAATTAAATATCCAAAATTTATTGTGCCACATTTATTCGATTAAAAGCTAGATTCTGAATAAACTGCGACACGCAGGCTGAACATGAGCCACCTACGTACAGAGATTGCAGCCAAAGATGCACGTCTAATGGAAAAACTAGAAACATCTCACATGGGAGCTTAAAATCAGCCACAAGTACTGGCTCTAACCAAATCAGCTCATTACCCCCATTCAAAACATAGCTGTACATTGTGGGATAATGTAAACAAATGATATGCAATTATATGATACAGAGGAGGGCAATGGTGGCGCTGTCTAATGAGCTTACAATGAGAAATTATTGTAAACATGGTATTTATGAATGATTATTTCTAGTCTATAAGGGGCATTCAATCTCTGTTGAGCTTGTTATTTGTCAAGCTTTTTTGGTTTCTGGACGCAAATTTGTTCTTTTCCGAGGTCGCCCATTCATTGTGATTTTTTACCAGAGCTCGCGTGATTTTGGTTATCGGTTTCCTCGAGCGTCGAGCTGAACATTCCTCGAATTGTCGAGCCGATTTTGGAGGTTGCTGAACATGATGTCGACATTTTGAAGGCACTTTCCTTTCTTTTGTAAGTCTACATTTTTCTTTGGCATGACAAGGTCATGTCTTCTGTTTTTCATGCTTGAAACGTTTGAAAGTACAGTATTTTGCCTAATCTAATGTATGTTAATTTTTTATTTTATTTGGAATTTCTCTTTTCTAGTCAGAATAAACTTCTGTGGTTTTTTTTTTAAATGTGCTTTTATAGTAATGTAGAGTATTCTTTGCGCAAAGTGCCATCGCTAATTCTGATAATGGCATAAATGTTGGAAGCTTTTTTTAGAGCATTATTTGTGTGAATACCATAGCATGGGGAAAGTATTCCTGATCTCCCAGCAGTAGTTGTTGCTGCCCACCAGTCTGGAAAGGCCTTTTCCAAATAAGTTAAAGCCCATAATTAGAAAGTGGTAAACATTGTACAAATGGATAATGTTAATGACTTGCCAGTAATCTCAGAAGGGGCCATCACTGTTAATTTCCCCAAAGGTCAGATGATATAATGTTACGATATGATGATATGTGGCTAGTTACACACCACCATCAAGTCTGTATGTTGGTCTTGACAACACAGCTAGGTAGGCAATTGAATTTGCCCACCCAGCTGTGACTTTAGTTCCTACAGCCAGTGTAAAGGCAGGGGCACAGAGGGGGGGTACTTTTTACCCGGGCCCAGGTTTGATGGAAGGTCCCGGGTCCCATTCCCCCACTGCAGAGAGCAGGGCAGTGGGATAGGCTGTTGTTGAGTGTTCCCATGGGTGAATCCCCCACCCCGCCACCCCAAGCCCCCCACCCGCACTGTTGTGTGCAAGTGCCCGGCAAATAATCTATTCACTGTGGCCGCTAGCACACAGCAGCTGCACATGCACATAAATAACTATGTGCAGTCATTAAAAATCACTCCGCTTCGAGTACTCGCAGGGTAGCATGTCAATCAGAATAGGGGCCATTATGGAAAAGTAGGCAAGAATGCAAAATATTATATTATAAATATATTATATTTAATAATCAGTAGAAAGACAAACTCACACAAGGCCCTAGCTGTCCTCTAATGATTATATCAAAACTTATTATATGCATGGTCAATACAGATACTGTATGTTTCAGTACTATAAAGGCTATTATCAGCCTTAATTCTCTGCGCTGACAAGTCGAAGAATAAAAAAGTCTCATGAATGTAAAATCTCTCTCTCAATCCAAGTACTTCATCAATCTTTTATGGCAGCTGTTCCCAAACTTTCTTGAATCACGGTGCCCTAGAGTATCATAATTCTATAGACAATACCCCTAGGCCAAAAGTTGGTAATTGAGAAAATTTAAAACAAATATTAAATGTAAAAGTAAATTGTGTATATGTCATCCTTACAGTCAGTTATGTGGCATGGGACACAATTCACTTCTGTTTGTCCATATAGCTTATGAGTGGAAGCCACAAGCACTGGTGTTGCCGAATACATTGGCAATAGATCATTTTAATTGGTCCTGGAAGACCAACCTAGGGCACCCCTACTCTGCTCTGAGGCAGGCCAGGATCTTAAAGATGTGGTAAGTAAGACAGTAACATTTATTTTAATTTGGTACTATATTACACCACCCGGTAACACAATATTTGGTTTTGATAATGAACTCATATTTAAAAAAAAAAAACAACCAAATATAAAACACTATATTAAAACCAAATATAAAACACTTATGAGGGAGTTCTCTTTTTTTGTCTCTTATATTGTGCATAAAAGTCAGTTACAAAATTTGAAACTCTATAGTTGTCACTGACAAAATAGAAAGCATTTAATATGTTAACAGTAAATAGGTAAAAACTTTATTTTAACGTTAGGTGCAGATTTGATTTTACCATTCCATGGCAGAAACATTTGATATAATTATCTCCCTACTTCCCTAAATCTTAAAATATGCACCAGACATTTCCTTGTTAATCGTTATGAGTTAATGGATTGACAATGTATAGGCAGACAATAACTATGTCAACACTAAAATGGTCAACACAAGTTATGTGATATTCTGCTCCAAAAGTAGCATCTTTCCTGTTGATTGACCAACAACAGAAGCACTTTTCCACAGGTTACTATAAATAAAGCAGATCATAAATTTGGGCTAAAATAACACCAAAAACTTGTGTATTGACGGTTTTCATGTAAATTTTTTAAAATGGTCAACCACAGAGCACAACAGCATATGCTGAGCTATATAAGAAACGGCTATTAACAACAACAACAACATGGTGTCAACCTAATCATTGTCCCTCTATCAGCTAAATACCCCAGTAAATAACTATTTTCCTGTAGCACTGATTTTTATTATGTTTTTTATTTTTTTGCTTTTATGCTAGATTAAGTAACACCTAAAATGAAATACTATGAAGAAGAACAGTGTAATGTAGAACGCCACCTGTAACTGTCACAATCTATGAGCGAGAAAACTATTTTCCTTAGGATAGTAAGGTAATCATAAGTAGGGAGAAGCTCTATCAGTGTAGCTACATGACAGGACAAAAATAAGTAATGGGATACTCTAATGCCCCTTTCAGACCGCACTTTTAAAACGGTAAATTGCCGTTTTTTTACCGTTTTAAAACGGTAATGTGTGCGGTCTGAAAGGTCCAGTCCCACTTAACCGGTTAGAAAATGCCGTTTTTTCTAACCGGTTAAAATGCAGGGTCCTACCCGTTTCTGAACCGGTATTTTAGCGCAAAAATCGGCTCAGAAACGGTATTTAGGACCCAGCCAATGAGCTGGGTCCTAAATTCAGCACAGTGAATACTTAATGAGCGCTCATTAAGTATTCACAGCACTGGAGCCCCCCCCCCCCCGCGCGTGTCGACGCCCCCCCGCGCGTGTCGACGGCCCCCCCGCGTGTCGACCCCCCCGCGCGTGTCGGCGCCCCCCCCCCCTGTTGACTTACCCCGTGCCGGTATCTCCGTTGTGGTTCCCGGCACTGCAGCTCAGTATGCTCGGAAAGCACTTATGAAAAAAGTGTCTTTCAGAAAATGGCTGCCCCCCATACGGAAGACAGTTTTTTTAAACAGGGTTTCCTATGGGGCAGCCATTTTCTGGAAGACACTTTTTTCATAAGTGCTTTCCGAGCATACTGAGCTGCAGTCCACAACGGAGGTACCGGCACGGGGTAAGTCGACACGGGGGGAGGGCGCCGACACGCGGGGTGGGGTGGGGGGGCGTCGACACGCGCGGGGGGCGTCGACACGCGCGGGGGGCGTCGACACGCGCGGGGGGCGTCGACATGCTCTCGGTCGACACGCGAGGGGGGGGGGGGGAGCTGCACGGAGGGGAGGGCTGAAGGCTGCACTGGCTTTGACCCTGTATTTGGAAAGTTTCCAAAAACGGGTCTGCCAGTGTCAAAAAATCGGCACTTAAACGGTAATATACCGTTTAAGTGCTGCGGTGTGAAAGGGGTTTTATCTGGCAGACCCGTTTTTGGAAACGTTTCCAAATACAGGGTCAAAGCCAGTTATGCGGTCTGAAAGCAGCATAAAAGTCATAAGTATATAAAGGAGGCAGGAGGAAGTGTAATCATTTAAGAAATATGGAGGAGAGGTAGAGGTACCTGGTGGGTAGATAAGTGGAGACACAGGGCAGATAGCCTTGTATGATGTATTAGCATCGCAAATTAAATTTGACACTATGCGAATCCCTCAGGATTTTGCGGGTGTAGGCGGTTTTGGCTATTCACATCAAATTTAAATACCAGCACTTCAGAAACTCAAAACATAAAAAGTAAAATTATACTTTTAACAGATCACATGCATTTTTCTCCAATTTCTGCAAGAATATATAAAAAGATAGTCCTTGGTGGAAGTTTTATTACGCTACATACATCATCCAGAATACAATATAAATGACAGTATACAAGATAAAAAATTCTTGGGGTTCCGTGCGCTAAGGCAAAGAGTGTAAGTGCTGAAGCTCTTTGCCTTAGCGCACGGAACCCCAAGAATTTTTTATCTTGTATATTTATGTCAAGTTTTGGTGTAACTTGTTTTGGGTGTTCCTAGCTGCTTTGGTATTATCCTGCGCAATTGTACCCGAAATTCTATAAATTACAGTATAAACAAAAGCTAATTCTATACAATTTACAACTCGAGACCACTCCCTAAACCTAACATAACTACAAATACATCAAATGGTGACAGGTGTGCAAGCACTTGTTTAGTTTATTAAGAAGATGTAAATAAACTTTGCTTAAGAGCAAACACAATGCAAACCGCAGAATATTTGTAAGCAGGCTAAAATTACATGAAAAGCAGAAAAACAAAGTAAATGCTACAGTATGCAAAAGAGTGAAGGGGATCATCAAAAGCATGTGTTATACATAATATGGATTTCAAATGAATCAGTTAATAATGAAAGAAATTAAAAAAAAAAAAAACTCAAGAGTATAATAAATAAAGATACAAACCATTAAAAGTATAAGCAATGGCTGACAATGTTCATAGAATGTGCAATTACACTTGTAGCAGAAGCAAGAATGCAAACTTCATAGGAAGCTTAGGAATTTAGATATCAAGCTGTTAGTATGATGTATACCAGGGCTGCGTACTTTCCCAAACAAAAAACTTTTTATATAACCATCAACAATCGCAGTAACACATGTACCAACCTGATCTGTCCATCACTGTTGAGAACACAAATATCTACCCTACTCCACAAGCTCGCTGCCTAGCGGTCATCCTTGGCAATGAACGGTCCTTTATTCCTCACATTAAATCAGTCCTAAATCGTGTTACAGGCATCTAATAAACATATCCAAAATGTGTCCATATCTTACACAAGACACTGCAAAAACTCTAATCCACACACAACATCTCACACATTGATTATTGCAATAGCCTGCTTACCGGTCTACCTAAGAAAAGACTCTCACCACTACAATCCATTTTGAATGCAGCTGCGATGCTGAACTTCCTAGCTAGACAGTCAACGTCTGCTGACCTGCTCTGTCAGTCCCTCCCATTGGTTGCATGTATTTTACCGTATTCAATATAAATTATTTGTACTCACATACAAGGCCATTAATCTGACTGCACCAACAAATATCTCTTCACTTATCTCAAAATATATCCCCACCTGACCTCTCCGCTCTGCACAAGATCTGCGTCTCTTATCCACACTCATTACAAGATCCCGTTCACAATTGCAGGACTTTCTTTGGGCAACACCCACCTTATGGAATGCCCTTCCACACACATTATAAGACTCTCCTCTAGCCTCAAAACTATCAAGAGTTCCCTGAAAACTCATCTCTTCAGGCAAGCTTATCATATTCCAGAACCCCAACATAACCTCCAGTAGCATTCATATCAAATTGCATCCCATCAGGGATGTCTTGTTACCTTGCAATCTGGTGATACTGCCATGATATTGACTGCTATCCTTCCTATTATTATATGTATCCCTCCTATTATACCTATATATTGTAAGCTTACGAGCAGGGCCCTCCTACCTCTATGTCAGTTTGTTACTACCCAGTCTGTTCTTTCACGGTTTCCAATTGTAAAGCACATTGGAGTACGCTGCACTATATAAAAAAACTGTAAATGAAAAAATAAATGTACAGGCATGATGATGGAGGAATAGGGGACAGGCCAAGTACTACAGATGGTTCGGATATAGAGTTGGTGCAAATTGCACTTTTTATACAAAACATACAGCGCTGTACACAAGTTGTGCAAATGTTTTGGAGTTTTTCTTTTGCTTTGTTTTTACTTGCAATAAAAATAAATAATAAACTAAACACAATGAGGCAATTCTTTTCCCAAGGACAAATTCCTCAGATTAAAATACTACATGACCACTTGTTAACAGTCAATTGTTTTAATAGCCACCATAACAGGTGACCGAGAGAGCAATTCAATTGTACCAAGTGCCTGAATAGACCAAGTTCAGCCATGCAAGGGGCTAAATAAGACTTATACTGGCAGTGTGCCATTTGAGTACCCAAGCAGACCTCACATTACTTGCTCGCTGCCACATCATAAGGAGGCAATGGGCAAACATATTGGAGATGGCGATTAAAATGTACCGTCGGGCGCCAATCAATTACTGTACTCAGCAAAACAAGTGAATCACCCCTTTTAAGGCCCAATTTTGTACAAATGTTGATTAAAGAAATATCCTATGTTTCTCTTCGATTTACTATACAGTATAGTAGTAGAGAACATATTTAAGGAGGACAGCTCATTATGATGATCATGTTCTGTTTGTACCTATTTGATACTTTAGACCAGTAGTACCCAAACCTTTTTTGAATCACGGCACCATAGAGTATCAGAATTTTCTCTTTCAGCACCCCTAGGCCAAAAGTTTATTATTATGATATGGGAAGGAACACATGTTATGATTGGCAGCCACCAGCACTACTACATTGACCATAAATAATTTGAATTGTTCCTGGACCACCAACTAAAGGCACCCAAAGGTGCGTGTTTGGGGAACTAACATTTCAAACAGTTTAAAAATATCTAAAAACAGGTGCTGCATTGTATTAGTTTTCCAGTATATCTGAAATTAGTCAGTCTATTAGTTTATGAATAGATTGACTTTTCTGGAATATATTGGAAACTCATGCAGTCTAACACCTCCTTTTAGATATTTTTACAATATTATATACACTCTACACCTATAGAATCCTAGACAGACTAACGAAAATATAAACTAGTGAAACTGTAATTCGCTTACAATGATTCCGATCACTGCCGCTTACAATTTAGGTGTGCACAGACAGCAAGACGCACTTTTCCTGCACATTGCACAAGGCTTATTGACTGCATTGTGGACAAACCACTTAATTAAATTTGTCGGATTAAACAGGTATAATTATATTACAACACACATGCACTCTATGGATAAGCTGTGCTTCAGGTCAAAAGACATCTCAGCAGTTGGTAAAACATCTAAATGTAACAAAATAAAAAATTGACCTGCACAGGTGCTATGTTGTTCTTGGGGGAAGGGGGGGGGGGGGGGGGTTGTTACTAGATTGTGCCATATATTTAGTAAGTGGGATTTAGTAAGTGTTCTATCCCACACACGGTACCTCTAGCATGCTCTTCATAGGTAGGAGTTATACAGGAACCTGGCCTAGAGCTTAGTTTCCTCTACAGGGTGACTTGGGATGCGAATCAGGCTACTACAGTAAAAAGTTGTCTTGCAAAACTGTGGCTGATGCTACACGAATCACAGGTTCTAAGCCTTGACATTTTGCCACCAGCCATCAGTAAATGTAGGTATCACGCACACAGAGATTACTATGAACCTTCACCATAGGAGGCCGAAAATAGTTCATGTTGTGCTTAAATGTATTATTTGAGCAAAACAGCTCATCAACATGTGAATACCTTTTCTGTATTCAGCAAGAGTCACCAGAGATAGTTTTAGTTTGTTAAATAAGCATGTTTCTATCCCCACAATGTATTAGTGAACTGATGCTTTTGGCAAGTGATAGCCACAAACAATCCTACTACATGGTAGAGGACGAACAGGACATTTTTGGGTGAAAACACATCATATAGAATCATTACATTGCTATGAATGAGCAATTACAAATAAAAAAAAAACAAATATCATGAATTCATATTGCTTACAATAGTAACAACTAATAGCAGAACAGTCCAATTGTAACAAATGCATCAGAATATTTTCAACTGAAATCCAATAGTGACCTACAATAAATAGTACAGACATAGATAGAACGAATGTACACGGGAACACCCAGCAAAGCTATGTGGTGCAAATGCAAAATAATGTATCCGTCTGTATTACAATAAATATTAATATATTAATAATCATATACAAAATTTGAAGTTGAAGGCTAAAAAGAGGGAGGAAGACAATGCATTTACCGTAGGTGCTGCTTTGGCTGCTGCTACTCAATCCTGCTCTGCAAGAATGTGTTCCTTTATAAATGACAGTGCCGCCTGGCACAGACAGGAGATGCAGCCGCTACGAGGGTCATCTCACATGTGATCTACTGTCAGCCAAAGATCTCATATGTGTTCAAGCTCAATATGCTGATGAGCCACACACGTGCAGAGGATTTCATTGAACTCTATGCTTGTATTTCAGTTTATTCCTCCGGTAGACCATTGTTTCTAATTCATGTATTTAAAAATAAAATTTTGAATTTAAAAAAATTCTTGAGGAATCCATGATCATTTGGGTTACGTGCTGTAGATACAGAGGCGTCTTCATACATCTAGCCTCAATACACCATGCAGCAGGGGATGACTGGTGTCAGTGACCTGCCTGGCCCTGTGCAATTCAGGTAGCGTCTTCTTTTTCCGAAAATGCATTTTATAGACAGACATATGCGAAAATCACGGGATTTTTCACTTGAATGCGCAGCAACCTGGGACTAGCACATGTCTGAAAGGGTCTTCCTAGGATTTCACTGAGCACCTGCAATCGACCCAGGTCATTAAAACTCCCTGGATGGTACCAGGTTGCGAATCTCGGGTAGTATGTCTGAAAGGGGTGTTACTCACAAAGAAACATGTCTAGGATACACCAGAAGACTGTGCTGATTAATTTGATATATGCTTGCATATTATGGGTGACAGACTGTATACAGAGCACCAGAACATGTATTGGATAAAGGCTATGGGTGCTACATACAGATGGAGCCTTTTTCTTGCAGGGGCTGGCAATTCTATCGCCAGCCCATCGGCCTTCTCTTGCCAGGGGTGCGCGCCACCCGTGGCTACGGAGATTTCTCCGCCACCTCCCCCGTCGCCTCACAAAGGTGCCAGTTACTAGGTCGACACTGGAATTGGTCAACTTTGAAAAGGTCGACATGAGTTGTGAACTCTTTTTGGTGTAGACCGACTTGGTTCATACCATATTATCCAAGTGGGCAAGCTTCAACTGAGAATGGCGGTAACCCAGGGACCTGATGCAATGTTGCCCAATGTTGGTACATTGGGCGGCACTGCATCCTCCATAGAAACCTAAGGGAGACGCGCCACGCGGCAGTGCAGAAGGGACGCTCCAATCCCTGCTGCTGTCCTTCCTGATACATTCTGGTGATACTTAATAATTGTGGCTAACTTTTCAGGGATTAAGCAAGTGGCTGCCTTTACATGGGGAGGTGCTTCATGTTAAGCACTGACAATAATGGAAAATAGTGATAACTTTCAAGACTTTTCTATTTAAAGTACCTTTAGGAAACCAAATGAAGAAGAAATAATGGGAAATAGAGCTCTAGAAAAAGGAAGACCAGAACCACACAGACTGATCAGACAGGCAAGCTATGAGGGATTCACCTCTCTACGAGTCACTGCATCACTTGTTGATGACACATTAATAAATTATAATTATTGGAGGCAGTCTTATGCATTGTGTGTCTCAAGGTATACACACCCTGAGGAATCAAAGCTGATAAGGCATTTGGCAAGACGCTGTACATGGAACAGTTGGAAGCGCATCCTTCCAACGGGCTGAACTGAACAATGGTCTAGGTCAGAGGTTCCCAATCTTTTTTGATTCAGGGCACCCTAGAGAATCAGAATTTTTTTCACGGCACCCCTAGGTCCAAAAAAAATGAATTAGATTGGGTTTATATGCGATTCTAAACGGCAGTTTTGTGGTAAAGGGCAGGATTTGCTTCTGTTTGTACACATTCTATGATTGCCAGCCACCAGCACTGGTCTTGCTCATAAATAATTAACCATTAATAATTTGAGTTGGTCCTGGACCACCAAGCCGCGGCACCCCTGCATGTGTCCCGAGGCACCCCAGGGAGCCACGGCACACAGTTTGGGAACCACTGGTCTAGGTAGTCAACTTTAGGGTTGCTGGACTAAACAGCCAATACAGCAGTTGGGGGGGGGGGGGTATCCGCTAGAAGCCGCGATCCCCTGTCCTTATGCACCAATCGGCAGCATCGATCGTCTGCAATCTGACAGCAATTCAGGGACATTAAGCATGTAAAAATAAAAATTCATGATTTTGCAATCCCCCGCCTGATCGGGGGAATCTGGATATTTAGGCATGTTTAAGATCACTGTTCCCCTGAGGCGACCCTTTTGTTTCTTCAAATTGTTCTCGGAATTATTTTGTTATCATAAGACTGTAGCCATTAGTAGTAGTAGTAGTAGTAGTAGTAGTGTGATTTTCTTAGATAGCACTAAAAGGGGTATGCAGAACCTTACAAAGTA
The DNA here is from genome assembly GCF_055691185.1 of Crinia signifera. Classification (NCBI taxonomy): domain Eukaryota; kingdom Metazoa; phylum Chordata; class Amphibia; order Anura; family Myobatrachidae; genus Crinia; species Crinia signifera. Next base: position 285,949,917 of record NC_139221.1, read on the forward strand.
CAGGAACCAAAACAAAAATGAACAAACCAAGAAAGTAGTGACTTAAAGTACAGGACATGAACGTATCTTGCAAACATTGCTGAATCAGGGTCATAATAGTGAAATAAGCAGCTGGGCCATAGAACCTTTTGGTGTTGTAGGAACGGGAGTATGTGATATCATAAATAACAGGGGGGGAACACATGAGGTAACAGGGTCCTGCCCATGAGAGCTTACGTTCTAAATGGTAGAGACAGATAGGGATGACATACATCTGAGACACAGGGCCTTATTCTAGTTCACTCTTTCTGACAAAATCCTTCTTAGATGGACAAAACCATGTGCACTGCAGGTGGGGCAGATGTTACTTGTGCAGATATAATTCGATTTGGGTGGGGTTTTACTCCAAAGTGAGATCTATATTGCAGTGTAGAAATAAAGCAGCCAGTATTTACCCTGCACAGAAACAAAATAACTCACCCAATTCTAATTCTCTCTTCACATTTTACATCTGCCCCCCTGCAGTGCACATGGTTTTGGTGGAGCGGTGGAGAGCCTGATAGGGAGCAGCATAGGCAAAATCTTGGGAAGCGATGGGATGCAGTGTGGCTAGTTAACAAATATGATACTGTACTGCATACATTCCTTAACATACAAAACATTCTTAGAAGAATAATAAAATGGCTTCTGATTCTTCTAAATTGCACTGGAGCAAATTAAGGCAAGCCAGGAGTTCCGTGGGGCAAGATAAAACATGACTTTTTCTTCAGTCATCTAAATGTTTTATTACCTGCAAAATCCAGGATTAACACATTAAAGATCATATAATCCCATGTAAGTAAATAAAAGTCTGTAGCTGACTATTTAAAGGGAAAGAAGACTGCAACATCAATTCATGAAGCTATAGATCAGGCCTGAGATTCATGGAACAGTGCTCAAGGCGTTACCTGTGACAACAGGAAATTAGGGGGCTTAACTACAAAAAAAAGCTAACAAAGCCAAACAAGGCTTACATCAAAAAATATTGTTACTCATAAATTTAGGAGTCCCTCTATGCTGGGTACACACCAAAACGATTTTGGCACAATCCCATCAATCTGGATCCAATTCAGACTAATTGGATGCAGATTGGATGCAGATTTGGTCAAAATCGTTCGGTTGGATCTGAATTGGATCCGAATCCGATCCTACCTGCTGCAGGTAGGATCTGTAAAAGATCCATTCATCTGAATACAGAGGGGGTCGGATCGTATGTAAATCATATGCAAATCGTATGCAAATCGTACGATCCGATTTGCATACGATTTGCATCCAATCCAAATCGTTTTGGTGTGTACCCAGCATAAGGTGGGAGCTAAGAAAGTTGTCTCAGGAAAGTATGACTTACCATGGGAGAAGGTCAAATTCACAATTTACACATTATCACTTTTCTAAAGAAAAAACTAACATAACAATATATATGCATGGTACTTAAGATGATCAAAGTATTGTTAGTATGGTTAGTGGTCATAGACCTATCACTACATGGAAGGCACCTAAATCTACAGCGCAATCCTCACTGGTGGACCTACTCTTTATTTACTATCACCAGATTATCATGACACAAACCACCGTTCATATTGTGTTGCCACCTTATATTGAACTCCAGTTTAAATTATGCCACATTAGTGTGCCACCTTACTATTACAACATTCACTACACACTCCTCTTAATGAAAATGTAATGTCACATGTATGACTTAATCAATAGATATAGATAGGTTGAACTCGATGGACTAACGTCTTTTTTCAGCCTTAATTACTATGTTACTATGTATGAATACAAATCTGAGTCAGGCTGTAGGTCTTTTGGAAGTAGCCTTTTACTTATGTCACATGTAAAGTAACCTGAGTGCTTAATTACAGTGGGTGAGACCATTTTGTGTGTCCAAACAATTTTTTATCCTAACAAAGAACATTAAAAATTGACTTTGGGAGTGTGGGCAGGTCCATGTGATGTCATGACTTCATGCGGTAGTCTCGTAATAATCCACTGGGAAAGTATGTGGGGCCTCTTGGGACCTGCTGAGCCCTGGGTTGCCTTGACTTTAACCCAATTGAGAACCTCTTGGGGCAAAGGGTACATTCACAATCGGTCATTGAAGAATAGCAAAACATACCCATGGACAGCTTGCCAAGAATGGTGTCTGCAGTAATCATTGCAGGTGGCAGACCCAAAAAGTACTGACAGCAATAAAGTCTAGCTGATCTATTTGTGGTCACAGTATCCAACCACTTGAATACATGGCATTCACCTTACAGCAGTGCAAGTGGTATGTGACCACACTATTTAAATAAATAAAAAATGATCATCAGAAGTTTAGTTTGAGACTAGTGTATGAACTATCTTTTTGTTTAAAATATTGTTGATTTTAGCTGTTGATCCAGCAGATCAGTGGCTAGTACTTGCCATGTTTCTGTAGTCTTTTTTTTTTTTTTTTAATTAGTTGCCTTTTAAAATACCCTATACAATGGTGATTTTTATGCTTCTGAGGAAGGGCTCATTTAGCCCGAAAACGCGCTTAATCACCACTGAACGGAACCGTGTTGATACTGGGGACACCAGGATCCTCATACCGATCTTTGGTCTCCTGCATATGAGGTGAACCCCTTCCAGCCCAGCACTAAGGGAATCCATTATGGGGGTTATTCTAGTTCACTCGCAAAGGCACAATCACTCTCTTATGGACAAAACCATATGCACTGCAGGTGGGGCTGATGTAACATGGGCAGAGAGAGTTAGATTTGGGTGGGGTTTGTACTTCAAACTGATATCTATATTGCAGTGTAAAAATAAAGCTGCAAGTATTTACTCTGCACAGAAACAATAAAACACCCAAATGTAACTCTCTCTGCACATCTTACATCAGCCCCTACTGCAGTGCTTATGGTTTTGTCCATAAGAGAGTGATTGTGCCTTTTTGAGTGAACTAGAATAACCCCCTGTATCCAAATTGTGTATCTAATGAATTCAGTGTGTTTTTTCTAAACAACATTGCACTATCGATGTTTCTATCAAGCCTCTTTAGGATTTAAAGGATTGATCTTGGTCACAAAAAAGAAAAAAATAATTTGTCTGATATGTGCATTAATCTCTCTTAAATGTGAGTGGACGGTGTGAAAATAAATCATTCCCAATACTAAGACACTATGGTCTTTTTCTTGCTTTCTGAGTAGTTTTCAGATGATTATTCTCCGCTATTAAGAACTGACAGTCATTGATTTTGCTATGTAAGTGTTTTTCTCTCTTGTAACTTTGTATTTCACTCTATGTATTCTGGGCCATTTTGGTAAAGGCTTTCTGTGTCACCCTGGGCAGAGGTTTTGCACTGTGGATGTCAGTAATTTGTCAGTGCCTGTAAATGTTCCTCTGCTTAGCTGAATCAATGACGAAAGACTGTCAACCATTTTGGTCTTAAATGTATAAGACCCCGAGATGAAGGCAAAGCCAGGATTGTGGGAGCTAGCCAATATTTTTAAAAAGGCAATAATAATTCAAAACCACCTATTTTGCATTTTGAATGATTGCTGACCAACTCACCTTTGTCTGCACATTACAGGCTAAGGTTGCATACACTCAAGACCAGTCGTCACCAACCTGTAGCTCACCAGCTACCAGCAGCTCACAGTCATAGTTTGCCTGAAATCAGGACCTGATGCCGGGAGCTACAAGGCAGGAAGCGAGAACCCAGAAGCCACCAGCAGCTGCAGAGGGATCCAGTGCTATTGTCCAATAACAGACCGGCGGCTGCTTCGGGCACCCCCCGAAGATGCACACCACTGGAAGCCACTGTTGGGAGACAGCAGAACAGCTGACACTCCCACAGAGATAAGTGGGAAGGTAGTTGGGAGTCAATGCGAGATGGAGAGGGGATTAGTTGGAAGTCAGCCAGGCAGGTACGGGGACCGCATGAGAAAATTAGCCGATTTTTCTAAAAACATTTTTAGTTGCTCTTCAAGCGGTTTCATTTTTCTCGAGTAGCTCAGACCCAAATAAGGTTGGCAGCCACCGATCTAGACAATGTATGTAGTGAAAGATATTTGTGAACAATTTCCCTTGACCTTTCCCAGTGTCCTGGAGGAACGATATTGTGCATACACACTGGGGGTTATTCTGGTTCACTCGCAAAGGCAAATTCACTCTCTAATGGACAAAACCATATGCACTGCAGGTGGGCACTTGTAACATGTGCAGAGAGAGTTAGATATGGGTTTTAAATTGTTTCTGTACAGGGGAAATACTGGATGCTTTATTTTTACACTGCAATATAGATATCAGTTTGAAGTACAAACCCAACCCAAATCTAACTCTCTCTGCACATGTTACATCAGCCCCACCTGCAGTGCACATGATTTTGTCCATTAGAGAGTGAATTTGCCTTTGCAAGTGAACCAGAATAAACCCACTGAATGATATGACGAACAAATAACGAGTCAATACATTTTTGTGAAAGACATCCAAAATTGATATGCCTGCACAGATGACAAACTACCTTGATGAATGAGTGTCGGGACCTTGCATCGTCGTTCGCAGCATACACACTGAACGTTATTTTTGACCAATGTCGTTCAGTAGGGCTAATGGTCAAAAGAAAAAAAAAAAAAAACAGACCAGTGTGTATGTACCTTAATGCATAAGGCCCACTCTTATTAGCTCGAAAAGGTGTGAGGTGCCGTTCCAACGCATTTAAACGCTGGCAAAAGCACCCAAATTAAGCTGGAGAGCTTTTTGACGAATTCTATTCACCATAAAGTGTGCCGGATACCCTGATGATTCGCACTGACGAATCATCCACACCTAACAGAATCGACCACAAAGTCTCGGTTGTACTTTACATAACTGTAAAACATAACATTGTTTCTCTTCATAACCTTATGTCTCATTTAAATGTAATTTATTTGTTCTCCGTAAATTATTCCTTTCAATTTTGACAGCATTGGCTGTGTTTCTGATATAGAACAGTCAGTTGCCAACACTATTTGATTAATTAAGTGAAACTGCAATAAAAACACTTCTGTTTTATATTCAACAGTAAAAAAGTAGAAGACAGCGATTACGGGGAAAAAAAATGCTGCCGCTTTGTCAGAAAACATTCAGGAGAAAAACGGTTGTAATGTCATTTTTAAACCTCTTGGGAAACTCTGATCTCCAGCATTATCATGTCAGCTTGCTTAAGTGCAATTGTGCACTTAACACTTTCCTATTTTTATTTATTTTTTTATTCATTGAAGCTCTCACAGGGTCACTGTTGGGGGAGTACACGTTGCTGTGTCTTCAAATGTGTTCACATACGGCATTCAATATCTATATTGGTCGGTGTAAAGCGAGAAGTAACCCTTATTACTTTTCCAAACTACATAGTACAGCCTAATATAAAATATAATGGTATTTTTACCATTTAAGGTTATTTGTTCTATTATTATGTCCCATGTAGTTTATTCATAGTTATTTCATCATGAGATGATACCTATATCATATTTGAATACATTTATAAATTTGAATAACTGCGCTTTTAGACACCCGTATTAGTATATTTGAATATGTACTAGGATTTCTGATGTAAATCTAAATCATTAATGTTCTTACATGTTTTAAATTTCACTGTATTAAAATCCAACATCTGAATTGGAACTCCCATCTTGGTGCTAGAATAAACACTATGGTGAAAATTTAGGAAGCGTTCAATTACAGATGGGATGTTGCTATGGGCAACTAATCAGATACTATCTATTATCCTCTGGAAGATGCTAAATAAATAAGAAGTAGATTTTTATTCGTTCCTATTGCTATATTCCATCTGCAATTGAACTCCCATCTTAGTCAATTTCCCCCATAGTGTTCATTCTAGCCCCTGGCACGGAATCAGTGAAGCGGGTATATTTTAAATTTTTAACGGCAAACTTTTAAATGTGATTCATTGCTACTGTAGTGATACACCACTCCTTAAAATGTTGCCCTTAAATCTGCCCCCCTCATTGATGTCTCTAGTAACGCTACACATGCTTGGAACCAGAGTGCACAACACATCTATGTGTACGGCACGCCCTCATTGTCTTTTAGATGCATGCGGCAGTACTGGGCACGGATTCTGTCACAACGAGGCGGTGTGATCCATGCATGCCTGGCAAAACAGTTGGTTTGGATTATTCCTTATGGGAATGCCAACTCAATACTGGCATACAGTAACTAAGTATCAGCATTCACTATGAGGGTGTGAACGTGATCATTCATATGGTGTGTACACACGGTCAGATGTGCCTTCAGATACTATCCACGATCAGATCAGATCGTGGATAGTATCTGAAGGCACATCCGATTTGCATACAAGTCTGACTATATAGTGCAGATCTGCACTATATATAGTCAAGGAAGACAAGACTTTCTGCCTTGCGATACGTGAACGCGCATCGGAACCTGCATCCGATTCGATGTTGACTAGATCGTCAACATCGGAAGGCAAAAAGTACCGTGTGTACACACCATAAGAGAAAACACAAGTATGATTATTTCAATTTACAAATCTAATAAGCCATCTTTAGCCCCACTTTGCTGATGCCTGCAAGAAGCCATGCTTCATACACCAACTTTTGTCACTGGCAGCTCTAAATAATCAAACTGAAAACTGCACAAGGCAGAAATGCAGTACAATAATGCTTTACAGCACATGCTGGATATAACATCAAGGTTTTAAAATCAAGGCGTATTTGCCAAGAATTCATAGATAGTTCGCTTTTTAAAAACAAAATCCTAGTTTCACAGTCAGTAGCTTGTACACAACTGTTAAACAGTTGCATACCTCCTTTGTGTAATCCCTGCTGTTCGCCACACCCATAACAAGCTAGTTACAAAAGCAAAGCACAGCTAATTGAATATAAAAAAAAAAAGACCTTGGCAATGAGCAAGTTCAGAATTACTGATGTCATGTACAATGTCAAGGCACTAAATAAATGGAGAACAGGAAGTGGGAGCAGAAGGAGAGGATGTTCTATACACAGTTGACTTAAAGCAGTCGTCCATGTACTGGAAAACTGACCTCCTGCAAAAATGTCTCTCGCTTGCTAGAGGAAGTGTGTACCAGTGGAGAGCACCGCTTTAAGAGTCCAATTCCTGAAGATCTTTCTATATAAAGATCAAAGACCTGCTCATCGTGCTTTCACATATCATTTGGCATTCAGCCCACCCATGCCGCGTTGTAACACAACTATGCAAGCATTAACTATCGCTGGCCAGTGAGCACTGAACTGATTCATGCTGGGAGCCCTAGTGTTCTGTCTCAGTGGTTATTCAGTATATTCTAAAAACTTTTATTAAATTGATATTAGTAGCAGTAGACAGGAAATGCAATAGCAGTCCCAATATACAGTATTGCGAAACAAGGAATTCTGCAGGGCAGAGTTGATTAAAAAAAAAAGCCAAATAACTAAAACGGTTCATATAATAAAAAAAAAATGACTAGTGTACACTTGATAATAAAAAAAAATTGGATACAAATAAACATAACAATTTATTCAAAAATTTGGAAACAGTTAAGCTTTTAAATAATAAAAACAATAATAATATGGCAGATTGACATTTTAATATTTGGTCTATTTTAAAACTTCACAACCAAACAAACAAAATGACCTGCAATATTTGGAAAAAGTACTTGCTGAAAAAGCAACACAAAAAGATAATCTGGGACTGTGTCAGTAACTTGACATTCTAAAAGAAAAAAATAGAAGCAGGACTTTAAAAAAAAAAAAAATTGCAACCATGACATTTTTACTTAAAGGCTATTGATGTAGTAAATGAGTACCACATGGCAAGTGAAATAATTCTATTTACTAAAATGTATGCGTCATATAGAAGTATGCGCTAATGCCTTTAATTTAAAACACCTACTGTACATAACATACAAAATAATCATAAAACTTCGAGGATTTAATAGAAATTTACATAATTACCTTTAGATCACACACACACACATATATATATATATATATATTATACACACACACACTCTTTATTACAAATACCACAATTTACAGAATTTATCTAGAGCAATTTAAAAATAAAAATAAATCTTAACAATATAGCAGACAGGCATAATTCATTATTTACAGTCGCAACAAAGGTATGTATAGTGAATATGCCCCTCCTACAAAGACAACTCATTGTTTTGAAACTGCATCCAAGACTTAAGGTGTCACAAAATCACTATTTTGAACGTTTCCCGTCAGCTCAATCACTCAGGTACGGTCACACATAAAACCATAAAAAAAAAGTCTAAACATTAGGATGACAAACTACATAAGTGGTATCGTCCTACAAGCCCGGACATGAGACGCTCCCACCGCAGTCTACGAGTGGCACGAAAGAAATCATACATGCTACATAAATGAAACACTCAATGCAACAGTGTGCTCCAACCTTCAAAAACATTTAACTCTATACAACACTAAGCTTATTAAAATCGGTAACTCAAATTTAGCAATTAAAAAAAAAAAACAAGTAAAACATATTAAGTACAACATATCTTTAAATCACTATTTCCAATCTAAAGGCACATTACATATTATGTAATACTGCAATAGTTTAGCAATTGGTTTAAAAAAAAAAAAAAAAAACAGAACCAGGTTTTTTCAACATGCTTTAGTTGTCAGAAATCTGAGACTGAGATAGATGCAATCTCCAGCCTATAGACAAAATATGCGTGTACATTTTACAACTATTTCATAACTTCATTGTTCTGATATTTACATTACTCATCTTGTAGTTGCACTAAGGGAAACCGGATACATTTCACAGTTCAAGAGGCCGTAGAGACAGACATTCGACGAAAGTACGATGGTTATACCACCCCACTAACAAAAACATACACATTTATGAAAATACATAACGAACTTACAAGGGGAAGAACTACTATCACCTGTACTTGGGCATTTGCTGTCTGAAGCACAGACATCTAGAGCAGGACATGAAAACAGGGTTCATTCTACACATGGTACTGTACCACTGTGCAGAAACATTTTTTTAAATGTCGGATGGTACAAAGTTGCTTTAGGAAACAACCAAGCCCGATACCATTATTTACTTGTTGATTTGCCATAAGAAAATAGGCTACAGTACTTATAAATAAGTGGTCAAGCAGTGTGAGCGGATTTCATAACTGCTACAGGGACAGCTGTACAGCTTGGGTCTCAACAGTATTTACCTCTAGCGAGCACCCAAGAGAGGTCTGACCAAGCAAGATAGGGAAGGCAGATCTTTTTTGTAACTAGGGGAAATGCAATTTGTCTGTTTGTTTTGCAACTTAAGCATTTTTTTGTGATTAAACACTAGAATAAAGAAAATGCAACTGTATGTTAGAGTAACAGCATTAGTGAGTAATAAGGGAAGGAGAAGGCAATCTGCAAACAATAAGGGGTGGAGCAGTTTAAAAAAAACATCACATAATATGCACAAAATGTCGTCTAATGTACACAGTGCTGTATCACAAACTGTAGTGTCCAGCGTAGGAGGACTGGACGGATGCATAAGAGTTAAAGAGGGACATGTTTTTGCTTTCATTAATTATTTTGCACAATCGAAATCTTGTTTCTAGATTATATACAGAGACGCCTTATTTCCTTCCTAATATGTCCCACTTTCAACATATAGGACAGTCGTATTACATTAATTCCCCTAGAGTGCAGTGTAAGCATTAACCCTTTCCTCTCTTCCAGGTCTGCAATGTGTTGCTGAGCGACAGATGACAGAACAGAGCAAAATAGTGCGTATGTCTTCGCATCTTTATCCTCTTATTACTTTCGCAGTAAACAAATGCCCAAACATCAATTTGGCACTTACAGTAGGTGCTCTCAAAAAAAAAATATTTTTCGACAAACATCCTGAAGCCTTCGTAGTAATATGCAGAAGTGACATCTTACTATAAGGCACTTTAATGCAATATATATATATGTATTTTTGAAATCAAATCATTGTGGTTAACAATACTGATAACGTTTTGGCAGAATACAATTTTACACTTTATCAAGAAGGCACCACACTGGCCTGATAGCGGAGACACAGACAAGGAAACGGACTCCTCATTATTGCATAAGCAGATTTTCATCTCATTGCTTTAAATGTGTACATTCTCCATTAATTAAGACTCTCCATTATTACTCTCCACAATGGCCTCTGCTCAGCGTCTTTGGTTCAGTAAATAATTTTATTTTTTTTAAAAGGGCAAACAGTTCAGTTGAATAAATAAAATTGACTTAAATTTTATTAAAAATAAAAGAGAAAAATAAAGAGAAAAAAAAAATTCTTCTATGTAAAATTTGCCTTATCAATAAAAACAGCCTAATGCCCCTCTCCCGTCAGGCATTACACAGTGGGTTCCCACTGGCAACCCCTACCCATGTATACAGACTGATTAGCACAGCAACCCAGCAGCAGCAGCTGAGAATAGCTTCCTCAGACAAGACTCAGTGGTTGCCCCCTGCCAACTTCTGCCCATATATACAACACTTCAGCAGCTGAAAGCAAGCTCCCCAGACACAACCAAGTGGGTGCCCCATGCCAGCCTCTGCCCATGTATACAGTACCCCAGAACAAGCTACCACAACATGACCCAGTGGGTGTCCCATGGCAGCCTTTGCATATGTATGAATCACCCAAGAGCAGGTTCATCAAATAAGACCCCGTGGGTTCCCCATGCCAGTCACTGCCCATGTATACAGCACCCAAGAGCAGGTTCCTCAGATATGACCCAGTGGGTTCCCCATGCCAGTCACTGCCCATGTATACAGCACCCAAGAGCAGGTTCCTCAGATATGACCCAGTGGGTTCCCCATGCCAGTCACTGGCCATGTATGCAGCACCAGAGAGCAGGTTTCTCAGATATGATCCAGTGAGTGCACCATGCCAGCCACTGCCCATGTATGCAGCACCCAAGGGCAGGTTCCCCTGATATGACCTAGTAGTGGGTTCCCCATGCCAGCCACTGCCCATGTATTCAGCACCTGACAAAAGATTCCTTAGATACACTATGACCAAGTGGGTGCTCCATGCCAGCAGCTGAGAGAAAGTTACTCATACATGACCCAGTAGGTGCCCCGTGCCAGCCTCTGCCTATAGCCTTCCAGCAGCAGCGGGCAGGTGACTTTACTAGGGGATAAATGTAGGCTATGCCTCGGATAGTTGTTAGGTGGCTCAGGGCTAGCTGCCAGGCCTGGGGGGGGGGGTGCACTTGTGGTGTTGGGGGACTTTCGGGCAGCGGGCACGCAGGGCAGGGAAGGGAGGGGGTGAGACTCACGTCTTCTGGACGGGTTTTCGCCTCTTCCTGCTGGCATACATGATGTTGGTGTTCATGCCTCTCCTCAGGCACCGGACAGCCGGGGCAGTATGCAATGGCTCCCGCACCCCTCCTGGCTGACAGGCCGAAACAGGGCTCGCAGCTCAGCTACAGATCCCAGCGATAGTTTACATCCAGTGAGAAAGTAGCGAGTCCGCGATGCTGGCCGAGGTGACAGCCCGGAAATCCTTCCCTGCTGGCACCGATAGGTGATGGGCACTGCCCGGCCGGCGCTGCTCTTCCTCCTCCCTCCCCGCCTGACTCGCCTAACTCTCCCGTCTCTGCCTCTTCTGCTGCACTGACACTACTGCTGGGGACAAGCAGCCCCGGGGAGTCACTGCGCAGGAGCACGGAATACTTCCCCCTGGCGGCCCAGGACGCATGCGCACCGCGCGCGTCACGGTAATGGCTGGCGACGGAGGAAGATTATATGGGCACATGCGCAGTAGACGCGCTGTCTCCCCCGCTCCTGCTGCTGCTGCCGCTGCTGCTGCTGCTATCAGTATCAGCACATGGGTCACGCGCAGTGGTGGTCGAGATGCACCAATTTAGGTGTTTTGAGTTTTATAAAAAAAACTTTCTGATGAGGAATAGTGGCAAAGTTTCCCAAGGAATCCAAGTACCTTTTCGCTATTATTTATCATATAGGCTATAGTATGATAGGTAGGTTGGTTGGTACAGGCAACTTCAATCCTCTTTAGATGGTTGATTTCATACAGCTACCCTATTGGTAGGTGTGGTGATATGTAAACTAACCATCAATGGATATGGTATCGATGGTATGCTAAAAATATAGTGAGCCTCCTTTATTGTGCATGAGACGCACTTGCGTCTGCACCCCCCCTCTTTGTGCAGGAGACGCACACACTACCGAACCTCTAACTCTGTTGGCAGGACAGCTGTACCCTGCTGCAAATCACCAGCCACCAGGCCCTGCCATCCGTCGGAATGGGGTGCACGCACGAGACGCTCGCATTCCCCGTTCCAACGGAGCTCCCAGCTGCCGTCCGCGGCCTCCCTGTTCGCCGTCGCCGGTCCCCACCGCCTCCCCCCCCCCTCCAACCCTGAAACAGAGATGGGCAGGGTTTCCACCACCGCTGTGCATATGGGGGCGCCGGGGGCTGCGGTGCTATAGTTACACCTCCCCCCAATCCCCCGCAGGCTTACCTATTTCGCTGGTCCCGGCGGCTCCGTTCTTCTGCTGAGGACCACCACAAAATGGCCACCCCCATATAGCAGACAGTTCTCTGAAACTGTCTGCTGTATGGGGGCGGCCATTTTGTGGTGGTCCTCAGCAGAAGAACGGAGCCGCCGGGACCAGCGCGAAAGGTAAGGCTGCGGGGGATTGGGGGGGTTTGAATGGGCGGGGGGGCGCCCAAAACGTAGCTACGCCGCTGTGTATGGGGGTCTTTAGAGTAGACACACATTTACATTGAATAAGGAATATGTTAGTTTGGTGTAAGTTTTTAGACTTATTTTAATTTGATTATGTATACATTAAGAATCATTGTTTAGTGTATTGCCTGTTTTGCTGAGTCATCAGAATATCTGAAGACTATAAATAGACAAAATACATAGAATATTTCATATTGATATGCCGGCTATTTTGTATTTCAGGAATGTGTGACAGACAATAGCAATGTTGTCCAATTATGGTGGTACATGCCGTTAAAAAAAAAAAAAAATGACATAGTATTCACACAATAAGTGACATGAGGGCTTTTTAATTATAGAAGTACATTACGTTGCTAAGCTCAGTACCTATATGGACCAGTTAAACTTCCATTGCAAACTGGAGAGTGCATCCTGGTTCAGTAAACGCAATACAAGGTGAAGCTAAGTGCAGTTACCCAACATACAGTATGAACCTGACAGAAATAAGACGTGCCACTACCCAGATGTCTGAAATCCTGAGAAATAAATGTGCATTCTGTTATTAATGTTTTCGACTGAAGTCCAGTGGTTGAGCGAATACGGAAATTATTCACAAATTGTTTAATTAAGGGTGGAAATTGAGAATAATGAGATGCTGAGTTTGGTTTCTGTCTAAACCTAAATAATATATACAGTATTATTATGAGGTTGTCTTATAGGCTCCGGGACAAAGCGATTCATTGGGGCCCTACCCACCCACCAATGGAGAGTGGCTAACTAGATATAATACTGTAAGTGGTGGATGTTTTAGGCGGCACTCTTAGAAAACACTGGGGTGCCGCCTACAAATGCCTCCTGGCTGCTAAACAACTTTTAAATAACAAGCAATGGCTAGCCATCGCTTGCTTTGTTTGTAAGGGAACCAAGCGTATACATACATTGGGAAAATCACTAATATGAGAGTTCAGATGGGAAGTTGCTATGGGATACCAATCAGATTCTGTCTATTATCTTTTAGAAGGTGATACATAAATAAGAAGAAGATTCGGATTGGTTGCCCATATCAACCCCCTCCTTAGTATTTCAGGTTGACATCATGCTATTATTTTGTGTGAGCTGAAAATAGCAATGCTGTAGAATTATGATGGTACATACCATAAAATAAACACAATAGATACTGAGGGGTGAATTTATGAAGCTTGGAGAAGTGTTATCTATCCCCATAAAGAACGTTATGAGCAAGGTGATAATGGTTCAGCCAATCAGCTCTTACCTGTCAATTTACATATTGTAGCTGATTGGCTGAACCATTATCACCTTGCTCATAACGTTCTTTATGGGGATAGATAACACTTCTCCAAGCTTCATAAATTCACCCCTGAGTTCTTATAGAGAATAATTCTTCAATGTATACCATAGAACCTACAGTATATTAGCCCTCATAGGGCTTATTTGATGGGATCTTCCTCATCAAGAAGGTGCCCTAGATGCCAAGCAGACAATGTTGATATTTTCCACTGTTTGTGGACATGTCCTAAAGTCCGGTCCTTCTGGCTCAAAGTTTTTAGATTTGCCCTAGGTAATCTTGTTAATTATGTCCCCCTCACACCTGAGTTCTAAGTATTCTACCCCAAGGTCAACGTATATCGAAAGATTGTTGATTTTATGTTCAGCAGCTAAGAAAACCATTCTACAAGTTTGGAACCACTTGGATACCCTCCCATGTTTCTTATTTAAGGAAAAATAGCTTTTTTGTTTAGAATAGATTGGATTGAAGCTTCCCTTTCCAAAGAATCAAAGGTGGCTGTGTTTTCGAGCTTTGGGAGAGTAACATCTCAATCCATCCAGCTCCCACTAAAACTTTGTTAACCAAATGTTTTTCAAATACTTCTAAGTACAAGACTTGTGGGCAACGACCCACCAATATAGGGTGCATTATCGCACGGTATTTCTGACATAATCAGAATGCATTGTTTTTTTACGCTTATCTTATTTGTCAATATGTAAGAATATACTAATGGAGCACCTGTCAGCCAGCCTTTAGAATCGCCAGACCTCCTGAGCTGGTGCAGGCAGGTGGACAGGCACTCCAACTGATGGGGATGCTTAAGCGCCTGACAGGTTCGCGCGTCCCCATCAGCACTGCAGCAGGGAGCGGATTCCCTGCCTGTCTCTGCTTCAGTTAGACGGGCAGGGCAAGTGTGTGGTGTGGGGGAGGACAGGGCATTGGGGAGCTGGCTCCGACAGAATGGGGCGTTTGAGCGTCTCGTGCACATGCACACCCTTCTGTCGGATGGCACAGTTGACGATTCTATCGCCAGGAGCAGCTCCATTGAGAGCTGCTCCATCTGTATGTCTCGCTATTGCTTGAATTTGTCTCAATTACTTGTACATTTGCCTCTCCTGCTATATATATATTTTGTACTTCATTTGTTATTGGACTTTATGCTGTATGCTATAAAATCATTAATAAAATATATATAAATATAATATATATTAACATAATAACAATCCAGAAATAGCATTCACACACTATGGGAAATTCTAGAAGTAAATCAGCATGTATGTGTGGATATGAGCCCTCAAACATCACAATGGAGAGCAGCTGCCAGGAGGAAGAGACAGGAGCCTTACCATGTAGTGGTAGATTGTGAGCTTAGAAAGTGCAGTATGGTTCTGTTATGTTTGTGTATTTATTTATTATATGTTTAAACATTTCCTGACCACTGATCTTATTTAAATGTTTAAAACAGTCTATACTATAGACCATCTGTACTGTTAAATATTAATACTGTATTCCAGGGGTCTTCAACCCATGGCCCGCGGGCCACGAGTGGCCCACGGAGCTGATCTCAGTGGCCCTCTGCCCACCGGCCAGCCATGCACAGGATTTTTCTTTTTAAGTAAAAGAAAACGCTGCCGAGGGAGGCAGGGTAATGGAGTCCCCCCGGGTGCCGCCTACCCGATTTTTCATTGGCTGCAGGCAGGGCAGAGGAGTGGATCCAGCGTGGATGAGGGAGGAGGAGGCATGTCTGGTGGGAGCTGGGGAGTTGGGACCCGGCGAAGCTGCGGGAGGAGGCGACGCAGCTGGCGGGAGCAGGGGACCTGGCGCAGGAACTGCAGAAGAAGGAGGCACAGCTGGCAGAGGGGACCCGGCGAAACTGCAGGAGGAGGCATGGATGGTGACCCGGCAAAGCTGCAGGATGAGGAGGTACAGCTGGCTGGAGCAGGGGACTTGGCAAAGCTGCAGGCATTACTGGGGGCATTGTGTGTGGGGCATTACTGGGGGCATTGTGTGTGAGGGGCACTGCTGGGGCATTGTGTGTGAGGGGCACTGCTGGGGCATTGTGTGTGAGGGGCACTGCTGGGGCATTGTGTGGGGGCACTGCTGGGGCATCATATGTAAAAGCAGGAGTACTGCTGGCATTATGGTCTGTGGCATAATGGGCATCAGTGTGGGGCATAATGTGCAATGGGCATAATTTTGTGTGTGTTAATGTGTAATGGGCATCACGGTGTGCGGCATAATGTGTAATGGGCATTACGGTGTATGACATAATGTACAACAGGTATTACGGTGTGTAATGGACACTATGGTGTGATGCACAATGTGTAACAGTTTATATTGATTTAAGTAGACTTTCATTGTTTGGTCTTGATCTGTGAGGCATACTAGTTCACTGTGTTGGGCCTTCATGCTTATATGTCACTGTGCAGCCTTCAGTCAACTTAAGCGTGTGAGGACAAAGACCATTCCTGCGGTAACCAATGTCTGGTCATGCAGGTTGCAAAAGAGGTGTCAGGTAATTGTTTTGCTGCTAGTTCACACTCTTTAAAATTAGACCACACCCTTATAATTAGGCCACACCCCTTTTCGGGAGCGCGCCTACGGCGCGTGCAATTTATTCAATATCAAATTATATATGGGGGGCCACATATTTCACTGTTTGCACTGGATCCCAAATTGGCTGCTGATGACTATTGGGGTATGTGTGTGTGTGTGTGTGTGGGGGGGGGGGGGGGGGGGGGGTTGTGCTGAGTATGGGTGGCTGTGCCAACTATCTATGAAGGACTGTGCTGATGTTATAGGGTAGCTGTGATTCTATGGGGCTGTCCGAAATACTGCAGTAGAGTTTAGTGGCCCTCGGGCTTCACTGGATTTTTTTAGGTGGCCCACGTTGTCTTAAAGGTTGAAGACCCCTGCTGTATTCCATACAGTATCCACAGGGCCGCCAAGAGAAATCCTGGACCCTGGTAAAACAATTTCCCAGGGCCCCCACGGACAGAGCTCTGCCTCCCCCAAGCCGTTGCGTGTTCTGTGGACCTGCTGTTATACCGCTGCTTCCAAGGCGTATGTAGGGACAGTGCGCGCCAAATGCAAAATTTACCAAAAATTTACACCGTAATTCCTATTACACATGTCACACACCCATTACATATTATACTGCATGCCATAATGCCCATTACACATTATGCCACACACCATAGTGCCCAGTACACATTATGCCACACACCGTAGTGCCCAGTACACATTATGTCATACTCCTGAATATCTTACATATTTTACCACATGCCATAATGACCATTGCATGTCATTCCATGCACCATAATGCTCATTACATATTATGCAACACACTGTAATGCCTATTACATATACCACATATTTTATGCCACATACAGTAAGTTCCGCTTACCTAAATGTATTATTTATTTACAGTTTCTTATATAGCGCAGCATATTCCGTTGCGCTTTACAATTGGAAACAACATTGATTAAACATACTGGGTAGATACAAACCGACATGGATGTAGGAGGGCCCTGCTCGCAAGCGTACAATCTATGCTCGTTGCTATGTTAACCCCCTGGCTTGATGCCAGGGGTTAACATGCTCTGCCAGGGGTTAACATACTTGTTGCCATGGGTTTACATGCTCTGCCCGAAGTTACATGCTCTGCCAGGGGTTAACATGCCCATTGCCATGGGGTTATCCTACTCTGCCATGGGTTACATGCTTTGCCAGGGGTTAACATGCTTGTTGAAATGGAGTTACAGTACATGCTCTGTCAGGGGTTACATGCTGACTTCCAGAGTTGGATCTCATGCATGCAGGGAGGCAGCAGACACAGAGCACCCAGACACCAAATAAAAAAAAAGGTGTGTGTGTGTCCAGACCCGGGCCCCCCTGACAGGCCTGGGTCCGGGTAAACTGTACCTGCCCCCCCCCTTCCCCCCGCTCTCGACAGCCCTAAGTATCCAGTGTATAAAAAGACCAATTTTCATGGCTGTTACACTCCCTAAACTCCCTTACTTAAGGTCCATACACACTGGGCAACTATTCCTAGCGTGTATGGACAGTGATGATGTCAATCATCGCTGCTGGGAAAGCCGCTCAGTGCATACACACTGAGCGGCTTTTCCCGTGCCCGGCGCCTACGGAGGGGGGGAAGATGGCGTTGCATAGCAGAGCGCTATGCAAAGCCGTCCTGAAAGCCGCTCATCTGCTGGTATAACCAGCAGACAAACGGCTTTCCCAGCGATGTTGCAGGAGCGCGCCCAACGCTCATCGTCGGACCATTCACACTGGGCGGTTTTGAGCTGCACTGCAGAGTGGGAGATTTTGGATAAGATTTGGAAACCCTCTCCAAAAATCCTGCATTTGCCACTGATCAGTAGATCAGGTTTGCTCGGGTCAGTTAAATTTCCAGCTGCAAAGTGCACTAATCACAGTTCAAGGTAAATATCTGAGGTCTATTTGTGCACATTACAGTATTACAAACTACCAAATCTTTTTAGTAGCTATCAAGATGTCTGCAAACATAAAAAAAACAAATACATGTGTCCAGACAGCAGTGTGTCTGGCTGAAGTCTAATTGTCAAGTGAGTGCACAAATTAATCATGTGGGGGCGCCGGGGGGGCAGCGGTGCTATAGTAATGCCCCCCATCCCCCGCAGGCTTACCTGTCTGCACGTCCCGGCTTCCCTCCTGGCTTCAATCAATTCTATGGAGACGGACCACGATAAAATGGCCGCCCCATAAAGCAGACAGTTCTCTGAAACTGTCTGCGGTACGGCGGCGGCCATTTTAACGTGGCCCGTCTGCATAGAATTAATTGAAGCCAGGAGGGGAGCCGGGACGTGCTGCAGCGCAGACAGGTAAGTCTGCGGCGATGGGGGGGCACGGGCGGCCGGGGGAGGGAGGCCGACGGGGAGGTCCCCCCCCCCCCCATTAACGGCAGGGGGGTGCCACAAAGCAAGCTACGCCACTGCTCACTGGAATTATTAATCGTCATAGAGCAGTATTCAATGCTCCCGATTCACCGTTTCGGGCTGTTTATATTCCCTGCGGTGAATCTTTTTCACTGAAAATCTGATTCACCCTATTCAATGTTCACTGTTCGCCGAAAGCGACAGTGAATGCCGGACAGTTCTCCGTTTCATGCTCTCTGCAATTCGCTGGTGTATTTCAATGGGGTTTTCACTGGGATTTCACTGGGACAGTCAATGATAGGATGGAGAACTGCTTTCAGCTTGATTTTCGCCATGATTCACCGTTTATCATTCCACATCTTTTTAAGGTGAACTAGAATCTGATCTTTTAAAATAAAAGGGTTTTTATTATTTTGGTGTCAAAAAAAAAATCAGAATTTTTTTTCTGTGATGGGGCATGCTATTTTTATTCATGTGCTCGAAGCACATGAATATATATATAAAAAAATCTAAAAAAATTTTTTTTTTACATTTTTTTTTTACACATTCGCCAGCAGGGGGCCGGGAGATGCTCATTACATAATAATATATTCACTTCAAACTGCTCCTGCTCATTACATATGCACGAGCAGGAGCAGTGCAGCGGCTCCTTACCCGTGTTCCCTGCCAGCTCTCGGGGGGGGGGGGGGGGGGGGCAGGGGCTAAAATTCGCCGTCAGGGGCAGCGAGCCCCTGCGGCATTGAATAGGGTGAGAGGGAGGGCTAGCAGCGAATGCTGCAGCCCCCCGGAACCCTGCGAATGTGCAGCAAATCCTAAACAGGATTCGCTGCACATAGCGTAAATTGTCATTGAATACTGCCCATAGTGTTCCTTTAGATGTTATCTAGGGTTAGCTGTGCTGGTCACATGCTCAAATTGTTCATAACACAAAATGACCAGCTGAACTACAGGGGTGTTAATTCATAGATACTGTAGACAGTCAACAGTTCAACCCCAAAAGGTCTACATGAAAATTGGCTGACAGGGTCAAAGAGTTAACAGGGTCAACGTCGACAACTGTCAACATGCATTCCCAAATAGTGTAACGTGCTTCGGGCTCTACACTCATTACACTATTCTCCCTCTATGGTGAAGTAAGGACAAGCCAGTTTCAAAAAGCAATTATGAAAAACTCATGTTGACCTTGTCCTGTGTCTACCTTTTTAATGTCGACCTTTTGACCCTGTCAACCTATTGCAAAGGCCTTTATTCTGGTTCACTCGCAAAGGCAAATTCCCTCTCAAATGGACAAAACCATGTGCACTGCAGATGGGGCAGATATAGACTGTGCAGAGAGAATTAGGTTTGGGTGAGTTATTTTGTTTCTGTGCAGGGAAAATACTGGCTGCTTTATTTTTACACTGCAATATAGATCTCACTTTGACGTAAAACCCCACCCAAATCTAGTTCTCTCTGCAAAAGTTACATCTGCCCCACCTGCAGGGCACATGGTTTTGTCCATTTGAAAAGGAATTTGCCTTTGCGAGTGAACCAGAATAAGGGCCTTACTGTAGCTGTGTATTCTTAGTCCGAATTGCCCCAGTTTAAGGAACAAGACTTTCCTTTTTATGCAGTCAATATGTTAGTCAGCAGATTTTAAAGTAAAAGGTTTTTTTATTCCAGTTTATAATAGCAAAAAAAAAAAAAAAAGATATGACCTACAGGGTTGCGGACATCACATTCTGGGGTAGATTTATGAAGCGGCGCTGTGGGGCATATGCGTTATCCCCGCACGCTAAAGCAGGGGATAACGCTTCACTTCATCTATGACACCCGCGATGCGGGTGTGTAACGCTCTGCGCTATGGGGAGGATGGGTAACGTATATACTTTAGGGGGAAGTGGGCGCCTGCTTCATACCTTATTTATCAACATCCTTTGTGGCCAGGCGCTGCTGCTTTTAGCTCTTGTACATAGCGCCAGATTTTTCTGGCGCTGTTTAGTAGTTTAAACGGAGGGTTGTTTTTTTTGTTCATTAAAAAAACTTTATTGGTCCTCTGCCCGGCTGACACATGTTTCTGCTGGTCCCCGCCGTGCGACAGATGTATCTGCATGCGCAGTACTCGGCAGAAGGGGGGAGCGCACAAATGTTATGGGAGGAAGCGTATCCCCGGCAGGAGGGGATAGCGCACTCCCATAACGTACAGTCGAGCATTAATAGATTAGGGCGATAGACAGGTTCTCTTCACCATGATAAAGTGGTGAAGCGAACCTGCGCCCTTAAGGAACCTTAGAGCAATATTAATAAATCTACCACATAGGGCCTTATTCTAGTTCACTCTTTCTGACAAAATCCTTCTTAGATGGACAAAACCATGTGCACTGCAGGTGGGGCAGATGTAAAATGTGCAGAGAGAATTAGATTTGGGCAAGTTATTTTGTTTCTGTGCAGGGTAAATACTGACTGCTTTATTTCTACACTGCAATATAGATCTCACTTTGAAGTAAAACCCCACTCAAATCTAATTATCTCTGCACAAGTAACATCTGCCCCACCTGCAGTGCACATGGTTTTGTCCATCTAAGAAGGAATTTGTCAGAAAGAGTGAACCAAAATAACCCTCATAGTGTCAAATCAGGATGGAGGCTTGTTTTCTTTTAACTCTTATTTTCCTGTATGTGAACACTATTAGCAGCTCATTAGCTTCTACCTTTGCATTTCCTATCCTAGGGCAACCATTAGTTCCTGCCTCGCAGTCCAAACATTGCCTGCCGTCCGGTCGGGAAAATGAGGTCATCATCTAACAAAGCATAGATTCTATTATCTGGACACAATTGAAGTGTAGTCTTCAATATAGGCTATTGAAAAATAATATTATTGTCTTCCATGATATTAAAACAATAATATTGTCTTCCATTATTTTGTTATTTCGTTTTGTTTTGTTAACTTGTTTTAGCGCTGGTAGGATAGATTTTCACGCTATATATAGAAATAAAAGGCCTGATCGGATCTGTTCGCTAGGCTGTGTACACTCGCAATCTAGCAAACAGGTACACATCCCCTCGCATGCGGCCAATGGGGAGAGAAATCATTTGATAGTCGCTGACTATCAAATTATTTTTTTCCCTTTTGGAAATAAAGGTCAGGCTGACTTTTATGTACGCCGCTGATCGCTGAAGACGTCATGTGATGTTAGCTGCCCACCCCGAGCAGGCAACGCCACGCCTGCCTTTCCAGGGGAACACCAAACTTTTTCATGGGAATGCCCATAAAATGAGGCATCCCCTTGATGCCGCCCCCTGCCCAACCCCCTCCCTACCCATGCAAATGCAGGGCTTAAAGTGGTCCTGGAAAGGTGGTGGAACTCTGTTTCCCTAACAATGACCCCCCGTCTCCTCGTTAGGCAGAGCCTTGACCAGTGCCAGGGAATTTGTGCCCTACCACCCATAAAAGGATAATGGTCCCACAACACATGGTAGCACAATCGTATGCACATTACACTGCATGTAGTGCCCTTGATTCATATTCAACCACACAGTAATGCCCCTTATACACATAATGTCCACAATTGTTCATCTTAACTTTACATGACATACGCCGTACCAGAAGAAGAAGCCGATGGGACCGACTATTCTGTTGGAATTACTTTTAAGGACTGTGGTAGCGGTGGAACTCAGTTCCCCCTACCATTAGAGGTGGTGGAACTCAGTTCCACCCCGTTCCCCCTCACTTTAACCCCTGTGCGAATGCCTCGGCAAATGTGATAGTCGTTCACACAGGGGGTCTGCACTTGAGCATATACACAAATGTGCAGAACCCCCACCATCAAAAAGGGCCCGAATTTGGACCCCGTTTGAAAGGGTCTGAATCGGACCCAAAATGATATTATAAAATCATGACCACATATATTTAGACATAGATGAGAATGGTCATCTGTCAACGAGGGAAGAAAGTACTGTGCTGTCCTCTCTATAATTGGAAACAGTTTATTTTAGTATTAGTTACACAGAGATTTATTAGCTAAGATTTATTAGCTTCATCAACCTTGTTTCTTCTTTTCCTGTTTTTATGTGTGATTTGTTTCCGTGTATGATTTATTTCCCTTACTGCAGGGTTTTTGGCTTCTTATTATTTATTAACCTTTTATTGTAGCATATTGCATTGTGCTCCTTGCACAAAATCATTATTCTAATGATGATAATGATTCGTCCTACGGCCTTCGCCGTTGAGCACAGGTCGCTAACTTGTTCTAAGGTTACAATGAGTATATACTTTAGTTGATTAATGCAGCTGTCCTTATGTTGTGTGATAATATATGCAATTTCATATCATTTATGGATTGCAATTACATTGGGACAGTTTATGCAATGATCTGTGGTTTCAATTGTTCCTTACAATACGTCAGTGATTTGCTGTTTTGATCACGCTGAGACCATGTGAGGCATAAAGACCATATAGGCACTTATTTAATGTATGGAGATTTCTTCTAAAGACTTTCTCTAAAGCCTGCCTGGTGGATAACGTAATATTTTAAGTAAATCATTGTGCTCATTTGTATCAATCCCCATTATAAGATACTTGCCCCTGCAGCTTCTATTTTCATTACAGACATCAATGATATAAGGCAGCAGTTCCCAACCTGAGGTTCTCGTAAACCCTGGGGCAGGGCCGGACTGAGACCAAATATCGGCCCTGGCATTTTGAGCACACAGGCCCACCTGCTGCGCGTCAAAAGGTGGTGTGGACTAATGGAAAAGAGGTGTGGCATCACAAAGGGGCGTGGTATTACACACTATACAACACACCATAATGCCCATTACACATTTTAGCAAACTCCGTAATACCCATTACACATAAAGGCACATGCCATAATGCCAATTACACATTATGACACATACCATACCTCCAAACAGGTTTTCGGGGAGATTCCTGCATCCCTCCCGCAGCCGGCAGTGTCCTGCGGCGAGGGGGGGGGTTCTGTTGGGAGTCCCCCCTGTCGGCTGCTGAGAAGCAGGGAATAAACGCTGTGCCAGGGGGCTGAGGTCATGGCTAGAGGCTCACAGAGCCTCTGGGTCATGCCCCCATAGTGTCAAAATGGGGGCGTGGCCTCGCGGAGGAGACGCAAGTATTTGCCAAGCCCCCTTTAATTAGGTGCATCCCTCTGTCCCTCTTCCGTCTCCCTACAGGAGGTATGCACATAACGTAATGCCCATTACATATAAGGCTACACAATTTTGTTATGCCCATTACACATTGGTGGCACACACCGTTTTGCTATTAGGGAATGCTAAAACTATTGCAAGGCATGCTGGGATGTGTAGTTTCACAACAGCTACAGGGCTCTATAGAATTTACATTTTTTCGATCCCACTGCAAAACTACAAGTCCCATCAGCAGGGTCAGGGTCTGCCTAACAATGTAAAAGATCCCTAGAACAAGAAGAAGCAGTCTGGTACCATGGTTTAACTAAATACATTAACTAATGGCAATCATTTCTGGCTGGGTGACACTGTCATGGTACCAGACTGCTTCTTCTTGTGCTAGGGATCTGTTACAACCAGTGGGTGTAAAACTGTAAATGTACCTAAACCTCTGAGCGTCTGATGCTCCCGCCATACTTTTACCCTTAAAGAGACTAAGAAACCCCACCCCTTTAAACATCCTCCCTCCCACCCCTTCCCTTTCCCTCTGCTCCCCTTTCTCCTGAAATAACCAAAACAGAGTCATTTGTTTATGGCGAATTAAAGGTCACATTTATTAATCAGATTACAATATAATCGTAATCGCTTATGTGGCAAAGAAAGCACTGCGGTCCACCAGCCCTCGAACGTAACTGAATCAAGCCGACCGTGGGGGGTTGCCCATGGACCCTTTCTCGCAACTGAAACCGGTAACCGACCTGGGTCCCCAACTTGCCCCCCCCCGACGCCAGGCCTTTGGAGATCTGCACCCCCTTTTTGGGTGCCTCCGCTTCCTGGCGCCACACTTTGGCTGGCCCGCAGGTACTTCCGCGCCCTGTTAAAACGAAGTTTTCTGTAAACAGATCCTTCTTGGATGTTCCTCCTTCTTCGTCCAAGGGTGGGTGGGTGGGACAATCCTTTCTGCCTCACCTGCTGCACTTTCTGACCCTCCCCCTTTACCTGTCCTGTGCTTAAGTATGGGTATACGCCCCCTGGGGAGGGGCCTGCACCCTATAGCCCTCTCCTACCTTCCCCCTTCTTTCCTCCTCCTATCTCTTCCTTACTATCTACTTGCCTCCTACCTAACCCCAGCAATATGATAGGGCACACCTCCTGGCTTTGGGAGCACAGCCTAATAGTTTACGGTCTCTCCCGGCTAGTCGCCTCTCGCTCCTATTAAACCTCTGAGCGTCTGATGCTCCCGCCATACTTTTACCCTTAAAGAGACTAAGAAACCCCACCCCTTTAAACATCCTCCCTCCCACCCCTTCCCTTTCCCTCTGCTCCCCTTTCTCCTGAAATAACCAAAACAGAGTCATTTGTTTATGGCGAATTAAAGGTCACATTTATTAATCAGATTACAATATAATCGTAATCGCTTATGTGGCAAAGAAAGCACTGCGGTCCACCAGCCCTCGAACGTAACTGAATCAAGCCGACCGTGGGGGGTTGCCCATGGACCCTTTCTCGCAACTGAAACCGGTAACCGACCTGGGTCCCCAACTTGCCCCCCCCCCGACGCCAGGCCTTTGGAGATCTGCACCCCCTTTTTGGGTGCCTCCGCTTCCTGGCGCCACACTTTGGCTGGCCCGCAGGTACTTCCGCCAACGCTAGGTTCCAAGAACCGCAGCCCGCCACCTTACCGTGACCTTCCCTCACCCTATGACTCAAATATTCAATAACAACCCACTGCACACAATTCACATAAAATTTTGAAACCACAGGAGACCCTCTGCTCGGGTAGGGCGTTAGCTATGCATCAATTCCTACACATCGCTTAAACAGGGTTTTAAATTGGTATACCGTGAGTGGGGACTCATCCGCGTGCGCCAAGAAGGCCTCAGACCCTCCCTTACCCTCGTTGGCTCTGAGCGCCAAGTGATTACCAATATAATCTTAATCACTTAGGTGGCAAAGAAAGCACTGCGGTCCACCAGCCCTCGAATGTAACTGAATCAAGCCGACCGTGGGGGGGGGCCCATGGACCCTTTCTCGCAACTAAAACCGGTAACCGACCTGGGTCCCCAACTTGCCCCCACCCCGACGCCAGGCCTTTGGAGATCTGCACCCCCTTTATTGGGTGCCTCCGCTTCCTGGCGCCACACTTTGGCTGGCCCGCAGGTACTTTCGCCAACGCTAGGTTCTCAGAACCGTAGCCTGCCACCTTACCATGACCTTCCCTCACCCTATGACTTAAACCTTCATAACGACCCTCTGCACACAAATTACATAAAATTACCAACCACAGGAGACCCTCCGCTCAGGCAGGGTGTTAGCTATGCATCAATTCCTTTCTCCCAAACCTGATGTGCTTCTTGTAGCTAGCTGAGCACCACCTCCCGATGCATTTATCTCTTTATCCGAACACCCTGCTTTGAACGCTGTGGTGGCTGCACCAATTCTAAACGAGTGCGTACCATACTCCTTTTCCTGCCAACCGTTAGCCTTCACACATCACTTAAGCAGGATTTTAAATTGGTATACCGTGAGTGGGGACTCATCCGCGTGCGCCAAGAAGGCCTCAGACCCTCCGTTACCCTCGTTGGCTCTGAGCGCCAAGTATTATTTTACCAACTTAACGGGGCAGGTCTCTGGGTTGCTTCCTTCCCGCAATGCCACCCATTTTCCTTTGCCTTGTTGGTCTGTCTTAGACCTGTGTATCTTGCAGGCCACCACCGTTCCACTCACTGATACATTGTCCGCCAACATGCCTGACCCCTTGCAAGCTTTTGATGCAGCCACCAGCTTGCTAACCCTAAATGCCCCATGGAATGCCATTGCGAATGCTGCCATGAGCAATGCTGTTTCAAACACCACCTTTGCACATGTCTTTTGCTGCCGCCATGAGCTGCCCCAGCATTGTCTCTGTAATGGGCCGGCTAGTATCAGGTTCCGTTGGGCTCCGCCTGCCCCAACCTTTCATCATTCAGCTGATGGTAAAGCTCTTTGTAATGTCCTCCTCCCCTGCTACTTTTGTAAAGAAAGCAATGGCTGCCAGCGCTACGCTCGCTTGCGCCCTAGACTTCTCGTCTTTGTACCTTCCCCACAGGAATTCTTTTTGCACTTCGCTTTCCCACTTACCCTCCTTCGCTGCTATTTTCTTATGTTTCCCCCATTCCTCCCAAGCTACCCTGTAGCTTCTCCATGTCACAGGCGCTATCAAGTCTTTCACCAGCTTGTTCACGCCATCTTGACAACCTGCCATAAATGAGGTGGACATGTTAAACCTTGCAGCTGCGCATGAGGTGCCGCTTCCCACTTTCCCCTTGAGAGGGCATCCGCTATAATGTTATCTACCCCTGGGACGTGCTTGGCGCGAAAGTTAATGTTGTGCCGCAGGCAAACCAATACCAAATACCTGATCAGATTGATCGCTGGTACTCTGCCTGTTGACCGCCTGGACCACCCCCAGGTTGTCACACCAGAAGGATATTTCCTTGTTGGCTAACCAGCTACTCCACAACTCCACCGCTACTGTGATCGGGAACAGCTCTAGCAGCAGCATGTTCCTTGTCAGCCCTGCTCCGACCCAGCTCTGCGGCCACTGCGATGCGCACCATTCTCCCTCGAGATATGCCCCGAATCCCCAAAACCTTGCTGCGTCGGTGTACAGCTGCAGCCTCTTGCTCGACACAGGCGGTGCCGGCAAGATGCGAATACCATTGAATTCCCTTAGAATTGTCTCCCACATCAACATGTCTTCTCTGATTTCTGTTGTCAGCTTAATCAGATGATGCGGCTTACTTACTCCTGCTGTGGCCCTTTCCAGCCCATAGGGATAACCCTGCATGTGAAATTCAGTGTCCCCCACAACGATTGGAGCTGTTTTAGTGTAATCTTGTCTGCTCTGGCATGCTCCCCAATCTGCCTCATAATGCCAGCAACCTTGTCTTCTGGTAATCTACACAGCCTGTTGGTGGTATCTATTTCAATTCCCAGATACGTCAGTTTGTTCATAGGCCCCTCTGTTTTTTCCGTTGCTATGGGAACACCAAAATTGTGGAACAGCGCCTGCGTGGATTTTAACAGCCGCTCGCATGTATCAGTGTTCACCTGGCTGACCATTAGAAAGCCATCCACATAGTGCGCAATTGTCCTGCAGCCCGTCCCTGCCTCAACGCACCAGTGCAGGAACGTGCTGAAATATATATATATTTTTTTTTTTTTTTTTTTTTTTAAGAATGCACATGAAATGGCGCAACCCATGGGTAAGCATAGAGCCACATAGTAACTGCCCTTGAACTTTAGTCCCATGAATCCGTGACTATGTAGGTGAAGGGGGAGGAGCCTAAATGCTGATTCGATATCTATCTTCCCCAATTGGGCCCCTACCCCGCAGCTGCGCACTATTCTGAGCGCATCTTTAAAAGACTGGTAAGCGACGCTGCACTGTTGCTTTTCTAAGGCGTCATTCACTGATTTTCCTGCTGGGTAAGACATGTGATGGCTGAGCCTGAGCCTGAATTTCCCGTGACCTGGCCGTTTGGCATGCGCTTTGCACTCTCTGCACTAACACATCTCCGGCTGACCTGCAGCTTCTCCGTGCCGCTGTCACTAATGCTTTCTTCACTATGGCGAATGTAAGGCTCTTGCTACTTTATGCGCATACTAACACAACGTAGAACTCATTCTTGTCAAGAAAGAGTACATTTGCATACTACGCTTTCGGCATTGCCGTAGCTCAGCGTCCGTCCAGGTCATGAGCCTGGCCATACCCCCCGATCCTTAGGCATCTGCAGGTGGAAGAGGAAGGGTTGCACTGCGAGGTGACATAAAGCATGTTAGTTTGTACTGTGTGTAAATACGTTGCACCATGCAGCCTCCCAAAACATGAGCAATAATCCTATAATGCCACCTCCCTGCATTCTCCCTTTTTTTTTTTTTTTATAATATTTCCTACCCTGCCTCTATCCATATACAAGTGCCTGAATAGCTACCCCCATGGAAATTTGTAGTGTTCCATTAAGCCCCGTTGGCATTAGACTTTTCACTAAGCTTGTTCAGTAAATAGTGCATTACCTTTGTTCTAAATGACCATGACAGAGAACTTGTACTAAGCTTCCAAAGAAGGGGCTGTTATCCCTTGTATTAGCATAAAGGTTATAATATGTTGCCACCACATTGCTGGCAGGTGCACTGCACATAGGTCTCCTTGCACCCTTCTGATTCCTATACATAATTTAATCTACACCATGCTCATGCTATTGCGCCTATGACTGTTTTCCACCCATGTTACACAAAATGCCTTAGATTTTGCTGTGATTATTCTGCTTTGTTTATTCCATTTCCAAATTTCCAGCACATTCCAACTAACTGGCAAGCTAGCCCCTGTGCCCTAATTATTCATTACTTCTTATACAATTGCATGAATTGACTTAACAGAATTCTAACATCACAGGATTTTGTATAAAGCAGCAGATTAACCCAGCGCTTTTCAGGAAGTAACGTAAGGTTGCTCTGGCCTAGCCAAAGATATAACAGTCTAATATGCAGTAAAATGCTTATCATGCACAAACGTAATAAATTCAATTATTGATATCCTGTATACTATTATTATTGTACATACTAATTTGTATGTGACACCATATTATATTACTGACTGCAGCTTAATCTAACCTGATACAATATATCATTCCCCCATTCAGCAACATACTTATAATACTGTCTATTAATACCCCTATGATGCCTTACAAAAAAAAAAAAATTGCACTATATAATGAATTTTCCTGCATTATATTAACTTTAAATAAAAATAAATAAATAATAATAAAAAAAAAAACATGCGTTCCCATATTTGCATTCTGCCTATCTAAACATATGCTTTGTCATATCCTAATAACACTGCTATGCAATATTGTATTATGTTACCGAAAACTGTATGTAATTCCCCTAGTACATATGATAAGAAACAACTCAGCTCTACCAATGCTCATCTATAATCACACATTTCATATTATTGCCCGAATTCTGCATTTGTTTATCATTGCTAGGCAGCCTGCTGACTCCATTGTATGCCCTGCCTGGTGGGAGGGGTAGGTAAAGGTATTGTATATGCCATGTAAACAAGCCCTCAGTAATATAATTAGGGGGAGGGGGGATGGGACTTGTTTCTAACTTGCCTGAATTGGGCCTAATTCTATGCTGTTTTCCTGAAGGCTGCAGCGACTAGAGTATAATAATAAATCCCTAAGTACTCATTTTTTGGCCTTAAACTAGAAGTGTGCATTTAAATAACTTCTGCACTGAATCTCAACTGTACTGTTAGGTTATAGGTGTAAGACTCTATTAGGTGCTTTTATTCCTTAGGGGAAAGTTGCTCAGCATAATATAAAACATGTGATAAAATTCTATCTGCATTAAAGATTGAATTCATAAAATTACAGAGACATTGGGAGTTTGTAACAGCAGATTGCAGCAGGGTAGCAGGGTGCCGAATATGGAATTAAGTAAAAGAATAAGAAGGAATACTTATCAGAATATTTCTGTATCATTCCTCTGCTGCTTCCTGGATGTTCTTGCTGGACAATCCTTTCTGCCTCACCTGCTGCACTTTCTGACCCTCCCCCTTTACCTGTCCTGTGCTTAAGTATGGGTATACGCCCCCTGGGGAGGGGCCTGCACCCTATAGCCCTCTCCTACCTTCCCCCTTCTTTCCTCCTCCTATCTCTTCCTTACTATCTACTTGCCTCCTACCTAACCCCAGCAATATGATAGGGCACACCTCCTGGCTTTGGGAGCACAGCCTAATAGTTTACGGTCTCTCCCGGCTAGTCGCCTCTCGCTCCTATTTATGTGCGAGTCCTCCTCTCCTCTGCAGCAGCCACAGCCAGTAATTACAGAGTGGAGGTCACACTGCTGTCAGTCAGTGGGTCACTCGTCTCAAGCAG
Organism: Crinia signifera; assembly: GCF_055691185.1. Classification (NCBI taxonomy): domain Eukaryota; kingdom Metazoa; phylum Chordata; class Amphibia; order Anura; family Myobatrachidae; genus Crinia; species Crinia signifera. Next base: position 285,980,882 of record NC_139221.1, read on the forward strand.
GTGCTGCTGCCATGAGTCCAGACTCCAGTCCACTCTGCGCTGTGCTCGATGGCGCCCGCCCAGTGGCATAGGGTGCAGCCAGGGCACCCAGAGCAAGCTCATGTAATGGTGCCCCCCTTCACCTCTCCCTCTCCACCCCCCATATACTGTATACACAAACAAACATTAATAGAGGCCACCCTAACAAATAAATATATAAAATATACTCTATATATACTGTAGCCCCCATACCTGAAACCCCTCACTGTGCAGCCTGTCAGCAGCCCCTCCTCAACCCCCCAGAGCCGAGGTCGGACAGACAGGTGGGCGGCAGTGGTGGGCGATGTAGAGAGTGAGCAGCAATGACTCACTCCATGGGGATTGGGTGAATACGGGACGGCCGGACCGGACCAGCTGCATCTGTCTCCCTGCAGTCAGTTGCTGCTCTTGCAGTCACTCAGTCTGGCTGCAGCAGAAGGCAACACTAGTCCGGGAGCATATCTCAGTCCGCCAGCTACGGGGAAGGGAGAAGGACACAGCTGGTCAGGTTCGGTTTTCACCCAATCCCCACTCCATGCTCTCCCTGACTGGCACTCTGCACATGAAGGTGCCCTGCAAACCTTTGGCGCCCGGAGCACAAGCTCCGCCGGTGCCACCCTAGCTACGCCTCTGCGGCCACCCAGCTCTTTCCACGCAGTTCGGGAATTTGGAAGGTGGGCGGCATGCGGCAGTTTATACCATGATGTCAGATGAACAGTCGGACATCCACACATGCCTGTCAGCTCCGCCCGCCCTTTCCCTCTGAAAGGAGTGGGTGCTTATAAATGCAAAGCCTAATCATGGGGTACCGGAGAGAAAATAATTAGGGGGGGGGGGGTCTGGAATACTCTCCCCTTAATCTGGCTGTGGCATAATTGTAATCTACTGTATGTAAAATGCATCCAGCCCATCAGAGGTTAATGATTGTTTTCTTCCAATCTTATCTGTGGAACCTCCATTTTACAATTATATTGTCATCACTTCCATCTATTTTGTTCATTGTTGTAACTATCCTAGCATGTATCAGCATGTCCCCGTAGAACTGTCTCAGTAAAGGCAGGATAGAGTGTTTGTTGTTATTATACAGACATCATTAAATTGTCAGTTCCACTTCATTATTAAGGAATTCCTTTGCACAGAAGTGGCACCACCTCATTTTAATGGAATCTAATTACTGCCATGAACCTGGATTTAGAAATTGAGCTAAATTACAATACTGTACTATGAAGAAATGCCTACAAGCTTGGACTGGCCAGTAAGGCATGACCAGTTGGCCCTTCGCCTAAGAGGGCTCATTGGCATGTTTATCACCAAGAAACCTGAAATGCTCCTAAATCCTTACAAAAATAGCTGAAGATTAGCAAAGCAGTGTTTATTTAGAGTGCAAAAAAGTCTGATATATTTAATAAATCAATTTTGCGTCCGTGGTGGCATTTTTTATTTTTTAGGTAAATGTCTCTTGTTGCTGTCTCTATTTGTGTTCCCTCTATTAATATATCTAATGACGGATAACTTGAACTAATTTGAATGCTCGTGTTGATTTGGACAAGTGTTCTGAATGTTTTACATTCTTCCATATTTTTCCAACTGTTTAGGTTAATCCATATGAACGTTAATTACAGATGCAGTAAAGTTCTTTCAGATGGATGTTGCACCGTACGGCCAGGCCTGTCAGATCATGCAGACTTCCGTAAAACTTCTGCCTTAATCAATCTTTATAACTGACAAGAGCATTTCATGTTTATGGTATGCACATAACGTAATGCCCATTACATATAAGGCTACACAATTTTGTTATGCCCATTACACATTGGTGGCACACACCGTTTTGCTATTAGGGAATGCTAAAACTATTGCAAGGCATGCTGGGATGTGTAGTTTCACAACAGCTACAGGGCTCTATAGAATTTACATTTTTTCGATCCCACTGCAAAACTACAAGTCCCATCAGCAGGGTCAGGGTCTGCCTAACAATGTAAAAGATCCCTAGAACAAGAAGAAGCAGTCTGGTACCATGGTTTAACTAAATACATTAACTAATGGCAATCATTTCTGGCTGGGTGACACTGTCATGGTACCAGACTGCTTCTTCTTGTGCTAGGGATCTGTTACAACCAGTGGGTGTAAAACTGTAAATGTACCTTATGTGCGAGTCCTCCTCTCCTCTGCAGCAGCCACAGCCAGTAATTACAGAGTGGAGGTCACACTGCTGTCAGTCAGTGGGTCACTCGTCTCAAGCAGGTGCTGCTGCCATGAGTCCAGACTCCAGTCCACTCTGCGCTGTGCTCGATGGCGCCCGCCCAGTGGCATAGGGTGCAGCCAGGGCACCCAGAGCAAGCTCATGTAATGGTGCCCCCCTTCACCTCTCCCTCTCCACCCCCCATATACTGTATACACAAACAAACATTAATAGAGGCCACCCTAACAAATAAATATATAAAATATACTCTATATATACTGTAGCCCCCATACCTGAAACCCCTCACTGTGCAGCCTGTCAGCAGCCCCTCCTCAACCCCCCAGAGCCGAGGTCGGACAGACAGGTGGGCGGCAGTGGTGGGCGATGTAGAGAGTGAGCAGCAATGACTCACTCCATGGGGATTGGGTGAATACGGGACGGCCGGACCGGACCAGCTGCATCTGTCTCCCTGCAGTCAGTTGCTGCTCTTGCAGTCACTCAGTCTGGCTGCAGCAGAAGGCAACACTAGTCCGGGAGCATATCTCAGTCCGCCAGCTACGGGGAAGGGAGAAGGACACAGCTGGTCAGGTTCGGTTTTCACCCAATCCCCACTCCATGCTCTCCCTGACTGGCACTCTGCACATGAAGGTGCCCTGCAAACCTTTGGCGCCCGGAGCACAAGCTCCGCCGGTGCCACCCTAGCTACGCCTCTGCGGCCACCCAGCTCTTTCCACGCAGTTCGGGAATTTGGAAGGTGGGCGGCATGCGGCAGTTTATACCATGATGTCAGATGAACAGTCGGACATCCACACATGCCTGTCAGCTCCGCCCGCCCTTTCCCTCTGAAAGGAGTGGGTGCTTATAAATGCAAAGCCTAATCATGGGGTACCGGAGAGAAAATAATTAGGGGGGGGGGGGGTCTGGAATACTCTCCCCTTAATCTGGCTGTGGCATAATTGTAATCTACTGTATGTAAAATGCATCCAGCCCATCAGAGGTTAATGATTGTTTTCTTCCAATCTTATCTGTGGAACCTCCATTTTACAATTATATTGTCATCACTTCCATCTATTTTGTTCATTGTTGTAACTATCCTAGCATGTATCAGCATGTCCCCGTAGAACTGTCTCAGTAAAGGCAGGATAGAGTGTTTGTTGTTATTATACAGACATCATTAAATTGTCAGTTCCACTTCATTATTAAGGAATTCCTTTGCACAGAAGTGGCACCACCTCATTTTAATGGAATCTAATTACTGCCATGAACCTGGATTTAGAAATTGAGCTAAATTACAATACTGTACTATGAAGAAATGCCTACAAGCTTGGACTGGCCAGTAAGGCATGACCAGTTGGCCCTTCGCCTAAGAGGGCTCATTGGCATGTTTATCACCAAGAAACCTGAAATGCTCCTAAATCCTTACAAAAATAGCTGAAGATTAGCAAAGCAGTGTTTATTTAGAGTGCAAAAAAGTCTGATATATTTAATAAATCAATTTTGCGTCCGTGGTGGCATTTTTTATTTTTTAGGTAAATGTCTCTTGTTGCTGTCTCTATTTGTGTTCCCTCTATTAATATATCTAATGACGGATAACTTGAACTAATTTGAATGCTCGTGTTGATTTGGACAAGTGTTCTGAATGTTTTACATTCTTCCATATTTTTCCAACTGTTTAGGTTAATCCATATGAACGTTAATTACAGATGCAGTAAAGTTCTTTCAGATGGATGTTGCACCGTACGGCCAGGCCTGTCAGATCATGCAGACTTCCGTAAAACTTCTGCCTTAATCAATCTTTATAACTGACAAGAGCATTTCATGTTTAGTTGTTATTACTATTATCCTTTTATTTATATGGCGCCACAAGGGTTCTGCAGCGCCCAATTACAGAGTACACATAATCAAAACAGGAAAACAGTGACTTACAGTTGAAAACAATACAGGATGAGTGGGATACGGTCATATTGTCGACCCGACATAGGTCGACAGTCATTAGGTCGACACAGTTGGGTCGACAGGCAACAAGGTCGACAGGGTTCTAGGTCGACATGGATGAATGTCGACAGGTGTCTAGGTCGACATGGGACAAGGTCGACATGATTTTAGGTCGACAAATGCCTTAGGTCGACATGGATTAGGTCGCGAGGTCGACATGGGGACCTAAGTCGGGTTGACAATGCGATCCACACCCGGATGAGTACAGGGTAAATGATTATAGGAATATCAGCCGATTACTGCAGCATAAGTATCCAGCATGCTTTGGTGCAGTCGAAGACTACTAAAGTAAAAAAAGGACATGAGATAAGAGGTCCCTGCTCGTGAGAGCTTACATTCTAAAGAGGAGGGGCAGACAGACAGGGGTGACACAGGAGAGGTAGACAGGGTGAGGAACAGAAGGTTAAGAGGACAGTTTGCAGGGTGAAGAAATGGGTCTCAAGAGCATGTTTGAAGTTCTGTATAGAAGTGGAGAGTCTGAGGGGGAGAAGTAGAGAATTCCAGAGTAAGGGAGCAGCATGTGAAAAATCTTGGAGGTAGGAGTGGGAGGAGGTAATAAGTCGGCAAGAGAGCCGACGGGTGTTAGCAGAGAGAGGGACGAGTGGGTTAGGTTAGGTGTCTCTTATTGGCTTTTCATACTATGGACAAGTCGCCCCCGACTTCCCCCTGAGCTTCCCCGGCTGCTCCCCGGGGGAGCTTGATTAGATTGGCACTTGATGTGCCATTTTTTACATGTGATAAATCGTCTCGATTTATCACATGTAAAAAACCCGGGGAGCAGGGGGGGGGGGGGCTACAGAGCAGGGCTGCTGGTGGGAGCAGGGGACGCTGGGGACGCTGCGGGGGACACAGGCGGCATAGAGCATGGGCAGAGGGAGCCGGCGACATCAAAACTAGCCGATTTTGGTCCGATTTCGGCCAGATCCGACTGATCTGGCCGAAATCTGACCAAAATCGGCTAGTGTATGGGGGCCTTTACACGTGAGATTTTGTCAGATTTGACCCAATTCAGGTGGATTGGGTCAATTTATCTGACAACATCTTATGTGCCTGATGTGTAGGACCCAATGCACAATCCCGTGTCATTGGGTATAACCAAGAGATTGATCCTCCTGCACATAGGATAAATCCTGAGTCAATCAGGTCCAACTTGTTGGACAATAAGTTGAACAAGTGTAAGGGGGCCTTAACTCTGGGAGGCAATGGAGTCATCTACCGCCAGGCTCCTGCTCCCAATGGGGCATCTCTCCTCCCCTGCAAGTTTGAATCAGTTAATTGAAAGGCATCAATATCGCTTCTGTGGCTGACTCCCCCTCCTAGCAGGACCATAGATGTCACACTATCTTTATTTGAAACATAATTTCCACAACATACATACATACATGCATACATATATTTATATAAGGTGGTGTATGTGTTTGTGTGGGGGGGGGGGGAGGGGGGTCTTGACCAATATTTATCTCCGTGCAACTGGGATGAACTCACGCCACTGGGCGGCTACACAGAACATGGAGGAAAGTAATTTTTTTTTTACTTTCTTAGAACCATTTGCACAAGAGCAAATGTGTGTCATATCTGCTCAGCATTTATGAGACACCCGTTCATGATGTTACTTTTCATGTAGCTCAGTGGGTGCAGTCCATGTGTCTTTGCACATTGGCTCTGTCCGGTCACACATACTTATCTCATTTTTTACAGAGACATGCAGGAATCTAGGCCTGACAAACACATACTGTATGCCCTTATTCTGGGTCACTCGCAAAGGCACTTCCTTCTGAAATGGACAAAACCATGGCCCTTATTCTGGTTGGTGCGGTAATGTGCAGAGGCGTCTCTGCGCATGTGCGAGCGGGGCGTACGGCCAAATCCCGCATGAAATGTGAACACTCCGAACAGGGGGTGGAGAGGGGCGTAAAGGGCTATTTGGGCTCATTACCATATGCATACGCCCCGCGTTTCATGGGCGTTCCCATGCAATTGCTGGGCGTACGTATGGTAATGCGGCCGTGACGCACGTTTAGAGGGCGGACATATGACATCGCCGGATGTCAGCTGCCCGCCCAGATCCCTGCTTTTGCACGGAAAAATGTCCGTGTGGTCTGAGCTTCTTACCGCGTACGGACGGAGTTGGCGATCCGTATGGAAGGCGGGGTTTCGCACGCACGGTCCAGGCCGCATATTCGGATGCGGCCGCACCAATCAGAATAAGGGCCCATGTACAATGCAGGGGGGGGGGAAGGTATAACATGTGTAGAGAGAATTAGATTTGGGTGGGGTTTTACTTCAAAGTGAGATCTATATTGCAGTGTAAAAACAAAGCAGCTAGTATTTTCCCTGCACAGAAACAAAGTAACTCACCCGAATCTAACTCTCTCTGCACATGTTACATCTGCCCCCCCCCTTCCTTGCAGTGCACATGGTTTTGTACATTTGAGAAGGAATTTGCCTTTGTGAGAGAACCAGAATAAGGGCCTCCACACAGAGAGATCTGTGCTTACTTTCTAGGCGATCTAGTCAGATTGCTTAAAAAAGAGCCAATAATCGCTCTGTGTGTATGCCCCTTAAGTCCTGGGTGCAATCAATTAACAGTGAAGTGGTTTGGGAACGGGTGCTACTACAGTAATTCAGAGATGGTAGTGCTCAAAAATTAGAGTATTAGGGACTGGAAACGTGAAAAAAATGGCCTTACTGTAAGGAATCACTTGCATGTTTAACTCACAAGAGTTTTGTAGAGCATAGTCAGGGGCGTCACTAATGCTGGTGACTCCCGATGCTTCACAACTGATGGCGTGGCTCTCAAGTATCCCCAAACACTGTGAAGATGCCACTGTATAAGGGACAAGACTGTGATGGTATAGGATCTATCTACAAGAAAAAAGTTAGTTCTCCTCTCCACGGTCCTCATCCTTATAGTCAAGGTGACCAGTGAAGTGGTGTGTCTCCATTTGAACGTGTTTTTGGGCAAAAGTGTCCTTCCTCAGAAGCATCGCTACAAAGGAGCTATTTTCTAGCTAACATTCAGTTGTCCCGGTTTTTAAATTTTCTTCTCTGGCTGGAAGTCCATTACCGAAAGTGGTGTAATCACCCAACTGGAAGTCTCTAACCGGAAGTCTATCATTGAAAAGCGGCACTATATCCAACCGATAGTGTGTCGCAAGGTATGGTGTTCCAGTGGAGGTATGTCACCAGAAGTTGTTTTCGGCACTCTTTGCAACTGGAAGTGTGGTATCAGATGTTGTGTTCCTACTGACAATTAACAGATTTGCGTTCCATAGTCCGGAAACATCTTCTAGATGTAGCCTGCATATGTTCCACCCAGACTCATAGAATAAAATAGGGACCTTATTGATAGAGGTCCTGATTCAGACCAGGACGATGTCCTGATTTGGCCCGCACCCTTATTGTGACACCACTGTGTATCACTCTCCCTCAGGCTTTTGCAGGCTGCAAGTATTTGCTATTTCATAGAAATAAAGCAAAGAAACTATGAAAACTGATATACAGTATTACTGAAGATTCTGCAAAGATATGCTAAAAGGTCTGGACAAATTACTGTATAAAATTGCCTGTGTATAAGGTTTATATAAAACACTAGTAAGCCCGCTCGAAGCAAATGCTTCGAAAGCTAATCTGCTACCTTGTGATTGCCTCTGTGTTTGTGCAAACGTGAGAAAGAAATGTAGTTTCAATTGCTGCCAACAGATGGCAGTGTTTCAGAGACACATGAGTACTCTCTAGAAATTGCTTGTTTTTGCAAAATGTGTAATTTTAATATCTGATGCTAGACATGTACCACCAACTGTTTGTCTTCAACAAAACAGAAAAAAATAGATTCCAAGTTAATATTAACATTAGAAAGATTAACTTAGATTTTGATATCTGTAAATCCTTCTTTATTTATTTTCAACCATTTTATAATCCTCAGAGCAGTGACCTACAGTAATTAAGCACACCATTAGTGACATACTAAAACCCATAGAGGATCCCTGTGCTTCTCCCTTCTCTCTACCATGAAGTGGACCCCTCTAACCTTGGTGCCAACTTTCTAGTGATGTTTGGTAAGATGGTGCATGCACAAAACATATTGAAACTGCTTTCCCTGCCTCTGCACTATTTCTCCAAATGTATTTCGCCCGCCAGATCCTCCCCTCCTCCTTGGTAGTTACTGGCAACCTGTAAATTGAAAACATAAATAGGAAAACAGGATTTTTGGTACTCCTATCCTTTTGATCCTAGTAGGCCAGCCCCCTATTTAAATGAAGCGTCAATCATACAATTATGCAGCAGATGGATCGTATGACGGATTGCATGACAGATTGTGAATACATTGTGTGTCCAAAAACCACCAAGGACTGCTGGCGCATCTTCTGAAGAGTTAAGTCTCAAAGTAAAACTCCCTAATTTTGGAATTTATACCTGTATATGACAGCTACTAATTGATGTATTCCAAATGCAGGAACAGTCACAGAAGAAGATTACTAAAGTGTACATTAGCCAATCTGGATGTTTTCGGTGGTTTTAGGTGCGCTTTCCAAAAAAAAATGTAAATCAAACATCACACTGTTATTTTAATGAGCCCGGTCTGATATCACTATGCTGATTTTTACACATGGGCCTTTATTCAGATCTGATTGCAGTACAAATTTGTTTGAAAAATGGGCAAAACCATGTGCACTACAGGTGGGGCAGATGTAACATGTGCGATCAGATCTGAATAAAGGCCAATGTGTGATACAGTTGAATACGGTGGGTCAACAAATGGCATACCCCACTCACTAGAAATTATGTTAGGTCAGTGATAAGGGAGAAGAAGTGAGCCAGAGGAAAAGTGGCCCATGGCAACCAATCAGCACTGAATTAACATTTATAATTTGCATAATATAAAATTATACAGAGCAGCTTATTGGTTGCCATGGGCCACTTCTCCTCTGACTCACGTCTCCCTAATTACTGATACTTGATACATCTACCCCACAGTCTTTATGTTTGAAATATTTTGTTTCTGTGCAGGGTAAATTCTGGCTGCATTATTTTTATGCTGCAATTTAGATTTCAGTTTCAACACACCCCACCCAAATCTAACTCTCTCTGTACATGTTACATCTGCCCCACCTGCAGTGCACATGGTTTTGCCCATTTTCCAAACAAATTGTACTGCAATCACATCTGAATTAGGGCCATGGAAAGAATACAAATTGTTCAGCGTGTCAAACTGCTGTTTGCTAATCTACAATTAAAACTGATTAGCGACTCATTGAATTATTTTGATAGTTGAGATATCTATAGCTCATATGTATAAGATTCTGCATTAAGGCCCTCATTCTAATTGACTAGGTCCCCGGCGTGTTCGCATCGGGGACCAATGTTGAAGCACTGTGCATATTTGCTTATGCGCATGTGCAGGGCTTCTCTGCGTGCATCTTCAGAGACTTGCATAGTCTCCGAAGCACTCGCACTGGCGGGGACGTGTTGAAGGTTGGCAGTTGGCGAATTCAAATGCCCTGCGTCTCCGGGGTGTACCCACCAAAATGCTGGATGAATACGAACGCAGATGGGCACCTGCCTCCCAGGGGTGGGCAACTAATGTCACTGGACGTCAGCCTCTGCCCAGTTCTTGGACCTGGACTACGCAAATGTAAGTTAGCCCAGACTGCCTTAGATTTGAGAACATGGTAGAAATGATTCGATGGTTGGTGACCATCGAATGATTTTGGCCCCACTCACTATCTTGCAAATGGATGTTTATGCAAATCATCCATTCTCAGTGCGGCGGGGATATTCGCAAGGTGGCGGGGGTGGGCATTCGCTTGCCCGGCAGGAGGCATTAGAAGGCCCGCTAAGCAGTGAACTACCGCTGTGAGTCAAGCAGAATGACCCCCTAAGAACATGGGAGTTGATGTACTGTAACAAGCAGTAAATAGAGTGATGAAGGGGACCAGTGGAAATGCTTCTAGGTAGTGTTTATCAAATACATTCTATAAACTGTTAGGCCAGAGGTTCCCAACCCATACTTACCTACTTTCTGGCTGCCCTTTCCGGGAGAGGGCAACCAGCTCAGGGGGGGTGGGGCTGTGAGGAGTGAAAAGGGGTGGGACGGGGGTGGAGGCACATGTGTGACTACTTGTTTGTGGGTATGGCCAGATCAATTGTGTCGTTTTAGCCACGCCCACCGCCATGAAATGCCATTTTAAAGGCATTGCTTGGCGGTGGCCGGGGCTAAAATGGCGCGATTCGCACCATTTGACCCGCGGACCCTCCCGCCGAGGGGGGGTCGCGGGTGCCGGCGTGGGGGGGTCGCGGGAGCCGGGCAGCTTTGCGGGAGGGTTGCCCTTCTTTCCGGGGGGCCGGGAGGAAGACCCGATTTCCGTGACCCTCCCGGCCATTCCGGGAGGGTAGGTAACCCTGTGTCCTTCAAGACACTCCAATGGTTCAAGTTTCAAGTTTAAGTATATCCATTGTAGCCAGCAATGGATATATTTAAAACCTGAACTGTTGAGATGACTTGAGGACTATGTTTGGGAACATCTGTGATAGGTAGAATCTGATTGGCTATCATGGGCAACTGTCAACTGGTCCATATCTCCATACTTTTCACTTATTCATACATTAACCACTTTGAATATTACCCTTTCAGTGGCAAAAGCAGGATTTTCAGAAGGGGGTTTCCAGAGGGGCGGAGCAAAGCACGGAGATGGACACTTAGGGGACCCAGTATATGCCGGGTCAGTTAAAGTATTATAGATAGACCAAATGTATTTAAATAATAATCATAATTTTATATATATATATATATATATATATATATATATGTATATATATATATATATATATATAGATACAGAAGTACCAACACACTCGCCATTCCTAGAAATGGGGTGCAAAAAGCACCCACATCCCAGGGTGGGGTGCGGTGGCCTGTGACCACACACTCTAGTAAATACAAACACAGGGGGCCCAGCACTCACTACAACAAACTAACTTACCTTAACATTCAAATAATCAATAAATAAATAATGGGGTTTTAGTTCATGAATTGATCAATGACTTTAAGCTTGCAGCCCATCGCCAAGGGACCCCATTTCACTGCAAGTATACATACATACATACATACAGGGGCGTCAACAGCAGTGTAGACCCCTGGGCATAGCAATGTATTGGGGCACCTACCGATCCTCCAGCGGTAGGGGTGGGGGAAGCTTTGATGTCCCCCGGGTGGCAGGGGCTATTATATCAACCGCTCAGCATGTAGCACCTGGATCAGTAATTTACACTAATTGCCCCTTTACTGCACAGATGGTGGGAGAAGGGGGCATTGGGCTGAATGAAGGGGCCCTGATACATAACTTCCAGGGTGGTAGAGGATGTTTAATATGCAGAGGAGGGGCGTATAGTGGAGTGGGCTTATTATTCATAATTTTCTGGTGGGAGGACAGCTTGCTTGACTGCAGATATCTGCAGTTCTCAGAAATAGATTTCTAAGATTTTAATGGAATTAAAAACTAGAGAATCCCACCTACCAAATGATATTGGGGACTAGGGGATCAGAGTTCAGGAGGCAGAACAATCTGCCAACGAGAATATAAAACTACATACCAGGTGTGTGGAGCTGGAGAAGTAACCAGCAGCTGAAAGGCTGATATCTCTGGTTCTGGGCACAGTAGAGACAAGCTACTAGTGTCCATCAAAGGGGGAGAGTCCCAGCTTTTGGAATATATCCTCAGAAAAACTCTAAGTCAGACAGAACCTGAAATATCTGGCTGGGAAGAGCAATTGACAGGCTTGGATGGGGACCGCTGTTTTGATGTCAGATATCTCCGGTTCCCAAGGGCCGATTTTAAAAATTCTTGTACCCATGGAAAGAGGGGACCCTCAGCTTTCAGCCTAGGGCCCTTGGACTCCTGGGGGGGTTCTGGGTACTCAGAAACCCCCCCTGCGTGCGCTACTTCCTTTCTGCTTGCATATGCACTGTCTGTTTTGCAAATGCACAGCTGTACCTCTAATGACTTCACCTCTCCTGCTCTTCCATTGATAATAGGTGTCCCCCAACATTTTATTCTTGGCCCTCTTCTTCTCTATCTCTACATGTCCTCTCTGGGTGAGCTTATTTGCTCACTTAACTTCCACTATCACCTCTATGCTGATAATACTAAAATCTACCGATCCTTTCCTGATCTCTCTCCCTCTATCCTTACTCATATCTCCAACTGTCTCTCTGCTGTCTACTCCTGGATGACCCAGCGCTTTTTTAGACTTAAAATATTAAAGACTAAGCTGAAATCTTCCCACCCTCCTGCATAAAACCTGACAATCTCTCAACCTAACCTGTTTAAGCTCACTTCTTTGCCTTCTGTGTCACACCAGTCTGTCTAAAGGCCCCCATACACTAGGGCGACTTGTCCTTAGGACAAGTCGCCCCCGACTTCCCCCTGAGCTTCCCCGGCTGCTCCCCTGGGGAGCTTGATTAGATTGTGCCATTTTTTACATGTGATAAATCGTCTCGATTTATCACATGTAAAAAATCCGGGGAGTAGGGGGGGGGGGGGGCTACAGAGCAGGGCTGCTGGTGGGAACAGAGGGGGCTGGGGACGCTGCGGGGGACACAGGCGGCATAGAGCCGGGCAGAGGGAGCCGGGAGCTGTCAGTGCTAGAAAAAAAAGCCTATACAATGAATGGGCAGCCTGTGATTGGCTGAGCGCTCTCAGCCAATTGCTGACTGGCTGAGAGAGCGCTCAACCAATCACAGGCCGCCCATTCATTGTATGGGCTTTTTTTTTTATTCAGTACTGACATCTCCCGGCTCCCCCTGCCCGGCTCTATGCCGCCTGTGTCCCCCGCAGCGTCCCCAGCCCCCCCTGCTCCCTCCACTGCCGCGCTGCCCCACTAGGTCCCAAGTCGGGTGGTCGGACGTGCAGCAGGTCCGACCACCCGACGCAGATCTGATGCGCACGGGACCGCGCATCGGATCTGAGGGGACATCAAAACTAGCCGATTTTGGTCAGATTTCGGCCAGATCCGACTGATCTGGCCGAAATCTGACCAAAATCGGCTAGTGTATGGGGGCCTTAACCCTCCCCTTTTAGAATGTAAGCTCTCACGGGCAGGGCCCTCTCTCCTTTTGTGCCTTTCTTAGAATATATAAACCTCTGCCACCCTGATAATTGCTTCAGTGTCCTGTCCCCTGGTGCAACTATCCATATTAACCATGTACTTGTCCTAAACTTTCTTGTACTGTAATTTGCTATGTGTTTTTGATTATAACTATGCTCTGTAAAGCGCTGCTGAATCTGTGTGCGCTATATAAGAAACTGTTAATAAATAAATAAACCCCATGGATTTGGAGGCAAACATCCTTGTAATATAGCACATGATGATCTCATTGTCCTTATTACCAAACAAACTAGGGATTTATTCTACTAAAAGTCTGAAACGGAAGACTAGAGATGATCTTATTGGTTGCTACAAGGAAAGACCTCCACTGGTTATTTCTACAATCTTTACGAAATTTAATCTCTAACCACCATGCATAGTATCAGAACATAAATATCAGACTGACAATTCCTGAATTGTAATGGAAAATTATAAGTATACAGCTGGAGCCACTGTGCTCAGTGACCTGATGGATCAATCTGGTCAACCTTGATTGTCTACAGGGGACATCCTAATCTCTAGAGTCACGTGTGCAGTTTCTATTCTACATGATATTGGGGATCACTATCACACTTGTGTTGTCAGCACAGTTGATTTAGATGTCCTGACTAAACTATTTGGCAGCTGTACATTCTTTCCTAGCAATAAACCTCTCATGGGTTTACACATTAGATTTTAGATTCTCAAAGTATGTTTTTCCCATTGGAAAAATGTAGGATTCAGTCACAATATCTGAGTAGGAAGAGAAAAATCGCTGGTTTATGGGCCCTCTTCCCTCCTGTTGTCAAAACACTCTTCTCTTCACATTTCTCTCACAGCTCTCCTATACTCAAACACTCGATGACCATCTTCATCCTCATACTCATCTCCATCATTGGCCACAAGCCTCTAGTAGTATGTTAATTGAGTCCTCACTACTTATATTTGATCTGTAATGTGTATTGAACTGTGACGCTCTTTATTTGTACTCTATTTTTGGTATTTATTCAATGTTATGCCAAGTTTTGTCTCCTTGTACTGTTCCTTTGTACAGTGCTGCGAAACACTTGTGGCGCCTTATAAATAAAATTATAATAATAAATGTAGATGGAAGTTAATAGTGTAGTGACCTACAGTATAATTGTCCAAGTGATTTAATGACATGAATTCTGCCAAATAATAAACAAATTTAAGAAAAAAAAAACTTGACACAACTTAAACCTCATACCAGATACACTATGAAGCATTTCAGTGTACAAAAGATAGGGAAAGCCATTTATGGCATTTATGGCATTTATGTTATACAGTCGGATCCCCTACGACAGCCCCTGACAGCTGCTCCATGGGGACGCGTCCCCTTCCAACAGAGCTTCCAGCTGGTCCCCACCACCTCACCGTCGGTCCCCGCTGATCACCCCCATCTCCCCGCACCCCCCCTAACCTTGCCTGTCTCCCTGAAGTGGAGATGGGCAGGGTTTGCATCGCCTACCGCCCAGAAACTGGGACGCGCGTCCCAGTCAGATGGAGTGCCATCTCACCATTTGGGGCATTCTGGCGAGCCTCTGCGCTCCATCTGTATTTTTAGACAGACGCTCTTGTGAAAAATTGGAAAGATTGTACGGTACTTTTAGTTTCACGGGGGGCCGATATATCGGATGCAATATCGGCCGATCCGATGCGATCCGATGCGATATTTTACCTGTTCATAACCCCACTATCCACTACGCATGGAGTTGATTTTATATAGTGTGGCGAGCGCAGCGAGCCATGGAGCCCGAAGCGTGGCGAGCCCCACGAGGGCACACGGATTACTGCGCTCGCCACACTATATAAAATCAACTCCATGCGTAGTGGATAGTGGGGTTATGAACAGGTAAAAAATCACATCGGATCGCATTGGATCGGCCAATATATCGGCCGATATCGCATCCGATATATCGGCTGCCCTGAAACTAAACAAGTACCGTTTGTACAAATCGTCAATGACATCAAACAA
The DNA here is from genome assembly GCF_055691185.1 of Crinia signifera. NCBI lineage: Eukaryota > Metazoa > Chordata > Amphibia > Anura > Myobatrachidae > Crinia > Crinia signifera. The sequence goes on from NC_139221.1 coordinate 285,996,196, forward strand.
ATATTATGCTTTGTGTCTGTTTATTTATAATGTATAATAGGACAAAAATAGTCTGAAATAGTTAATTAAGACCGTTTTTTAACTACTTAACAGTAAAATACACTTAGAAATTGTAGGTTTTTTTTTATAACTGAATTAGGTCAAGAACATTTATTTCAATCTCAACCAAAATTATTACATTATTGCATTCATTTACATTTTTTATTAACATTTGTAAAATATCTGTGTTTCAAACATCAGAACATTGAAACGCCACCATTGGAACATCGGGAACATTGCGACCATGGTGACTTTGATTTTCCTGGCAGCTGCTCCTTCTGAGGAAACCACCAGAAGCTTAGGGGTAACTTTATTAAAGCTTCTAAAAAAGAAAAAGTGTAGATGTTGCCTATACCAACCAATCAGATTCCGTCTATCATTTTTTATGATGCAACGGAAAATGATAGCTAAAATCTGATTGGTTGCTATGGGCAATATCCTCACTTTTCATTTTTAGAAGCTTAGGGCCAGATGTGTCAAGCTTCAAAAAGTGATAAAGTGGAGAATGATAAACAACCAGCCAATCAGCTCCCACCTGCCATGTTACAGGCTGGGTTTGAAAAATAACAGGTTGGAGCTGATTGGCTGGTTGTTTGTCACTCTCCTATTTATTACTTTTTGAAGCTTGATACATCTGGCCCTAAGTGTGAAGAAACGCGTAAAGGACAGCAGTGCATGTGATCCCCCTGTTTGAGAAGCCAAAGACACCGTCTCACATTCAGCATCTCGGAATGTAACCTGCAGCCACGTTTTCACTGCCACCCACACATGAAGTAAAACACTATTTGCCTTGAGCAGTTTCTGTCCAGGGCACGCCTCTTTTCCAGGCAGCAAGTGGAAGCAGTCTGTATTTTGGCACTACTGTATATGCTGACAGTGCATACCACGATCATCAGTACCAGACCCTGCCTCTTATCAGCTGTATTGAGGACTCTGTATTAACAAACAATGGGCCAGATTCTTTAAGCTTCAAAAGTGATAAAATGGAGAGTGATAAACAGCCAGCCAATCAGCTCCTACCTGCCATGTCACAAACTGTTTTTGAAAAATGTCAGACAGGAGCTGATTGGCTGGCTGTTTATCACTCTCCATTTTATCACTTTTGAAGCTAGAATTTGGGCCAATGTGGTTAGCCATATAAAAAACAGAGGTTGAGCATAGTGCAGGGTCCCCCTCCCGGCCCCCCGGAAAGAGGGGCAACCCTTCCGGAATGCCAGCCAGCTCCTTTGACCCCGCCTCAGCATGGGGGAGGGGGTGTTTGTGGGTCAAATAACATGAATCGTGCTGTTTTAGCCATGCCCACCGCTGTGCAATACCTTAAAAATGGCATTGCACATTGGGGACGTGGTTAAAACGGCGCAATCACTTTTGCCACGCCCCTGAACAAGTAGACACTCATGTGGCTCCACCCCCGCTCCACCCCTTTCCACTCCTGATGCCCCCCTTCCCCCCAGCTGGCTGCCCTCTCCCGAAAAGGGCAGCCAGAAATTAGGTATGTATGGCATATTGTTACTGTAATAATACACAGAACATTAATTATTTTGGGAGTCTTTATGGAGATGTCTGTCACTGGATATATATTATTTATATACATTTAGTACATTATTTTCTGTTTGTACTGATATATTCCAGAGTGTCATCTGGGAGCTGCAGGTGATTGTACTAAAGGTGATAGGTACAGTACTTCTGTTCATTATTATTGGAATTGCCCCATCTTTTCTATATAATTAGTTTTATGCATTGAGTTACTGCCACATGATTGGCTAAATAGATATTTGTATTAACTACCAGGTGTACTTAACAAAGGGGCCACTGAATGATTTAGCCAGGATACTTAGGCAGCCTCTTCTCAAACTATAGCTTTCATGTCAGTTATGTTTGCAAATATATCACTGGTCTTGGCTCTATAAGCAGCAATCTATGCAGAGAACTAGGGGGGAATTTACTAAAGGAAATTTGTAAAAAATAGGTGTATTTGTATCCAGAAATATACTTATTTTTGACATTTACAATCCCGAAAATAGGGCAATTCATATTCGTATTGATAGCACATCAATAAGAATACGAATTGCCATATTTTCGGGATAGTAAATGTCAAAAATAAGTATATTTCTGGATACAAATACACCTATTTTTTACAAATTTCCTTTAGTAAATTCCCCCCCTAATGTTAATCCTGTCCCTCAGACACCTAGGGTTTTATTAAAGAAGAGTTGGGTTGTCCAACCTGACACTTCTGAGCATGTATTTAAAAGGGCATTGCTTTCACTAGCAAGACAGCTACAGTAAGATAAGCATTGCCCTTTTAAATATTGGACATAAACACGCTCAGAAGTAAATGTTTATAATTAAATCACCTACACTTTTCCAGAATCATCCAAGATAGAGACACTGAGCCCTCTAGAGGAGGGACAGATACAATGCTGAGGAATTTATTTAAGAATACATTTCTTTCAAATGCATCATGTATTTAAATAATGGAGTGTCTGGAAAGATGGCCATACTCTACTAATTTGCATCAGTGTATGGCCATCCGATCCCCATCAAGCTGTCCAGGACTTTTCCAGGGGGCAGGATCGCATGTGATACATCATAGGCGGCCCTTTTGCGTGTGATGTATGGAGATAGAAAGTTTTTTTGGGTCCGCACTGGATCGGTCACCCCTGGGTAGTTCTTTAAAAAATAGGTATTGTGGTGCAGGTTTTTGCTGTGACAACATCACTTAATTTGGACAGATGTGATACACACATTCACTTTTTATAGTGGTTGGTGGTGCTCCCTGAGTCAGAAAATAATTTTTTTACAAGGAGAAAAGAAGACTCTTTTTAGGGGGCACTCTTAAGGCCCCTATACATTAGGCTGACCCATTAGTCAGACCCAATTCTCCTGTGAGATGCCCAACAACTCCCCAGGAGGCTCACATGCGATTTGGCACTTGGATGGGCAGTGGCAGGAATTAGAATTTTAAAATAACCTGTCAAATGATTGGCCGGCATCTGATTGGCTGAGAGAGTCATTTGACAGGTTATTTTAAAGGTCTAATTCTCACCGCTGCCCGTCCTGCTGAACACCCACTAGCGCTCAGCACCCGCCACCAGGCCCACTGCTCCTCACCGCCTGCTGCAGCACCAGCACCTGCCACAGCACCAGCATGTGCCGCAGAACCAGCACCTGCCGCCACCTAATGCAAGGTCGGACATGAGAAACTTGAGAATTGGTCAAGAGCATGGCAACTACAGTTTAATGCTAAAAAATGCAAAATTATGGACTCAAAAACCCAAAGGCTCAATATAGTATCAAGGGTACTATAATGGAAACTACTGAGGAGGAAAGAGATCTAGGAGTCACTATTTCAAGCAGGGACGTGCAGTCAGGGGAGGCAGGGGAGGCAGTGCCTCACCTGTCATAAATGATAAAAAAAAAATACAAAGATATTTAACACACATATAGTGTGCAATAAATATCTTATTTGTATTTTTTTTTATATAATTTATGTGGTGGGACACTGTGGGGAGGCTGGGAGGCATCGGGACCTGTGCCTCCTGCTGACAATGTAAAATTGCCAGCAGCGGGGGGGCAGATCTAAGGACGGGCACAAAAAGATGTGATAGGACAGCAAATACAGGCTGTCATACACTGACAGCCTGTCAGGGGCGGATTGGGGACCAAAAGTGGCCCTGGAAAATTTCTGGAAGCGGCCTCATGTGGGCGGCACCAAATCAAAATGGGCGGGCCAGAATAACAGTAGGTGGGTTTACTACATCAAAGATGAAAGATGCACAGGTTTCCACCTAGTCACTGGTGTTGCGCTGCCCAATTCAGCCGCGGACACTGCAGGAAACAGGGCTGATTACTTTGGATACATTCACTTAAAAAATATGTATATGAAGTTTTTAGCCCATGTATAATTCTGAACAATGGGAGGAGGGAGAGTACCTCTCAGGGAGGGGGAACATGTTCATGAGCTCTCCTCCTAAAGCCTCAAGGGGCGATTTCAGACCCTTTTCTAAGCGATCTGACTAGATCACCTTCACTTGCCATAACTTTACTAAAGGTAATAGATACAGGAGGGTAGTGGCGTGGACCCAGGGTAGTGTCATACTACGCCTAGATTCCTACGTAAGTTCTGTAGCAAAAGCTGTGGCCGCAAAGATGAGGACGACCATACATACATACACACTTATAGAAGAGGAGATATGGCCACCACTCAGTTTTGGACAGAAATTATACCCCGACTTTCCCAGGCTGTTTGTTTGTTGAAAACAGTCAATATGGAGCAGGAAGCAGGACGGCACTCACCCGCTTTTTCAGTAAATAATCAGACCAAACTGTGGTAGATTCCAATGTTTTAAATCTTTATCAGATTTTTCGTCGGGGATAACAAAGTGTAAAACAAGCTGCCTTAAATAGGGCTTACAAACAGTGAAGATCACACTCACCTGGTGCAGCGTCGCGCCGATGTCCAGCCTGATGACATCACTTCCGTCTCTACGGCTCACATCACTGGAAGGATGCATTTCACAGGTGGTTCCATAGAGAGCGCTATACTCGGAAGAATGCGCTTCACTCAAGTTCCAAACCTCTGTGTCATCATCCCTCCGTTATGTGTGGTTCTCAGAGTCCGGAGTGGGAGTTTTTGTCAATCAGGTTGATCGTTAGCTGCACATATTTGTTATATAAGCAATATGACAAGGAGATGCTTTGAAATAATTCAATAAAGTGCAGTCAGCGAAAACAACACCTTGACAAAGAATGTTGGAGTATATGTGACATACTCTATTAAAACAAAGATTTTCACAAGCCCCTGAGTGCCGATGCTTTATCTATATAAAATTCCTTTGCCCCTAAAGGTGGGAAAATAACCCACTATATATACTTATTTATTTTAAGTACAGTTGGAGCCGTTTTCATTCAGCCCAACAATGCACCGTGTCTGTCTGTCTCGGCGCACCATTAGTTGAGAATGGGACACGCATGCATGACACTTGCGCATCACATTCAAGGCAATGGGACACGCAAGCGTGTGAGACGCTAGCGCGTCCCCATCTTGGCGCATTGTTGTACTGAGTGAAAACGGCACCATCTGTAGATACAAATGCTGCCTCATACACACACTTGCACTTACTTTAAATATTGGGAATCAGAGCCTGAAAAGCAACACAGCAGTATTTGTGGTTGCTCAGTGTTGTGACTAGACGTCTTACATAATTAGTCCCCTCCATTGCGTTTTACCGCAATTCACGGGCCTGTGGGGAGGAGGAGCCATATTAAATTACAATTACATTATGTCGGCTTTGCTATCACCCCACAGGCCATCGAATTGTGTTAAAATGCTGCATGGAGGGGGAGGAGGGGGGCAGCACGGCGCTACGATTGTGTCATGAAATGCATTAGAAAAAACATTTGTGGTCAGGGCCGGTGCTAGGGTGTTCAGCGCCCTCCTGCAAACTTTACATTTGCGCCCTCCCTGTGGTTTCACAAGGAAGGGGCATAGCCACACAATAGTACTCTAATATCAAATTACACCACACAGTACACCATCTTATTCACATTATACAGCACCAGTGCCATAACAAGACATTTTGGTGCTCTGTGCCAGAAAGTGAATTGGTGACTGCACCACCACCACAGTGAGAACCAGGAGAATGCGCACCATAGGCACGCGCAAAAAGTTAGTAACAGTACCCATGTCCATTATACATTATGGCACACAGTAATGCCAATTACACATTATGCCACACAGTACTGCCTATTTCACATTATGCCACACATTGTGATGCGCTTACACATTATGCCACACACAGTGGTGCAAGTAGAATTTTTTTCTTGGTGGTACTGATAGCCTTCACCAAAAATGGGCGTGGTCATGTGTCATGAGGGGGCGTGGTCACACAAAGCTAGAGGAGTGACTAAATGACAATAGTGGCGTGACATCAGGAGACAGGGAATGACTGGGGGGGTGTTGGCTCTTGCTTGGGGGAGAGCCGGGCTGCTTGTGCTTACAATTGTGGAGCTTGCTCTTCATGTGGTCGGCGCCGCTGATGCCTGTCAGTGTGACAGGCTAAATCAGCAGTAGCCGGTAGCTGCATACAGCACCAATCATAATGCTGGGTGGGCAGGCTGCAGATGCATTATATTTAGACTTAAAATAAAAATAGCATTGACAGTGGGTCAGGGGGTAAGTGGTACTGCGTACCTGCAACATATTTCTTACAGGTACTCCGTACCACGCCGTACCCCCTTACTTGCAATACTGGCCACACAACATAATGCCCATTGCACATTATGCCACATACCGTAATACCCCTTACACCAGGGCTCGACAAACCCTGGTGACCAGATTTTGCTTCCTGGTGACCAGGTTTGGCAGGAAGCAGATCTCCCCGGGCAGGGTGGTGGCTTGCGTTAATGAAGCCGGCAGAGTGATGGACAACTCATCCGGCTGCCGCTGTAGGAGAGCAGGAGCACGGACGGTCGGTGCGGGTATTTCAAAACTCATGGGGGACAGTGGCCGCTTTTTGCGGGTGACCTTGGGGCACAGGGATCACCAGGCATCACTCCAGCGGGTGCCCTGATGAAGTGCTCCTCTACCATGACAGCGTCGGCCGCACCATTCCCCCTCCTGTACATGGTCCTGCACATGGAGTGGCGGCACACAAACACACAGAGTGGATACGCAAGGTGACAACTCACCCCCGCTGGCTGCCTCTATATCTGATGGATCAGGTCCGCTGTGTGGGTATTTCAATCTCAAGGCTTCAGTCGGAGCTCACTCCCAGCACCTGATTGGCTGCCTAGCCGCGAGCCAATCGAAGAGCTAACGGTTTGGCAGCTAATTAGGTGCCGACAGTGAGCGCCAATTGAAGCCTTGAGATTTTAAATAGCTGCACTGCGGACCTGATCTGAATCGGCAGCCAGCAAGGGTGAGTTGTCATCTTGCGCTCTGTGTGCCGGTGCTCCACATGCAGTACTGTGTACAGGAGGGGGGAATGGTGCGGCCAGCACTGTCACGGTGGAGGTGGAGGAGCAGTTCATCGGGGCACCCACTGGAGTGATGCCTGGTGATCCCTGTGCCCCTGGGTCATCCACACAAAGCGGCCACTGTCCCTCCACAAGAGAGTCATATTCTGAGGTATTCAGTGTGTTTGTACAACAGTCTATATACGTTCTGTATATGGGAGTTCTGGGGTGGTGGTGCAGTGTTCTGTGTGCATCAGGGTGCTGGGGGGGGACTCCGTGGTGCATTATTTTGTGTGTGTATCAGTGTGCTGGGCCAACTCAGTGATGCAGTGCTGTGTGTGTATCAGTGTAAATTTTTGGCAAGCACAGTCCATGGTTTGTCTGGGATCTGGCTCCTACACTTTCATCCCGGCTCCTAGATTTAAAAAAAAAATTGTCGAGCCCTGCCTTACACAATATGCTGCACACTTTAATGCCCATATGACATTATGCTATGCGTAATGCCCCAAGTACTACCAGTAGTTGTGCCGCTTACACATAATGCCCACGGACGACATACAAACTAGCCGATTTTGGTCCGATTTCGGCCAGATCCGACCCAAATCTGACCAAAATCGGCTAGTGTATGGGGGCCTTTAGGGATGATTATACGCAATGCCACACCAGTTGCTGACACTAGTAGCACTGCCTATTCATATGCCCACACCAGTTGCCAACAGTAGTAGTCCTGCTAATACCTAATGGCCATACCAGATGCTGACAGTAGTAGCGCTGCTTATACTTAATGCCCACACCAGTTGCTGACAGAAGTAGCGCTGCTTATACTTAATGCCCACACCAGTTGCTGACAGTAGTAGCGCTGCTTTTAGCTTATGCCCACCCCAGTTGCAGACAGTATCAGCGCTGCTTATAACTAGAGTCCACACCAGATGCAGACAGGAGTAGCGCTGCTTATACCTAACACCCAAACCAGTTGCAAACAGTAGTAGCGCTGCGTAACACCCACACCTGTTGCAGAAAGGAGTTACGCTGCCTACACATAATACTCACACCAGATGCAGACAGTAGTAGCGCTGCTTATACCTAACCCCCACGCCAGTTGCTGACAGTAGTAGCACTGCCTATATGCAACGCCCACATCAGTTGCAGACAGTATCAGCGCTGCTTTTACAGATGGAACCAGCCTCAGCAAGCGTCTGGGGGGGGGGGGATGCACACATGCCAGAATCCCCAGCACACCGTGGCGATTGGAGTGCCGGGGGGGTACAATGAGATGGCGCCATCTGGACATAGGGGAGTTATTCTGGTTGATTCGCAATGCTGCGAATTCTCAGCCTTGCGAGTCCACCAAACCTTGCCCGGCGAACGACCCCCCCCCCCCCCGCCCCCCCTCAAAGTGCGGCTTCGCCCGAACAGATGTGAATGGATGTTTTGCACAAACATCCATTCGCATGGCTCGGGTAACCGCCCACATTTTTCGATGGTCACCGACCATCGAATGATGTTTAGCATGCACGCCTATAAAAGTGACTTTTTATTCACTTACATTTGCGTGCACGCTGGCGTGGATATGGGCGGTGATGTCAGCTACCCACCCCCCACACCCGTGTCACTGCCTCATTACCATGAGAATGCCCAGTGTTCTCATGGGAACGCCCATGGAACGCTGGGCGTTCCCATATGGTAATGGGGCAGCCCATCTCCGCCCCCCCCCCCCCACGCCGCCATGGGTGCGTGCACCCGGGGAACCAAAAGGTCACCGTGGGTGCACGCACCATACGCCTGCACATGCGCAGATACCCGCCTGTGCATATGCACAACATCGGTACTGCATGCAAATGCACGCAGGACCGATGTGATCTGAATGAGGCCCATAATGCCCACATCATTTGATGACATGATTAGTCCCTCTCACACACTTTTTTTTTTTTTACCTGTCTGGCAGCTCATCCTCTCCTTTCATCAGCCCTGCTGTGCTCCACTGTAGCTCCGCCCCCTCGTCCCGTGTGGCTCCGCCCATCTGTTCCGTGTCGCCCCCTGTCCAATCACTGGTGACACTGGTGACTGTGTAGTTAAAGGGGGTTGGGAGCTGGCTGAGAAGGAATCAGCTTTATGTTGCAGTCATCGCTGCCTGTCATGCAGTGTGTGACAGGCAGCGGAAGCCACAGAGAACAGCAGCCAAGAGGAAGAGCGTCCTGCAGGATGTTCTCTGCTCCTTCGCTTGCTATTAACGCCACTGGTCACGGGGAGCGGGGGCGGGGGCGGGGGCTCCTTTGATGCTGTGCTGTGCCCAATCCTCCTGCAGCAGCCCCGCTGTCAGTGTGCAGCTGCTGGTGATCACTCTTTTCCGGCTGGCCTCATCTCCAGCTTGTTCAATGCTGGAGCCGGGGAATTGCTTCCGGGCCGGCCACTGCTACCCATAACTCCGCGGTGGCCGGCCCCTTGTTTCCTGAATCCTGCTTCCATCGCATACATTAGCGATGGGGGCGGGCTGTGGGGGGGGGGGGGTTTAGTTATTGCTGTGACCTGGATTCAGTGTCACCAGCACTTTTCGGCCTCAGGGTCGGTCGGCCTCCCGGGAAAGTTCCCGGTAGCTTTAATGGCCAATCCGCCCCTGCAGCCTGTATCCGCTCTCAGAGCCAGCCCTATCTGCCGGGATCAGAGCGTGCAGCAGCAGCTGGACCAGCCGGGGGACACTAAGTACCAGACACCCCCTCCCCAGAAGCTGTTACCTTCAAGGGTCGGGCACTGGCAGCGGGCATCTGCGGTGGCAGGTATTGGCGCAGGCAGCAGGCAGCACGGCAGTAGTGGGCGGCGGGAGCGGGACTCGTTCACAGCGCAGGGGCCAGGACGGTAGTGTTCCTTGTGCTATGTGCAGGGAGCCAGGTAATGTGCTCCTGCAGCCGCACACGTGAAAGCCTGTGTCCTGTCCCCGTAGCTGTCGCTGAGAAGCGCAGTAGAAGATCCAGCGGCTGCAGCAGGGTGGTCTGTGAACGGGTGTCCGGTGGGAGAGGAGGGTGAGCGCATACACCGGGAGAGCAGGGCACGGAGAGGCAGCCCTTCCCGCTGCGTGACAAGAGGGAGCACCCTTCTCCTGGTCCTGGCTGGTGGGTGGCTGCTGGTACACACAGACTGCCCGGCCCCAGATGTCTGCTTTATCTTCCAGCCTCAGACTCCGGGGGCCAGCCTGTGTGCTAGCAGCTTGGGGGAGCACAGCATCGGGTGCATACCTTACTGTGTAAGGTGACTTCCAGCACACACATATATATATATATATATATATATATATGTGTGCATATATATATATATATATATATATACATATGTATACATATATATATATATATATTTGGGCAGCACGGATGGTGTAATGGTTAGCATTACTGCCTCACAGCGCTGAGGTCATGGGTTCGATCCCCACCATGGCTCTAACTGTGCAGAGTTTGTATATTCTCCCCGTACCTGCGTGGGTTTCCTCCGGGTACTCCGGTTTCCTCCCACATTCCCAAAAAAATATACAGGTAGGTTAATTGGCTCCCAACAAAAAACTTAACCCTAGAATGTCTGCGTGTGCGTGTACATGTGGTAGGGAATATAGATTGTAAGCTCCACTGGGGCAGGGACTGATGTGAATGTTCAAAAAAATGATCTCTGTACAGCGCTGCGTAATCTGTGTGCGCTATATAAGAAACTGCTAATAAATAAAAATAAATAAATGTATATATGTATGTATATATATATATATGTATACGCAGACAATATCCATGGAAACCTTAAACAGGTAGAGCCCAGGAAATGAGGCGGCACTCAGTCGACTTGTGCAATAGATTTTTATCAAGTATTACAGATTTAGGTACATGCGATATCGCATGTACCTAAATCTGTAATACTTGATAAAAATCTATTGCACAAGTCGACTGAGTGCCGCCTCATTTCCTGGGCTCTACCTGTTTAAGGTTTCCATGGATATTGTCTGCATATTATCTCCATTGGAAGGCACCAGCTCGCAGTTGTCTCCTATAAAGTGAGTGCCGAACAATCTGCATCCTATATATATGTATATATATATATGTATATATATGTATGTATATATATATGTATATATATATATATATATATATATATATATATATATATATATATATATATATATATATATATATATACTTGGTATCAATCAATCAGAGCCTCACCAGTGACTGACCTCACCGCACGTCACTGATTTTAAGTGACTTAAAGGCAGGAAAGCAATGTAGCAAAGCAATGAGGAAGGCTAGTCAGATGCTTGATTGCATAGGGAGAGGAATCAGTAGCAGAAAAAAAGACGTAATAATGCCACTTTATAGGTCATTGGTACGGCCTTATCTGGAATACTGTGTGCAGTTCTGAAGACCATATCTTCAGAAGGATATAAATACATTGGAGAGTGTACAAAGAAGGGCAACTAAAATGGTGCATGGCCTACATCACAAAACTTACCTGGATAGACTAAAAGATCTTAACATGTATAGTTTGGAGCAGAGAAGGGAAAGGGGGGACATGATAGAAATCTACAAATATATCAAGGGTTTTAACATAGTACAGGAGGGAAATTTTCTTCAAAGGAAAGGAAGTAATAAAACACGAGGACATGCACTGAAACTGGAGGGAGGTAGGTTCAGGGGAAATGTTAGAAAGAATTACTTCACAGAAAGGGTAGTGGATAAGTGGAATAGCCTCCCATCATAGGTGGTAGAGGCTAAGACAGTATAACAATTTAAACATGCTTGGGATAGGCATATGAATATCCTTACAAAGAAATAAGGATTAAAAAGGGTTGAGATTACTTGAAGGGTAAAAAAAGGGGCAGACTAGATGGGCCAAATGGTTCTTATCTGCCGTCAAATTCAATGGGTGAGATTTAATAGGATGAGAGAATCAGAAAGTGAGAGATTTTGTGAGAAATCTCCAGTTTTTTTAAAGCAGCAATCATTTACACTGCAAAACCAGTTTGATTTTGAAGTGTAAATGATTGCCGCTTTAAAAAAAACTGGAGATTTCTCACCAAATCTCTCACTTTCTGAATCTCTTATCCTATTAAATCTCACCCTATGTTTCTATGTTTTTATGATCTTATGCGCAGCCTGATCCGGTCCGATGCGCAACGGGACCGTGCATTGGATCAGATGTCAAACACATATGCGATTTAGACCAATTTCACCTGATTTTTTGGCCCGATCCGTTGAAATCGTCTATATTCAGCCCAATTTGCATAAGTGTATGAGGTGTTTATATATATATTCAACTTAATGTGTTTATGTGCTCTAGTAGTCAGAGTACTGGGAGAACAATTCTGTTTGAACTTAACCTGCAGAATGTGGTAGATAAACTGCATGTCTGTCAGTGTAACAAATAACGTGATGTTAGTGTTGTGAACCACATGTAACATTTATACTCATCCATGTGTATTGTGGCTGTGGTTTTGTTTATGTCTTCTCTTGCATGCAGTTACATGTACAGACATCGCACAGTCTGCCAAGCTACAAATATTACCATTTCAAGTCAGATACAATTCACTTTAATGGCTGCTTTGATGTAAAAATCATATAATATTCAGCATCCCATGCAAGACAGCAATAGAGTATGACCATCTCAGTGGCATGGCCTAAATTTAGGCTCATCATACTGAATATTAACAGACCTTTTATTAGACTGGGAAGACAAAGCAATATGGTGTTGGCAGCCAGCCTTGTCTATTGGACTGGTCCCAATAGCGGACTTTAATAGTGGTGAGGCTTACACAAAAATGGGGAGAGCTCAGTCATAAAATAGGGCAGCGGTTCTTAAACTGTGGGTCCTGACCCAAAAGTGGGTCCCGACCTTCTCAGCATGGGGTCACGACTCCATGTTGCTGACTATCAGGCCGATGACTTTTCTAGTCTCAGTCTGTGATTCAAGGACTCAATCTGTTGAGTTATCTGTTATTTAGACTCAGTGCCTTTACAATGCTGCCATGTATGTGCTGTCTGCTGCATACACATGTGATGTGATGACCTTCTGCACCAACTTGCTGGGGTGCTGTAATTATTTTTATTGTCTGATGGGGTCCCAGAGCAAAATAGTTTGAGGACATAGTTGAGGACATCATGGAGCAGACCGTGGGTAGAATGAATTCTGTAAATTGAGAATGGGACTCACAGTAGTCAAAAGTTGAGAGAGATAAATAACAAAACAACCAGCTTCTGACAATTTTCAAACATGGAATGGTGGCAAAAACACAGGGCATTAAATGATGGCTCTAGCGTCTCGGAAAAGTGGACATTCTGTGTGTCCAAAGGGTTTATCAGAAAGCCAAGTACCAAGGGATCTACAATCGTGCTATGCTGAGTTAATGTTGGTGCCTCAATACAAATACTACATACAGAATCGCAGCTGCAAATGTATTGGCATACAACCTGGACAGTAGGCAGCCTAGATGGGCCCAGGTACTTATCAGGAGGTGTGGCCTTATAATGGGAGGCATGGCCATGCACTTTTAGAATAAAATGTAGACAAAAAATGTAGACAAAATAGCACTTTAAGCACCTCCCTGACCACACTGCAGCCCAGCAAGTAGCAGCATTTGCTGGATTGAGAAGAGCTGCCCACCCTCGGCATCAATGCCACGGCCTGAATACCATGGGAACACCCAGCGTTTACATGGGAATGCCGGGCGTTCCCATGGGTGCAACTATCCACACCCCGGCAAACAATCTGTTCTTGGCCTTGGCCGCATGCACCCTGCATCTGCACATGTGCAGAAAAGTATCTGCGTATGTCCAGACCATCGGACCCCTTGCGAAGGTGAATTGATAGTTGTAAACAAGGATGACACCATCAGCAGTGTGACAATACAGATGCAGTTGATCTGTCCTATAGCACCAAGCACAATGAATGATCCAAACACATTGAGATCAGGAATCAATTTATCTGTGAGCTTTTAGAGAGTGGATCTGTTGCTGAGGTCCAAATAGCAAGTGAGATGGATCCTGCTGATATGCTCACAATGGAGTTAAGTAACAGTTGTTGTTTTACTTTCCGAAGATGTGTGAACTAGAATAGATTTGAAGTGATTTATTATTGATCATTTCTCAATGTTGCTTTATAACTGAAGCGATGGCCACCAGTGGTGAATCTGTGAATGCACAGCACCATCCTGATACTGTGTTTGAGCACTGCAGTGGCACACACATGTATACTTCTCAGCTCCACGTGGACCCTCAGATACTGTTTGTGCTGTGATCCTGCCCTGCTGGTGGTCCTCTGTACGTGCTACAACACATCTGTTGTATGTTCTAGTCCATCATCTGCCCACAGAACTTCTAGTTTGACTGAGCACTACAATAAACACTAGTTCATGCCAAGGTCTATCTGCTTAGCATGCCTACCTAATGATTATACACTGGTGTCTACTAATAACATCGAGGATACACATATCAAAAGGAAGTAGAGCAGTGGGTTGCATAATCTGGAGTGTAAGTAGGAGATGTGGTAGACTTCAGTGAGAAGGTTTATAGGAACATTTTAGGCTGATAGGAAGGTAAAAGTCTTGGTCCTGGTGAAGTTATGAAAGTGGGAGTGATATGAAGTGATCAGGGAGCAGAAGAGGAGGCAGTCATGGCTTAGCAAAAATGGCGGAGGCAGTGCAAGTGGAGATGCAGGGGGGTATTGTTTGAGTATGTGAATTAGATTTTGGTATAGCCTAAGGAGCCTATGAAGAGACAAAAAGAGGGGGAAAGAGGCAGAAATGGATTTGCAGTGGTTTTGAGGGTGGATAGAAGAGGCTTGAGGCAAGTGAAGGGTGGGTCAGAGAGGTTAATCTAAAGGTGCCCATACATGCACCGATTTTGTGTGCTGTGCGTTTTGAACTTCAAGCTGCCATGCGATTTTGGCACTTGAAGTGGATGCGATGTGATGAGATGTACTGTACTTTGCGGGTGCGATGTGATACGATTTCAGCCTCTTTTTTTTTTTTAAGTTAATAGTTACTAATGGACATCGCATCGCATGAACTCCAAAACTGATGCGATACTGCCTGCAGATACTTTTTGTGCTTTACAATATTGTACCCGCGGGGATGCATATCGCATCGCATCCCCGCAGGTACACGTGCGATTTAAGCCAATACGATGCATTTTTTACTTTAAAAGTTCAAAACGCATGCGATAATCGCAGCGTGTATGGGCACCTTTACAGTAATAAAGGTGGGAGAATGATGAGGTCTGTTTCAATGTGCCCCTGTACAGGAAAATATCATGCAGGCCAGTGCAGTGGAGGACTTGCAGTAGAAGGGAGTGGGGGACAATGAGTTGAAGAAGGATGAACAGCAGAGACATTTGGATTTGGCAGGAATGTGGTCATTGTGGGCGTGGTGAGGGCAGTTTCTATGGAGTGGAAACATCAGAAACCAGACTGGAATGGTTCGAAAAGGGAATTTAAGTAGAAAATCTAGGTGAAGTTAATATACTGTATATAATCTACTACAATTATAAATGGTCTCAATCTAAGAGGTGTAAGGAACAATTGTTATAATGGGTAATGGAATAATAACTAATTGCTGGTGGGCATATGGCCATTGCTAGGCAGCTGATTATCAATCAGTCATTGGTGACTGGAAATCCTGTGCATCAGCTGGTGGTGTGACATGGTTAGAACAAAGTCGTTTAATAGGTGGCAGAGACACAGAACATGAACTAGTCACTGTAGAAATCTTAAAGCAGCTACTAGCAAACAAAGCGACCAATAACCATTTATCTTAACAGAGTGCCTTTGCTCTCCTGGTTATAGAGGAAGCTTTCGATTTCATGCAGCATAAACTGCCGCACTATTTCTTTTTGCAGTGTCACGGCCAACAGTCAGGACAGTTGTTCTCTGTGTTTGGTCGAATGTGCTTTTACTAAGGAGGCAGCAGAGATCATCAAAGGGTGAACATTCATGGCAACAATAAATGCTGAAATTTCTTTTAAAATGACTGAGTGCAGACAGCATCAGATAATAGATGGTATACGTTAGGGGTGAACAAACTGGTGTGTAAGGGACCCTTAGTTGGTGGTCTGGAAAGAGTGAACTGCTCGGGGTTCTTGAGGGTCAAGTTGGCCAACTCTGGTGAACAGCAGATCTTCTTAATACCCTTGTCCTTGGGTTGATGATGAGTACACATAGGCCCTTATTCAGATCTGATTGCAGTACAAATTTATTTGGAAAATTGGCAAAACCATGTGCACTGCAGGTGGGGCAGATGTAACATGTGCAGAGAGAGTTAAATTTGGGTGGGGTGTGTTGAAACTGAAATCTAAAATGCATTGTAAAAAAAATGCAGCCAGTATTTACCCTGCACAGAAACAAAGTAGCTCACACAAATCTAACTCTCTCTGCACATGTTACATCTGCCCCACATGGTTTTGCCCATTTTCCAAACAATTTTGTACTGTAATCAGATCTGAATAAAGGCCTTAGTTCTGTTCTAAAGTGCAGCCATCTCCAAATGCTTAACACGTGTAAATGTATACAGTAGGACCATGTAGAGCACCAAAGACCTTTAAATAAGATCTGATTATGACTTATATGTATATTAAAGTCAAGATGCTTTTAGGTGGTATGTAATTGTCTTGCTGGTACAATTTCCAGAGTGATGATGTTGATGGCTACATCTTTGTGCCAAACATTTCTTTCATTTAGATATGAAGTTGCATGTATAGTAAGATGCAGGCAACTTAACAACTTCAGTGCTAAGGTCGAGTCTAACTTGTTTGCATCAAGTTTATAAAAAATGCTTAAGACAAGTCCAACTAATCCACCGACTTGCATTGCTATAGATTAGTAAAAAAATATTTTTATTGCTCCCAATTCAGAACCATCTCATTCATGTTGACACCATAGGGAAAAGGGACAGGGTGATCAGTGGATGGATTATACAGCTGCTATTCCAGCAATAAAATGTCACAAAAAATTACTCTTAATTGCATTACATGCTTTTAATACAGTAGCTCTATTTAAGTATAAATGATATAGTTACAATATCACACTAAAGTAGGGTACACATTGGCCAATCCCCGACACCACCGATATTGTTAACTCGGCGGTGCGGCGGTAGTCATGCACACTGACAGATATTGTTAATGATATAGTTCAGCGACGTCACCCACCCCCGAGTCTGTACATGCAGTTGTTGACTGTGCGCTCATCATTAACAACATTAAGCATACACACTGAGTGATTTGAACTATATATCGATAACGGTATCGATGTCATGCTTGCCTACCCTCCCCGCCCACCAGAAAGGTCCGTAAGCCTCCTGCATGCCTCTGGACCCCCTCTGCACCCTCTTGCATTGCTCCAGGTGCAAGTTCAAATACTGCGATTTGTGGCACTTTAGAAAGAAGGCTAGGCCAAAATCGCACAAATCACGTCATTTTAGCGTTGCCCTGTGCTCATAGACCTGTGGTATTTGCTGTACTGGAGGCGTGGCTTGATGACATTGATGCCATTCCACACCCCCAAACTGCCGCTAGCAGGTTCCTCTCTAGGGGCCTTATTCTGGTCGGTGCGGCCGGAGCCGAATATGAGGGCAGGACCGTGCATCCTAAACCCCGCCTTTCGTACGGATCGCTCACTCCGTCCGAATGCGGTAATCCGCTGACCGCACGGAGCACGAGTGAATTTCTTATGGATACACCTCCTCCATCTCTTGGAACCTACCCCATCATTCGATGGTTGCAGAACATCGAATGCAGGGCCGAGTGGTCCGCCAGACCACACGGGCACTCCCGCAACCTCAGACCACACGGGCATTTCTCCGTGCAAAAGCAGGGATCTGGGCGGGCAGCTGACATCCGGCGATGTCATATGTCCGCCCCCTACACGTGCGTCACGGCTGCATTACCATACGTACGCCCAGCAATTGCATGGGAACGCCCATGAAACGCGGGGTGTAAACATATGGTAATGAGCCCAAACAGCCCTTCACGCCCCTCTCCAGCCCCTGTTCGTAGTGTTCACATTTCATACGGAATTTGGCCGTGCGTCCCGTTCGCACATGCGCAGAGACGCCTCTGCACATGCGCAGACACAAACCATCGGCGGCACGAACGCACGCGGACATTACCGCACCAACCAAAATAAGGGCCTAGGAGAGGAGACAGAAATAGTAGGTAAGCATAATCGATATCGTTCATATAACATATATGTCATATATAACAATATTTTGCCACATGTGTATCCAGCATAAGCTCCTTTAAAAATGATATTTTTAATGTAAATCTTACACTAAAACGCCAAATGAATCGCTTTCCTCAAACAACCTTTGTCATGTAATCTAGTTAAAGTTTATCTAGCCACAAGCGGCATTGAGGACACTTTGTGTTTGTAACGAAAGGTTACATAAGGTCTAAATGTATCAGTCAGTGATATTCTGTAGCTGAGTTCTACATTTCTAGCTGTGCGAATGCACTAATATTTTGAGTTATGAGTTTCCTAAAACTGTAACAGTAACGGAGCAATAACTATGGCCCGCTGAAATGGCACAGTCCAGTATTTACTAGCATAATCAGCGTTTGGGGTTTTTTATCGTCTCTTTCGTTGACTACCTTGGAGTGGAACGTTATTAATTTGCTTTGACTAACAATACATTGTTGCCAAGTTGGCTTATAATATTAACAAAAGCTGTGTTTTAGGCAGCTTAATACAAGCTTACAATTACAATGTTCTACTCACTGAGCTGTACTTCCCTTTCTGTTCTCATTAGGAGCCAGGGTACTGGCGCACAGTAAGATTAATGAGTAAGAAAAATTATCTAAATTAGAAATGACAAAGCAGCTTTTATGCCAAAATTTAATTTTTGGACCAACAAGCCTAAGCTAATTTTACTAATTATAGCGAAATAGTGGTGATTTAAACTGGTCTGCTTACTGTTATGATACGTAAAGTAGTGGTCCCTGAGTATATCCAAGCTATGTAGTATTAAAATAATAATAATAATAATAATAATAATAATAATAATAATAATACAAGTATATTATTAACAATAGCAATGTTAAACTGTTAAACTTTAGAATGTAATATTTTTCTTTGGAGCTGTTTTCAGGCATAAATTATGCAATTTCTTCCCCAAATGAATCAATCTGACTACATAAACCTGCATTATCCTAATAACAATAATAATACTAATGACCTCCTCTATTTCACCATGCTAGAACCGGATAGACAGGTTTCCTAATGCATAAACAGATCGAGCACAAAAGAAAAGCTGATTTCCATTTTAGTCTACTGCATAGCGCTGATGAATGGGCTGCCTGTCACATGACTTGGAGCGCTGAGTGATTGGAGCTGCTCTAAAAGACTGTTAAAGGCACAGGCGCACGTTTTATGTGTCTAACTGTAAGGGGAAGTTTCATGCAGCGCACTCCAACATGTGTTGGTGCTACAATTTCTTGCTCTAAGGAACTTGCAAATTAATATTTGATATCCGATATGTTCAAGTATGCATTAGTAAAATGTTATGGACCAGATGTTCTAATCTTCGAAAAGTGATGAAGTGGAGAGCGATAAACTGCCAACCAGCTAACTGATGTTTTTCAAACATGGCAGTTAGGAGCTGATTGGCTGGTACTTTATTGCTCTCCACTGTATAACTTTTCAAGGCGTAGTACATCTGATCCAGCATGTTTAGATTATGTCTATCATTTCTAAGTTGACAGCCCCATAGACTGAGTGACTGACTTTATCCAGGCTGGCCTTGCGGAAGAAGAGGGAGAGTCTGAGCCGCTCAGCTGTGCTAATTGTTGGTGCAACAGCAGTGGCAGCCTTGTGAGACTCGAAGGACACAACTGCTGCACACAGATTCACAAACATCTACTCTCTGGGCACTGGCATTTCTAAAATGGGTGCATTGCACCCAGCCCCCTTAGTCTAGGGGGCCCTCACTGCACCCATGTTTTATTATTTACCATTCCATAGCCAAAATGGCCCTTGTGCATGGGCAGCAGATAAATTAGTCAACAGGGTAGACAAAATCATTTGCTTGGGTTTCAAAAATCCAAAGGCTAAATATAGTATTAATTGCACTATATTGGAAACTGATGAGGAGTAAAGGGATCTACAGTAGGAATCACTATATCCGTAGACTTAAACGCAAAGTAGGAAAGCAATGAGGAAGGCAAGTCAGGTGCTTGGTTGCATAGGAACCAGCAGCAGAAAGAAAGAAGTAATAATGCCACTGTATAGGTCACTGGTACAGCCTTATCTAGAATACTGTGTCCAGTTCTCTAGGCCATATAGCGGGATAGCGAACACACTTGGTGATTTGATCAATTGGTTGTTCTGATCTGTTGGAACCAGGCAATTCGTTCAAATTATCGTCTAGTGCAGTGTTAGCCAACTCCAGTCCTTGAGAGCTACCAACAGTTCACATTTTCCAGACAACCTAGCTGCTGCAAAGGTGTACTCATTACTCACGATCACATTTTAAAAGATCCACAGGTGGAGCTAATTAATTCACTTGTGATTCTGTGAGGAGACCTGCAAAACATTAACTGTTGGTAGCTCTCGAGGACTGGAGTAGGCTACCCCAGGTCTAGTGTGTACCCGGCTTTAGGCCCAGTAGTTGACTAACTTTAGGAAAACGGTTCACTTAAATTTACTATTAGGAACATTATTGTTCTCGTGACTCCATTTGTTTCAGATATCCAAAATATGCAGTAAATCTACATCTGCTCAGCTATTAACTTCTAAAGTGAGTGTAAAAGTTGGTTCCTGCCATCGCTTCTTACATTTACACACCGGTTATGTAGGAGCTTGCAACACATCATCAATCTCTGACTCACAAGTAAACTTTGGCAAGTCTGCGCTGCTCTAAAAACAACATGGATTCTGGAACAGGGAAGTGTATTTTCAACTCATAAATCTACTTAGCTGTACTCTTGATAAAGATATGCCTGCCGTATAACCCGTTCTTTACCAGCCTGAAGTATCATATATAATTTTTCTAGAAGGTGATTTTTGGTGAAGATCTCTTTTTCTCCCTTCATACTTAACCAAAATAGATTAATGAGGTTCCATTTTAAAGTTCTTCACTGCAGACAAATTGTTAATTTGCACATTGTATTGTTTGTTTAAAAAAGAAGTAAAAAATTGCATTCAGTAAGCTCCACCCCTCTACCTTACCGCTGCCCTGGATATGCTAAGTGTATGAAAAACATGGCGGATACCACACGCTAATATAGAATGGAAATTTGAAGGATAATGTGGAGCTATTATGAATAGAGGTTTGACTGTCTTTGTATTGAAGGATCTACCCATATACACCTAAAGGATACGGTCAAAATATACTCTGGACTTGGGCGCTCCTCCTTTGGGTATACTATGGGATGTATTGAATATGGAAAGTGAAAACAGTATATTCCCCTTTCCAAATTTATTGTAGACTCTAGGACATAGCAATTCCTCCCTTTGCTTCTTCAAAATCGCCCGTCGGCGTCCGTATACAAATGAAAAAGAAAAGCACACAATGGCCCTTATTCAGATCTGATTGCAGTACAAATTTGTTTGGAAAATGGGCAAAACCATGTGCACTGCAGGTGGGGAGAGAGTTAAATTTGGGGGTGGTGTGTTGAAACTGAAATCTAAATTGCAGTGTACAAATAATGCAGCCAGTATTTACCCTGCACAGAAACAATATAACTCACACAAATCTAACTCTCTCTGCACGTTACATCTGCCCCACCTGCAGTGCACATAGTTTTGCCCATTTTTCAAACAAATTTGTACTGCAATCAGATATGAATTAAGGCCAATGTGTGATACAGTTGAATGCGGTGGGTCAACAAATGGCATACCCCACTCACTAGAAATTATGTTAGGTCAGTGATAAGGGAGAATAAGTGAGCCAGAGGAAAAGTGGCCCATGGCAACCAATCAGCACTGAAGTAACACTTATAATTTGCATAATATAAAATTATACAGAGCAGCTGATTGGTTGCCATGGGCCACTTCTCATCTGACTCACTTCTCCCTAATCACTGCTTGATACATCTACCCAACATAATATTGGACTATACAAGCCTCTATCTTTCAAAGAAATTCTGTTTGGACAGATGAAGGAGCTTTCAACTCATACATCAAACAGTCTGATTCATAAACAAGGAGGCCGTGCACTGCCTAGTTACATATTTAAGAATCTTAACAATTTTCAAGCACTCACTTATGTCATTTTTTTCCCCCAAGAGCACTATTAAATTTATGACTGTCTGTACACTTTAAGTCAGGTAAAACCTAAATCTATTTTCAAATGCTCACTCACCTTAATGAGGTGCTAAATGATACCAATAATTACACTAGTCACAATTTATTTGTTCAATTACATGAACAAAAGTCAGAATAACTGGTACACAATGAATACGAACTTGGCAGTATAAAGTGTGTAACGTCAGAATCAGAATCACTTTATTGGCCATGTATACTCTCGTATAATAGGAATTTTTCGTGGATACAGTGCAGGTTCAAGCATGGTACAAGAGGGATGACAGGACATACATACATTGCATCAGTTGCGCATGCAATTGACAATTCACATGTTAGGATTTGCCAGGTTAGACAGAGCAGTCAGGTGTTTAGATTAGCAGTCTCTTAGAGTACATTGTTCAATAGCTGAATAGCTAACGGGAAGAACTTTTTGCGGTTCTTGATGACTTGGCAGGGATGGACCTGAAGCGTCTACCTGATGGGAGAATATCAAACAAGTTATGGTCAGGGTGAAGTTTATCCACCACGATCTTCCCAGCTCGCTTCTTAACCCTACTTAAGTATTGTTCCCTTACAGGGGGGAGGTCCATCCCAATAATGTTCTCTGCTGTCCTAACCACTCTTTTCAGTCTTCGTTTGTCAGATTCATTGGCCCCTCCATACCAGATTGTAATAGAGGAACATAGAACGGACTCCAGAACGGATAGCAGTGTAAAAGAGCTGCAGCAGCTCCTGCGGAATGCTGAATTTTTTTCAGTTGCCTCAGAAAGAACAGCCGCTGTTGGGCCTTTTTGACAATGGAAGTTATGTTGGGCTCCCATCTGAGGTTGCAAGAGATTTTTGTTCCAAGGAATTTGAAGGTCTCTACCCATGACACCACGCTGTTGGAAATTATCAGTGGGGCCTTGACATTTGGTTTCCTCCTGAAGTCTACTATCATCTCGACTGTTTTGATGGGGTTTAGTCAGGGCTCTGTGTGGGCCACGACATTTTAAGGACCACCATAATTGTGATCCATGTAGTCTTTCTTTAAAGGCATTCAATTGGTTCAAAAAAACAAAAGAGGTGGTGATTGGGACAGGTTTCTTATTAAAAGAGAAACATACTTGATTTCACAGCTAGGCACACTCATTCCATCGGGTCTCAATCAAGGTTATGAGATAACGCCTTTTATCAATTAATAATGATTTGTGTATCATAATTTTATAAGTATATACATATATAGTAAAGATGTTTTTTCTTGTATAATGCATGTTTGATATTCATGCTTATGATTTAATTAGAATTTTATAGGCTGTTGTACACAGACTTGTAATTATTGTCGGGTTCATTATCCACTTATTGTACAGTGTGATGCATTAGTTTAGATCTGATGACAGCGGTTCATTTTAAATATCTTATCTTTTGCTTGATTTAATATTTAATTCAGTTAAATATTCAACTCAGTTATATATTTAATTCAGTTAAGAGGACCATTTGGTTTTATATGGGCTTAAAAGTACCGTATGAATTTCACAGTTGTTTATATATAGGGATGTGCACCGGCCACTTTTTGGGTTTTGAGTTCTGATTACCTTGAGGTTTTGGGTTCTAATGGGTATTGGCAAAACATCTCCTAAGTGTTTTGTGTTTGGATTTTTTGGGTTTTGGGTTCTGATTTTTTTGTTAAAAAAGCATAAAAACTGCTAAAATCGCAGAATTTGGGAGTTTTTTTGCTCCTACGCTATATTAACCTCAATAACATTCATTTCCACTCATTTCCAGTCTATTCTGAACACCTCACACCTCACAATATTGTTTTTAGGGCAAAAGGTTGCACCGAGGTAGCTGGATAACTATGCTAAGCCACACAAGTGTGCGGCACAAACACTTGGCTCATGTAAGAGTGGCACTGCAGCAGTAGATATGACAGTACTAGGCACCAGGCAGGTAGATACGGCAGTACTAGACACAAGACCATAGGCGAATCTAGGGGGTGGTCCAGGGGTGCACAGGACCACCCATTAGCACATTTTGTAGCTGAGGGATGGGGCTTTCCAATGAGCCCAGCCCCGTGTCTCTAGCCCCCTGGGAACCAGAGATACTGCCAGGCAAAGCTGGAACGTTTTCCCTATAGGATAACATGGGACCCGCTAATTCCGACCCCCACCCAGTTCAACGCTGCCAGTTCCGCCTTCGGCATCACTGAAGCTCGAGGTTGATCTCAGTCGAAGCCAAATCGCTGGGCCTTCAATCTGATACCAGGCTGGATCCATATGGGTTAATTGGTTCCAGGAATATTGAGGTTAAACCGTTTTTTTTTTCATTTCTTAAATGTAATTTCATGACTGTTTATGTTCTTTGAGGGTAGATTTCTCTGGTAGAGAAATCGACACTGTAAAACTTAATCACTTTCCAGAACAATTCAAACCAAAGTCAACCTTCAATCCGACTTTTGCAAGGGGGTGCCTAGTTGAAACTTTCCATAAGCTTGTGTGTGAAGATTTAGAACAAATTGTCCCAAAATGGCCAAAAAAAACGAACCTAAAAAAAGAAGAAAGAAAGGCAATCAAATCACTTCAAGAAAATAAAGAAGTAATAATCAAACCCGCGGATAAAGGGGGTAGTATCGTGGTCATGAACAAAAAAGACTACGAAAAAGAAGCATTAATGAAATTAAGTGATAGAAACACATACAGCCTCCTAAGGAGTAATCCCACTGCAAGGATAGAAAAAAACCTCCAAACCATGTTGGTAAAGTATCAAGAAAACCAAACCGTTACAGAAAAAGAAGCAAAATTCATATACAACAATAATCCGACACTTCCGGTTTTTTATACATTACCAAAAATACATAAAAATAATAAAGAACCCAGGGACGGCCTATTGTGGCAAGCACAAATTCTGTCACAGCAAACCTATTGGAATTCGTGGACCATGCCCTCCAGCCGGAGGTGATAAAAATAGAATCGTATTTAAAAGACACTATAGATACCATCAATTCCATTAGACAAATTGAGTGGGAAAATGGAGATGTCCTAGTGACAGTGGATGTTACATCTCTCTATTCTATTATTAATCACCAGACTGGGATAACAGCGGTCGAATACCATCTACAGAAAGGAGGGGTGGAACCGAAGAAAATTGAATTCTTGAAGGAAGCCATCTCGTTCATTCTGAATAACAACTTTTTCTGGTTCAAACAGCGGTACTATCAACAAATCACTGGTACCGCAATGGGGACCAAATTCGCACCAGCCTATGCGAATATGTTCATTGGCTGGTGGGAAGATCAATATATTTGGGAGAACAATCACCACAGACGTCACATCAGAATATGGAAAATATATATTGACGATATTCTGTTCGTAAGGAGGGGAGACAGAACAACTTTGGAGGAGTCCTGCAATATCCTTAACCAGAATGATCATAATATAAAACTGACCTTCAATATCAGCAACACAGAGTTACAATTCCTAGACCTCTGTATATATGTCAAAGAAGGAAACTTACATACAAAAAATTACATAAAACCTACGGACAATAATAACTATATTCCAACTACTAGCAATCACCACTCAACATGGTTAAAAGGTATTCCTTCAGGACAGTTACAGAGAATACGACGGAATTGCTCAGAGATAGAGATCTTCAATGAACAAGCGAAGGAAATGAAGAACCGTTTAATTGAAAACGGTTACCAGGGTGAGAAAATTGAAGAAAAGATAGAAGAACTGAAAACACAAAATAGATCACCTTTGTTAAAAAATAAAAATAAGAAAAAGAAGAAACCTCAGTTGTCGTTTATCACCAAATATAATAAACAGCATAAAGAATTGGAAAAAATATTTAGAAAACACTGGCACATTCTGACCAGAGACCCCTTGCTAAAATCACACATTGGAGATCATCCCACATTTATATACAGGAAAGCGGACAATCTAAGATCAAAAATTGTAAAAAGTGCTGTTCCTGAATTGAGGGAAGGAAAAATAAAAACAAAAGGATTGCACCGATGTGGTATGTGTCCTATGTGTCGGACACATAAGAACACCCCCACGAAAGTGACAGAATTTAGTTCTACAGCAAATGGAACGTCCTTCAAAATCCAAGAGTTCATTACGTGCAACAGCAAAAACGGCATATATTTGATCGAATGCACATGTTGTCTCCAATATGTGGGGAAAACAAGCAGAACACTAAGGGAAAGATGGGCCGAACATGCCCGAAATATCAAAAAAGGGCTGACAGGACATTTATTATCAGAACATTTAAAAAATAAACACATGTGCTCTACTCAGGATATAACGAAGGTGATCGGTATCAAGAAAGTGACAGGTAACTGGCTGTGAAACCATCTTAGCCAAAACTGAAATGAAATATATTTACAACTTGAAGACCCTAACACCTAATGGCCTGAACAGAGATTTTGAAGTAAAATGGTTCCTGTAAATATGGACATATAGAAATCAAAATGGTCCTTCCAAATATCAAAAAAACCTTCTTGCCAGTTTAATACATAGTGCATCAAAGATAAGTGAAGTCTAAATATCCATTTAAACTTCTAAACCTCTAGGCTAGATAAATTTAAAAGGACCATCATCTAACCAAAAAAATGGCAGCCTGTGTCAGTATAACAGCCTTCCGTTACCAACCTATAAAATGGCCACGTGGGTCATAGCTTTAATCCCCTGAATATATAAAATAAAATGGCCGTGCGTGTCACCATGATCGCTACTTCCTGTATAATCTTAGTAAGCCAGAGGAGAAAAAAAGATGGCCATGCGTGTCACGGCGCGCTACACCGACCACCTCCGGCTACACACAGGCCGGAAGAGGGACGGCGGACACAGCAGACACGCTGGGATGCCAGCTAAGACAGAGCTGGCTCCCGCGGTCTGTATTTCAAAATACCACAAATCGGAGGAAGCCTATTTGATCCCCACTATTACAGGTGACAGGGTGGGTTTTTTCCTTATAAGGACTTCTGGTTTTTGTAACATCCGAAAAGTTAATTGAAGTGTTTGTTTGGTTTTGTTTCCCTAAAGAAAATTACATTCTAATTCCAAGTCAATAAGTAAGGATTCAGTAGATAATATCCTTGTAGATTGCACAGTGTATTATGCTGCAGAATTTAACAGATACAGGTCCACCACGCCCACCCACCATGGGGGAGGAGAGGAGGGCTCAGGGGGTATTTAAACCAGACAGAGGGCAACAGGCAACACCACCTTGAAAAAGACCCATTTAGGTCCAAACGCGTCAGTGCGGTGTTGCCTTTTTTACATTGTATGTCCAGGCTATGTCCCTTACTATTGACCTTCAGAACTGGTGAGCATTCCCGGGTACTTATAACATCTATAGTCTCTCAGGGATGGGTCTTATGTAAAACATAGAGACTGAGATATACAGCTTTTTATCATTGGAATTGTGTTTTATAATAAAGAAGGTACTCTTTACCTAGAACGGCGCCCGCGATTGAAATCGCGGGCGTCGGGGGTAAAAATCGCGGTGATCGCGGTCATCGCGGGTAAATCGGGATGGCCGCGATGCCCGCGATGACCGCGATGACCGCGATTTTCCCATAGGGAACAATGTTAAAACGGCAGATTGACCGCGATTTTACTGTAAAATGCCTCAATGGACCCGATTTGTGGCCAAATAGGCCAAATTAACCCTTAAATGTCCCCCCAAATGTTTAACGCCACCCCACGATCCACGCCAACCCGAAGCGTGGCGAGCGCAGCGAGCCCGCGAGGGGCGGCGGTACGCGTCCTCCGACCTTTTCATGCCCTACTATCCACTAGGGCGTGGTGTGAGAATATAATAGTGTGGCGAGCGCAGCGAGCCACCGAGCCCGAAGCGTGGCGAGCGCAGCGAGCCCCGCGAGGGGACGCGGATACCTTCACAGTTATGCGCGTCCCCTCGCGGGCTTCACAGGTGTCCGTGGCGACGCGGACACCTGTGAAGCCCGCGAGGGGACGCGTCTACCTGTGAAGGTATCCGCGTCCCCTCGCGGGGCTCGCTGCGCTCGCCACGCTTCGGGCTCGGTGGCTCGCTGCGCTCGCCACACTATTATATTCTCACACCACGCCCTAGTGGATAGTAGGGCATGAAAAGGTCGGAGGACGCGTACCGCCGCCCCTCGCGGGCTCGCTGCGCTCGCCACGCTTCGGGTTGGCGTGGATCGTGGGGTGGCGTTAAACATTTGGGGGGACATTTAAGGGTTAATGGGCTCTGTGGCCCATTTAACATTGATTCCTATGGCAAAATCGGGTGGATTGAGCCATTTAACAGTAAAATCGGGTCCATCGCGCCTTTTAACATTGATTCCTATGGGAAATCGGGAGCATCGCGTCGCGGGCATCGCGGGTACATTTATGGCCGGCCGCGACGCGACCGACACGATTTCAAAGTTTAACATTGGTTTCAATGGGAAATCGCGGGCATCACGTCGGTCGCGTCGCGGCCATACATAAATGTACCCGCGATGCCCGCGACGGGCGCCGTTCTAGGTAAAGAGTACCATAAAGAATTTTTTTATGGAAAACACCTGGAAGTACGTCCATTTTTAAAGATACCTTGACGTGAGGACCCCCAGGCATACGAATGTAAGCATACGAGTAAGAGTAATCATTTAAAAAGATACCTTGATGTGTTTTAGAACCTCTTATCCACTGGCGTAACTATAGCACCGCAGCCCCCGCCACCGCGGGGGGGGCGCTGTGCATATGGGGGCGCCGGGGGCTGCGGTGCTATAGTTACACCTCCCCCCAATCCCCCGCAGG
The DNA here is from genome assembly GCF_055691185.1 of Crinia signifera. Lineage (NCBI taxonomy): Eukaryota > Metazoa > Chordata > Amphibia > Anura > Myobatrachidae > Crinia > Crinia signifera. The sequence continues at coordinate 286,025,217 of NC_139221.1, forward strand.
CTTACCTATTTCGCCTAGTTCTCTGAAACTGTCTGCTGTATGGGGGCGGCCATTTTCTGGTGGTCCTCAGCAGAAGAACGGAGCCGCCGGGACCAGCGCGAAAGGTAAGGTTGCGGGGGATTGGGGGGGTTTGAATGGGCGGGGGGCGCCCACCCCCCCTAACGGCGGGGGGGACCCCAAAATGTAGCTACGCCGCTGCTCTTATCATATGTAAGCATACATGTACGTTCAACTTTCGATGTTTGATGACACGTGGTGAACCTTTAAAAACCTCATAAACACAAGGGAAGAGGAGAAATATTGTGTTTGGTCCCGGAAACCCCTAAAAATTTTGAATTTGCTTACAAAAACAAGACTAGACATTGTGTTTTTTTGTTATATTGTGTTTTTCATATATATCCCTATTGGAGGAAAGTGGACGAGGGAATCAGTGACTGTAGAAACTCTCGTGGAACGTAAGCATTGTTCCCCAACAGTGGGCGCTTTTTCCTGTTTTATTTTTTGTATATGTCAATTTGTTTCCAGGAAGGTAACCCCTGGATAGGAAAGCGCTGCCCTTTACAGCGCCATTGATTGTAATTTGCATTATTTTACGGTTCCGAAGATATAGCTGGTTGGTTAAAGGGGGGTAGGGAGAGGGGAGTGATTGTCTCTCCCCCTCACACCAAAAATTGCAGGGACTAGGCTGATGTATAAGGGGTCAGCCTAGGAATGTCCCTGCATGATCCTGGGACCATATTCCCGGGTAAATCCCTGCATTTCTGTTGTGAAAGGGGTATTATTTCAAACAGCCGTAACCTGCAGTGCTCTGAATACAGCCGGACAGCCCCCTGCTCTCTGCCCAGCTTTCAATGACTGTCACCCCTGCAGCTTCCGCTCCAATTCTTCTCCCCGCTTTCACCTCAGCCCGCCCCCCCCCCCTTTAATCATGTGGTGCCGGCACCCGGCGTGCTCCCCCGCCGTCACGCACAACAACAGCGCGCACAATATTTCAAATGTCCACTCGGCTAGAGGGGACACCAGGAGAGGAGTGGGAGCGTGCTCTGCGCTGTGCTCTGCTCCTCTCCCCATAGAAGCAGCTGCACCACTCTCCATCTCTCCCTGCAGCAGCAGCGAAGGCTCATATAAAAAATTACAGTAAGTGGCACTTTTGGGGGCATTGCTTAAGGGACGCTACAAGTGGCGGTATGTGGGGGCATTACGCATAATGTGTGGCTTAATGTGTAAGGGGCATTAAGGTGTGAAGCATTATGTGTAAGTGGCATTATGTGTGCAGCATCATGTGTAAGGGGCATTATGTGTGCAGCATCATATGTAAGGGGAATTATGTGTGCAGCATCATGTGTAATGGGTACTATGGTGCGCGGCATCATGTGTAATGGGTACTATGGTGTGCGGCATCATGTGTAATGGGTACAATGGTGTGCAGCATCATGTGTAATGGGTACTATGGTGTGCAGCATCATGTGTAATGGGTACTATGGTGCCATCAAGCAAGAACCCCCTAGAAATGAGCACGTAGGTAAGCAGCACTTATGTGGCAAATATGTAATGGGCATTACGGTTTGTTATATAGTATGTAATGGGCATCATGATGTGTGGCACAATGTGTAATGGGCATTATGGTGTGTAGCCTTATGTGTAATTGGCATTACGGCGTGTGGCTTTATGTGTAATGGGTATTACGGAGTTTGCTAAAATGTGTAATGGGCATTACTGTGTATGGTCTAAAGTGTAATACCACACCCCTTTTGTGATGCCATGCCTCCTTCCCATTAGACCATGCCCCCTTTTGCAGCGCGGCTGCACCGCGCAAAGGTCCCCCTGCTGTTATGTCTAGATCTAGGACCACTCATTACCATAATTCTAGATTCGCCTATGCACAAGACAGGTAGATAAGGCAGTACTAGGCAGTGGGCCCCAGACCAGACAGTTAGATACGGCAGTATTAGGCAGTGGGCCCCAGACCAGACAGGTAGATACGGCAGTATTAGGCAGTGGGCCCCAGACCAGACAGGTAGATACGGCAGTAATAGGCACCAGACAGGTAGATAAGACAGTACTAGACACAAGACAGGTAGATACTTGAGCAATACTAGTATTGTGCACCAGCAGAATTTATAATAATTAATTTTATTATTAGGTACTGCTTGGCAGTGGCACTCAGTGGCACATGTCAGTGCACCAGCTGCATGGAATTATTTTTTACAGTCCCACACAGCACAAGTATTATTTTTTAATTAAATTAGATATAGCAGTCTAGTATGTACTAGGTAGGTACTCTAGATAGGCAGTAGCACTGCCAGTGGCAACAGTGGACTGAGTAACTAAATAATACTGGCAGATTCAGTGCAGGCAGCACCAGTGGACTATATATATTATAATTAATTGTTTATATAATATATATTACAGCACAGCACCAGAGGTAGGCCCCAGCACAGAGGAGACAGTAGTACTACAGGTACACAGTTAGACTGTCCTCCTTGCTAGGGAGAGCCCACCCTAAGCAGAGAGGAGAACAGAGTACACAGCAGCACTGAGGGAGACAGCCCCAGCGAATAAAATAATTACAGCACAGCACACCAGAGGTAGACCGCACAGAGGAGACAGTAGTACTACAAGTACACAGTTAGACTACACAGCAGCACTGAGAGACAGCCCCAGCAAATAAAAAATATTGCGTTCAAGGTCAAGCTCAAGTTTAAGCCCCAGCAGCAGCACCAACACACCCTCTCCCAACCCACTACTAGACTGGAGTGAAGATGGCGGGCGCAGCAGCCGCTATTTAAAGCCTCGCGAAATCCGGCGCCGGGAGATGACGTTCTGACCACGCGGACGGACCCGAGTCAGGCGGGAATCTCGGAGGGCTGCTTGGAACCGGGCTCGGAATGATGACGCCCGTGGGGGCTCGGATCTCTGGAATCCGAGTCTGCACAGCTCTATTTATATATGCATCCGGTTTCACATATCATTCTCTGAGTAGCAAACACACTTACGCTGCGGTGCGTGAAAGCACCGGCACAGAAAATATAGCAGGGATTTAGTTTCCCGAATAAATTCATTTCTGTACTTGGAGTAAAACTTAGCAGACATTATTAAGGGGCGTGTGAGATGCATGGCACTCCTTTGCCATTGGACAATCAGATCCGGCCTCTGTAAGCTGAGTGACAGCTACATGAGTACAAATTGTAGTGAGCGTCATGCATTAGCCACGCCCTCTGACGAAGTCATCCTGATGAAACGCATTAGGGCGTGGCCTGCTGACACTCACCTTGTTTACCGTGCTGATGCCGGGTGATTACCTCGACTTATAACCTCGCTTACACTGCACTGCAAGCCAGCATATGGGAACGATTGAGCTTTTAAGAGAGAGGAATCCCTGGGTGCCCAGCTGCATTGCTGTGGTATTGTTTATTCATGCCGTGTTGTAACCAGCCCACAGTGTCTTTTATCTTGGTCTGGGTCTATGCTGTTTGTACCTGGGATTGAAGTTATTTTATCCTTAATAAAAAAAATAGTTTAATGCACTATCAAGCGCTCCTTCTCTCCCCTGTTGTCTGTACAGATTTGTTAACTTCTTGGATCCTGGAGTTTGTTAGCTTATGAGAAGGAAGCAGCGGCTATTCAATAGTCTAAGTGCTCTTAACCCCTGTTGGACTGAATAGGAGGTACAGTATCTTGGATTGCTGGTCTAAGGAGCAAGTGAAAAATCAACACCTACAGTATACAGTATTTGTGTTTCATATATATATATATATATATATATATATATATATATATATATATATATATATATATACATACACAGTTTTCAATCAGCGTCACTCCGGTATTGGATAAAAGATTTTCAAATAATGGAAACAGCACACATGGTTCCTGCAACGTTTCAACTCTTTACTTGAGTTAAAGAGTTGAAACGTTGCAGGAACCATGTGTGCTGTTTCCATTATTTGAAAATCTTTTATCCAAGACCGGAGTGACGCTGATTGAAAACTGTGTATGCTAGCACGTGCAGCGTGCTAAATTCAGAGGGCACCCGGCATTACCCAAAGTGGACTTTCTGAGTGCCGATCCTACTACTCTATATATATATATATATATATATATATATATATATATATATATAGTGGGTGGTTGCGGTCTGGCACTCTCCTCAACACTGGCAGCTGCCCCGGTGCCCTCAAAGGTATTGGTAGTCGAAAGAAGAAGGCGGCACTCAAAGGTCTTTTCAGCAATGTGTATTGAAAAAAGTAGCTGACGTTTCGGAGCTGTGCGCTACTTTATCAAAGTGTACAGGTGAGTCTCACCTGAACACTTTGATAAAGGAGTGCACAGCTCCAAAACATCAGCTACTTTTTTCAATACACATTGCTGAAAAGACCTTTGCGTGCCGCCTTCTTCTTTCGACTATATATATATATATATATATATATATATATATATTAAAATATGTATTACAGCTATCTAAGGGCAATCTTCAATAAACTCTGTCTGATGTTATACATCCCAAACCAGCGATAGCATGTGAGCAAGGTCATAAAACAGTCTCCTCTCATATACAATGACAACACTTATATCCACTTATGTTTGAAATGTATTAGTGGGTATTTGGATTTGCTATATGTGGGGACGCTGAAAATAATACAAAGGGCCATACACCAAGAGCACATAGTGCAAGCTCCCTAGCACTGCATGTCCCTGATGCTAAACAATGCCTCACTTCACGTCAGATGTCTCCTATAAATAAGTATTAGCATTGTAACTTAGGAAATTAGATTATGTTTTCTTAAGTGCGTAGATGCAGCAGAGAGTTTTAAATATGAAATGACCTCATATGTTCTTATTGCTTTTGGTACATCCCAGTATAAAATATGGAGAATCATGTAACATAATGCCAATTAATTGCATTATTGCATTATTTTGCTTTAAATGGGTCAAAACACCTACTGTTTCATTGGCCTTCTGCTGCATGTGTGCTTGTGGCCAATGTAGTGGGGCTGGGACTGGTAGTAAATGAAATAATTGGAATTATATTACAGAGTATACTATATTCTGCAACAGGACCTTGGGGAGACAATGACCACTCGTGGCTGAGTGAGTGAGTGAGGACAGCACTGCATGTGATTAAGGATGAGTCATAATCTTGGGAGGGGGAGGAAAACAGGCAGGAAACCACAGACCTAGGGTAAGATAGGGGAAGGAGTAGGACCCTCCAACAGCACATACTAATGATACCAAACTAGTATCAGACATTGTGGAGTGAATCACATAATTTATCTAACTTTCTGTGTCGTTATTTGTAATGCTAATGTTGGTATTGAAACATAATGATAAGTATCTCTTATATGTGCTACATTTTAGGTATATTTTATTTCTTGACTAAATTGATTTCCCTTTTTCTCCCTTTTATATGGGATAAGTGTTTTACCGTTTTTTACTATTCTAAATCAATAAAATATTGGGGGTTATTCTGATTCACTCGGAAAGACACAATCACTCTCTAATGGACAAAACAATATGCACTGCAGGTGGGGCTGATGTAACATGTGCAGAAAGAGTTAAGGCCCCCATACACTATGAGATTTATCTGACCTGTAAAATTGCATCTGATTTCCCTTGAATTTCCCTGGCAGCTTCCCAGGACGCCTACATACAATTTGACACTTGATGTGCCATTTTTTACATCCAATTTGTGTCAGATAAATCACATGTGATTTATCACATGTGATTAATCACGTGATTTATCTGACGCAAATTGGATGTGCCATGAGATTTATCTGATGGGATGGACCTAGGGAGTGGCCTGAAAAGTGCTACACCATGCAGGTATTAAGGCCCCCATACATAAAGGCCGCCATACACTATGCGATTTGGCCCCGATTTCACCCGATCCAGATGGATCGGGCAGTGAAATCGGACCAAATCGCCGGTTTTGACACCCGGTCAGAGTCGGGACGTCGGACCGGCTGCACCTAAGATAAATCTTAGGTGCAGCCGTGGGGACTCTGAGGACGCCGGCGAGGGAGGGGGGCGGCAGGGGGACCCGGAGCAGGAAGCTGTCATGCTCCGTCCGGGTAGGGGGGGGGGACACACGCCGCTAGTTGTGCGGACGCTGCGGGGGACACAGGCGGCAGTGACTTAAGGCCCCCATACACTAGCCGATTTTGGTCAGATTTCAGCCAGATCAGTCGGATCTGGCCGAAATCGGACCAAAATCGGCTAGTTTTGATGTCCCCTCAGATCCGATGCGCGGTCCCGTGCGCATCGGATCTGCGTCGGGTGGTCGGACCTGCTGCACGTCCGACCACCCGACTTGGGACCTAGTGGGGCGGTGGAGGGAGCAGGGGGGGCTGGGGACGCTGCGGGGGACACGTCTGTGTCCCCCGCTGCTGGGGACAGCGTCTGTGCGGCGAGAAGGTAGAGGGAGCAGGGGGGGCTGGAGACGCTGCGGGGGACACAGGCTGCATAGAGCCGGGCAGGGGGAGCCGGCCGGGAGCTGTCAGTAATGAATAAAAAAAAAGCCCATACAATGAATGGGCGGCCTGTGATTGGCTGAGCGCTCTCTCAGCCAGTCAGCAATTGGCTGAGAGAGCGCTCAGCAGCCAATCACAGGCTGCCCATTCATTGTATGGGCTTTTTTTTTTATTCATTACTGACAGCTCCCGGCCGGCTCCCCCTGCCCGGCTCTATGCAGCCTGTGTCCCCCGCAGCGTCTCCAGCCCCCCCTGCTCCCTCTACCTTCTCGCCGCAAAGACGCTGTCCCCCGCAGCGTCCCCAGCAGCGGGGGACACAGATGTGTCCCCCGCAGCGTCCCCAGCCCCACTGCTCCCACCAGCTCTCACCTCTTAGCCCCCCCCCCCTGCTCCCCGGGTTTTTTACATGTGATAAATCGAGACGATTTATCACATGTAAAAAATGGCACATCAAGTGCCAATCTAATCAAGCTCCCCCGGGGAGCAGCCGGGGAAGCTCAGGGGGAAGTCGGGGGCGACTTGTCCTAAGGACAAGTCGCCCTAGTGTATGGGGGCCTTTAGAGCCGGGCGGGGGGAGCCAGGAGCTGTCAGCACTGAAAAAAAAAAAGCCCATACAATGAATGGGCAGCCTGTGATTGGCTGAGCGCTCTCTCAGCCTGTCAGCAATTGGCTGAGAGAGCGCTCAGCCAATCACAGGCTGCCCATTCATTGTATGGGCTTTTTTTTTTTTCAGTACTGACAGCTCCCGGCTCCCCCCGCCCGGCTCTATGTTACTGCCGCCTGTGTCCCCTGCAGCGTCCGCACTACTAGCGGCGTGTCCCCCCCCCTACCCGGACGGAGCATGACAGCTCCCTGCTCTGGCTCCCCCTGCCGCCCCCCTCCCTCGCCGGCGTCTCCCGCCCCCCTCCCTCGCCGGCGTCCTCAGAGTCCCCACGGCTGCACATAAGATTTATCTTATGTGCAGCCGGTCCGACGTCCCGACTCTGACCCGATGCGCACGGGACCGCGCATCGGGTCGGACCGGGTGTCAAAACCTGCGATTTGGTCAGATTTCACTGCCCGATCCATCTGGATCGGGTGAAATCGGGGCCAAATCGCATAGTGTATGGCGGCCTTTACTGTTCTGAGAACAGGAGAATGGCGGTATACTGTATGTATAAATAGTTGGGGGGGGGGGGGCGGTGTCGTCACTCGTACAAAAAGACACCATTATTGGAGTGATGCACCACAGCACCGTTTTGTGACAGTAATTAGTTGTTTGCATTTATGCTGATATAGTAGCTTGATGTCAGTTCATTTTATAACAAGTGTGGAGGTGGACAGACAAGGAAGGACACACACATCCAGTTATCTTACCAGTAGATGCAATTTAGAAGATAAATGTTTTTTGTACATTGCTGCTAAGAAGCCATAACTCCGTTACATCTTTATGGTCAGTGTCTCAATTCAGCAGCTGGGGAGGGGGGGGGGGGGGGGTCAGGGCTCTACAGACAGCCCGTACATTCAGCAGCAAGGGAGGGGGGTCAGGGCTCTACAGACAGCCCGTACATTCAGCAGCAATGGAGGGGGGTCAGGGCTCTGAAGCCCGTACATACAGCAGCAGAGGAGAGAATCTCTAAGCAGGGAAGCGTGTCACTGCCGCACTCTGCCCTCTGCAATCCTCTCCTGTCAGTGTCCGTCGCGCATGTGACGTGCTCCGGTTGCTGCTGCTTCTGACTGGGGGAGGATGCCGCGCACCTGAAGGAGGTACCCAGAGTTCAACATATAGATATATCGGATCTGACGTATCGTGGGTGCTAAAAAGCACCCACGATGTGCCCATGATGGCTCAGATGCCGATATATCTTATGTTTTGCAGGTCCGACCACCTGATCCAATCTGATGAGCACGGGAACGCGCATCAGATTGGATCAGATGTCACAAACATGCGATTTAGGGCCGATTTCACCCGATTTATCGGCCCAAAGTGCCGAAATCGGGTGAAATCGGCCAAAAATCGCATAGTGTATGGGGGCCTTTAGATTTGGGTGCTTTATTGTTTCTGTGCAGGGTAAATACTGTCTGCTTTATTTTTACACTGCAATGTAGATATCAGTTTGAAGTACAAACCCCACCCAAATCTAACTCTCTCTGCACATGTTACATCAGCCCCACCTGCAGTGCATATGGTTTTGTCCATAAGAGAGTGATTGTGCCTTTCCGAGTGCATCAGAATAACCCCCATTGTATTGATGTCTAAGATTTCTTGTTGATCTATAGCAACCAAAGATGAAGGTGAATTGTATATGAAGGTGGAAGAAATACTATGTGTAGGATCATTTTCAAGATCAAGGTAAGAGTAATCTAGTATTGCATTCAAATTCTGTAGTTATTGCTTATGTACAGTATTTGTGTAAATATTGCTATAGCACAGGACTAAAGCATTGAGTAGAATGTACAAATTGAATAAGATAGATTTAAAATTTTTTACATAACTTAGAATTAACTTTGCCGATCAATGAACAATGATGTTTTGTATCGTACTTGTACAGTATGTTTTTCACGCACCTTTCCTAAATATTTCCCTACTCAACCAATAACATCATTCCCATCTTTATATACTCCTCAGTTTATTTACTAAGATAGGAGTTCTGTTGAAGACAGGGCCGGCTCTACCACTAGGCAGCTTTAGGCAGCTGCCTAGGGCGCCGGGATCTGGGGGGCGCCACCAAGTCTGCAAATCAAAAAATCAAGGCTGTCTATGAAAATCCTTGCTGTTCTTAATGCAGGTGGTGGCTGTGGAACTTCTAAGACCTCACCTCTATACTTTCCCTTACTTCCTACATTGCTGCCCCCTCTTCCTTGTACCCTGTTGTGGGTGGCAAAGGGGAGGGTGCAGAGGACCTCCAGGAAAAGCAAAGGACTTGGCCACCTTCCCAGGGTGGGGGAGAGGGAGGGGGGGAGTAGGTTGAAGTTTTGCCTAGGGTGCTGAGAAGCCTTGCACCGGCCGTGATTGAAGATGGTACAGTATGTTTCTATGGGCAACCAATTAGATTCTATTATCTTCTAGAAGGTGCTAAATAAATAAAAAATAGGTTCTCATTGGTTGCCCACAGCAACATCCCACCTTCTATAGAACCCCATCTTAGTAAATACACCCCATTGTGTCTTGTACTTTTTGGACGGCTCAGCAGTCTTAAACCATGAGCAAAGCAGCTGCCAGCTACAAGCAGTATGCATGAGATCCGACCTCATCCTGGAACAGATATATACCATTTACACTGTATGGATAAAAGTATGCCAGACCATTACAACAACAGGGACTGTAATGATATTGTATTCAAATATATATACTTTAAATGGAGTTGATCCTCCTGTTGCAGCTATAACAGCTTCAAGTCTTCTTGAAAGGCTTTCCACAAGATTTTGGAGTGTTTCTGGGGGAATCTGGGCCCATTCATTCTATAGAGCCTTTATAGGGTCAGTCACTGATGTTGGAGGAGAATGCCTGGCTTGCAATCTCTGTTCCAGGTTATGCTAAAGGTACTTGATGGGGTTGAAGTCAGGGCTCTGTGTGGGCCAGTCAAGTTCTTCAACACTGAACCGAAACCATGTCTTTATAGTCCTTGCTTTGTGCACTGCGACCAGAGGCATAGGGAGGGCGGCGCCACTGGCCCGCCCCCCCCTCTGCAAATGATCCGTGCACTAGATCTTGAGAATAGTACTAACAGGCAGCGGGCAGCGTGCGCCGGTGGCTGCCCTGCCCGGCGCCTGCCTCCTGCCCTGCTCACCCGGTCCAAACGTCACGGACCGGATGGTGAGGCCGGGCGGCTAACTCACTGCTCTCTGTTGCTGCTGCTCGGGCCGGCTTCCGGGCAGCGCAGCATAACTCCAGACTCCTCCCAGAGTCACCTGCCCATGCTACCCTCCTCCCTGGCTACAGCAGCGTCATCAGTGCTGCCCTGGACCTGCTGCAATCATTGATCCTTATTCAAGGTGAAGGTGGATTTTTTTTTTTAAAAGTTATACAGCTAATTAATGATGTTATAAACTTGGTATTATAAACTTGGGGTTTGGGGGATTGGTGGGGCCTGGGGGAGGGGATGCTGTATTTATTTACAGCATCTTATATAGCGCAGCAGATTCCGTTACAGTGTCTTATATAGTACAGCAGATTCCGTTACAGTCTCATATAGCGCAGCAGATTCCGTTACAGCGTCTCATATAGCGCAGCAGATTCCATTACAGTGTCTTATGTAGCACAGCAGATTCCGTTACAGTGTCTTATATAGCGCAGCAGATTCTGTTACAGTGTCTTACATAGCGCAGCAGATTCCGTTACAGTGTCTTACATAGCGCAGCAGATTCCGTTACAGTGTCTTATATAGCGCAGCAGATTCCGTTACAGTGTCTTATATAGCGCAGCAGATTCCGTTACAGCGTCTTATATAGCGCAGCAGATTCCGTTACAGTGTCTAATATAGCGCAGCAGATTCTGTTACAGTTTCTTATATAGCGCAGCAGATTCCGTTACAGTGTCTTATATAGCGCAGCAGATTCCGTTACAGTGTCTTATATAGCACAGCAGATTCCATTACAGTGTCTTATATAGCGCAGCAGATTCCGTTATAGGTTCTTATATAGCGCAGCAGATTCCGTTACAGTCTCTTATATAGCACAGCAGATTCCGTTACAGCATCTTATATAGCGCAGCAGATTCCGTTACAGCCTCTTATATAGCGCAGCAGATTCCGTTACAGAGTGTTATATAGCGCAGCAGATTCCGTTACAGCATCTTATATAGCGCAGCAGGTTCCGTTACAGTGTCTTATATAGCGCAGCAGATTCCATTACAGTGTCTTATATAGCACAGCAGTTTCCGTTACAGTGTCTTATATAGCGCAGCAGTTTCCGTTACAGTGTCTTATATAGCGCAGCAGATTCCATTACAGAGTGTAATATAGCGCAGCAGATTCCGTTACAGCATCTTATATAGCGCAGCAGATTCCGTTACAGTGTCTTATATAGCGCAGCAGATTCCATTACAGTGTCTTATATAGTGCAGCAGATTCCTTAACAGCCTCTTATATAGCGCAGCAGATTCCGTTATAGGTTCTTATATAGCGCAGCAGATTTCGTTACAGTGTCTTATATAGCGCAGAAGATTCCGTTATAGGTTCTTATATAGCGCAGCAGATTCCGTTACAGCTTCTTATATAGCGCAGCAGATTCCGTTACAGTGTATTTTATAGCGTAGCAGATTACATTAGTGTCTTATATAGTGCAGCATATTCCGTTACAGTGTCTTATATAACGCAGCAGATTCCGTTACAGTGTCTTATATAGTGCAGCAGAATCCGTTACAGTGTCTTATATAGCGCAGCAGATTCCGTTACATAGTGTTATATAGCGCAGCAGATTCTGGTACAGTGTCTTATATAGTGCAGCAGATTCCGTTACAGTGTCTTATATAACGCAGCAGATTCCGTTACAGTGTCTTATATAGTGCAGCAGATTCCTTTACAGAGTGTTATATAGCGCAGCAGATTCCGTTACAGCACCTTATATAGCGCAGCAGATTCCGTTACAGTGTTTTTTTCTTTTTTTTCTTTTCAAATGTAACATGCCAACGCATGTTAGCCACGCCCCCAATTCATTACCGGGGGGTGGGGGGCACGAAATATGCCCTTGCTCCGGGCACCATGACACCCAGCTACACCGCTGACTGCGACACAGTCATGTTGGAATAGAAATGGGTCTCCAAAATGTTGCGACAAATGGTGGAAGCATAGCATTGTTCAAAATGTCTTGGTATGCACTGGAGATAAGGGGACTAGCCTAAACCCTAAAAAACAGCCCCATACCATTTTGCTTCCTCCACTGAACCTTACTGTTGGCATAATGTAGTCAGGCAGGTAACGTTCTCATGGCATCTGCCAAACCGAGAATTGCCCATCTGACTGCCAAACAGTCTCACCACTCCATAGAACTTGTTTCCAGGCAAATGTTGGTGGGCTTTATACCACTCCATCTGATGCTTGGCATTGGGCTTGGTGATGTGAGGCTTCCATGCATCTGCTCGGCCATGTAATCCCATTACTTCATGGCGGAGTTGCTCTTGTTCCTAAATGCTTCCACTTTCTAATAATATCACTTAAAACTGACCATGGAATATCTAGGGATGGAATTTCACGAACCGTCTTATTGCAAAGGTGACATCCTATCACAGTACCGCACTTTAAGTCACAGAGCTCTTCACAATGACCCATTTTGTATCACACATGTTTGCAAATGGACAATTCTTGGCTAGGTGCTTGATTGTATACACCTGTGGCAACTAGAGATGTGCGGCGGCCACTTTTTCGGGTTTTGGTTTTGGATCTGGATCTCCCTTCGTGTTTTGGATCTGGATTGGTTTTGGCAAAACCACCCTTGTGGGTTTTGGTTTTGGATCTGGATTTTTATGAAAAATGCTAAAAATGGCTAAAATAACAGAATATGAGCCTGTTTTTGCCCCTAAAGTATTATTGACCTCAATAACATTAGTTTCCACTCATTTCTAGTCCATTTTGATCACTTCACAGTTTACAAAATTGTTTTCATTTACTGTAGTTGGGCCAAAAGGTTATCCCGAGGTAGCAGGATGACTAAGCTAAGCGACAGCAGTGGGCATCACATACATGTGGACCTTACACTTCCAACCTGGCACATCTTGGAAGCAGAGTGGCACTGCAGGGGCAGACAGGATGGCAGTTTAATAAACTATCCCAAAAAAAGAGAAATGCTCCAAAGAACAAATAATACAAAGAGGTATCGGCCTTGTCATGACTGGTGGTAGCAGCTTCAGCACTTCTATCAGGTTGCTGATCTCCCACTATTTCCTCCTCCATCATCCTCCAAAAATGTGTTTTTATTTTATTTATTACTTTTCTTACTTTACACTGGACACAGCCTGTCACACTGGACACAGCCCCTTGGACACTAGACACTGCCCCTGGACACAGCCCCTGGACACTGCCCCTGGACACTGGACACAGCCCGTCACCCTGGACACAGCCCCTGGACAATGGACACAGCCTCTGGACACAGATCCTCTACACTGGACACAGCCGTCACACTGGACACAGCCCCTGGACAATGGACACAGCCTCTGGACACAGCTCCTGTACACTGGACACAGCCTCTGGACACCGCCCCTGGACACAGCTCCTGTACACTAAACACAGCCGTCACACTGGACACTGCCCCTGGACACTGCCCCTGGACACTGGACACAGCCCGTCACCCTGGACACAGCCCCTGGACAATGGACACAGCCTCTGGACACAGCCCCTGGACAATGGACACAGCCTCTGGACACAGCTCCTGTACACTGGACACAGCCGTCACACTGGACACAGCCCCTGGACAATGGACACAGCCTCTGGACACAGCTCCTGTACACTGGACACAGCTGTCACACTGGACACAGCCTCTGGACACTGCCCCTGGACACAGCTCCTGTACACTGGACACAGCCGTCACACTGGACACTGCCCCTGGACACTGGACAAAGCCCGTCACCCTGGACACAGCCCCTGGACAATGGACACAGCCCGTCACCCTGGACACAGCCCCTGGACAATGGACACAGCCTCTGGACACCGCCCCTGTACACAGCCCCTGTACACTGGACACAACCCCTGTACACTGGACACTGCCCCTGGACACAGCCCCTGGACACTGGACACAACCCCTGTACACTGGACACAACCCCTGTACACTGGACACAACACCTGTACACAGCCCCTGTACACTGGACACAGCCCCTGTACACTAGACACAACCCCTGTACACAGCCCTTGTACACTGGACACAGCCCCTGTACACTGAACACAGCCCCTGTCACACTGGACACAGGCCCTGTACACTGGACACAACCCCTGTACACAGCCCCTGTACACTGGACACAACCCCTGTACACTGGACACAGCCCCTGTACACAGCCCCTGTACACTGGACACAACCCCTGTACACTGGACACAACCCCTGTACACTGGACACAAACCCTGTACACTGGACACAGACCCTGTCACACTGTACACAGGCCCTGTCACACTGGACACAAGCCCTGTCACACTGAACACAGCCCATGTACAGCCCCTTGTACACTGGCCACTGCAGCCCCTGTACACTGGACTTGTGTACAGCAGCCCCTGCAGACCCTAATCGAGTGAGCAGCAGCAAAATAATATATTATTATTATAGCACAGCACACAGCACAGAGCACAACCACCCTCCTCCCTCTCCTATGCTGGAGTAAAGCTGGCGGGGCGCGCGTGCGTCTTATATAGAATCCAGATCCCGCAAGAATCTGACAGCGCGATGATGACGTTTTGCCTCGTTTTCGGTCCGGAATTTAGGCGGGAACTCTCGAGCCGGCTCGGATCCAGACTCGGATCGCGATATTCGGATCTGTCGGATCCGGAGATCTGGACTCGCTCATCTCTAGTGGCAACGGGTCTGAATTTAATAATTAACAGGTGTGGTCAAATACTTTTGTCCATAAAGTGTATGTTGTAAAGTTACCTGACTGTGACTGTGGAGACTCATTTTGTTTGGTTTTGACATTGAAACTGAGTTGCCACATATTATGAATATGTAGCACCAACACACAGATTCCATCCCTATTGTTGTAAACTAATGGATGGACATAGTGGATGCTGACTGTACTTAAGGAGTATCTGGACCCAGATCAGAGGTGCAGAGTCTAATGTGCTAGGTGCTGCAATGGGATTTGGCTTTTGCTGTGCCCATCATGCAGGTTGCAGCCCTCTGTCTGGGTACCTGAGAACGGAGTCTGATATACACGGCGGCTTGAAATGGATTAATTTGCCATGAGGTGTACAGATGAAGAAGTGGTCAGACTGGGAAAGGACCAGATGGCAATATGGGTACAGCAACATACTTCTTAGGGTGAAAACTAGATAATCCTTTATATTCTCTGATGTTTTATCTTGCAAATTGTTCTTTTGCAGTCTTTGGAGAATGATAGGAGCGCTTCCAAATACATCTTTAAGATGCACTTGACTAGGGTACAAGTAATTGCCTGGCAGGTCCGATTTCAGTTAGTGAGGATTACCCCGATAGTATTCTTTTCCATGTAGCCTCAGGACAAGTCTGGCAGACTTCAGCCAATTGGGGGTTCATGCAGGGACGGGTGCAAACCATAGAGTCTGCGGTTTATACAAAATAAGTTTGTTTCCGGGTGGTAACGCACGATTTATCAATGGGCAAAGGTTATTTTAATTTAATAGCCTTTCCCACACTGTTCAGTAATTAGTTGACAATTCATCTAATTGAATATGCCCCATAGTGTGTATTTTATTAAATTTTTTACTTATAGTTCTAAATGTTTTTGCTTTTGATTATAGTTGGGGACAGAACCACATGTAGCTAATTATTATGTGACCTGCGCTATATTATAAATAGGTGAGTAACAACAGAACCAGATTAACAACAGGGCAGATGCAGCAGTAGCCCAGGACTCCCACACAGCATCACCAGCGCAGGGGTGCACTGGGGTATATGTGGATTGGGATTTCAGTGTAGAATAATGTGAACTGGGGGCACTATAGTGTGTTTAACACATTAATAGCTCTGAAATTATTTACACATTACTGGATAATATTAATAATAATTCTGGGCCGGATAATAACAATTGTCTACAGCATCGGTAGATCATGAGTTTTTATCTTCTGAGAACAAATCACGTCCGTCTGTGTTATTGGTTAAGTAAGGATAGGTCTGCATGTAAACAGGTCAGTGTTATGATGGGAGGAGCTAATAGGGGATACATATGGTTGGCTGGCGATCAAGATGCCGGCAGTCAGAATATCGATGATAGCTTCTTAAAGGGTCGGGTAAGTAGACTATGCCAGTGCCGGACTTCTGCCAGCTTTTGGGATGCAGTCGTCAATTTTCTGAATGCTGAGATCCCAACGGTAATAGAGGCATGCAGGCGGTTGCATGCACACTTTATTGTAGAAAGAGCATAGACCCATAACAGTAAAATGTAATATACAGTAATGTTCGTGTCCTATGGAAGAACAGCAAGAAAACTGTGTTATTAAATGTACAGTAATGTGACTGTATGCAACAAACTTCACTATACAACCTGTTTCTAGACAAATACAAAGGCCCAGAAACATACAGTAAGTAACCTGGTTTGACAAGTTATGGGCTGAGTCTTTAGAGGCTTATGATGATTAAGACTACTAGCTCAAAACATGTCAAATAGTTGAAGCAGCACATTGCTTTATCACTGGGAAGGGTTCTCTTGTGAGACAGAGTAGCACTACTCTTCGCTATGACAACAGTCTCTGTCTCTGTCTCCATGACATTGGCTTAACCTCTTCATTCTCAGTTCTGGAAGTAGATTTGCTATCTCCTGGGGCCTAAAAATCTATCCCTACTTCACTTGCTGATGCACATACCAGCAGAAGAGTAATGCTCCAGAATCTGTGCAGGACAGAGATAAAAAAAGATAGCAGGGAAATTATCAAATGTTTACAACAAAAGTATATTGCTGTGGCCAGAGATGTAGTGGGCAACATTTCCTTAATTTTTGTATAATAAATGAGGCATTCCTTGGTGTACTAGTAATGTTTTGTATTCATGGAAAGAGTTCAACAATGTTTGCAAAGAATCTGGCCCGATTTGATAAATGCTGCAATAAAGTACCAGCAAATCAGCTCCTAACTACCATGTTACAGGATGATTTTGAAGATGACAGTTAGGAGCTGGATGGTTGATTGGTAGTTCATCGCTCTCCACTTTTGAAGGCTTATTACATCTGGACCGAAATACCTAGATTCTGAATGGGTGGGGTGTAGCTCACAGATAATGTCTAATTAGACAAGTCAATAGGTTGACAAAATAAATAGACACTCAATAGGCAGACAAAAGTTAGACAATACAATATACAGATGTAGCCGGCCTCTTCCTTGCATAGGCTGGCGATTCTATCATCAGCCACCACCAGCCATCGCTTACGTGCCCTGTAGCGACTAAACTCCCCGCCGCCGTCCACTGCTCCCCCCCCACCAGAGCTGGTCCCCATTGGTGCCCCAAACTGCCCCTATCCCTGCCCGTCTCCCTGAAGTGGAGACAGGCAGGGTCCCGCCGCCCAGCCGCTGAGAGACGCATGCGCGTCCCAGTCTGATGGAGTCCCTCTCTGCTGGCTCTCACCAGCGGGGACGTTCTGGCGAGCGCCGGGCAAGGAAGAGAGGGGCTCCATCTGTATGTACATGGACACCATATAAGTGTACCACGTCCCCTTGCAAGGCTTGCTGCACTCGCCATGTTTTGGCACACTATTCTATTCTTCCTCTATGCTCACTGGAAGGGAAGAGCATGAACAAGTTGGTTTAAAAAAGTCGGTTGTCAGGATATCGAGTGTGTTGGTATGTCTAACTAATGACTAACTTTTGTCAATGTCTGTCAAATACTTTTTTAACTTTAGTCAATGTCTAACTAATGCATTTCTAACTTTTGTCAATGTCTAAGAAATGCATGTCTAACTTTTGTTCATGACTAACTAATGCATGTCTAACTTTTTTCAATGTCTAACTAATGCATGTCTAACTTTTATCAATGTCTAAGTAATGCATTAACTTTTGCTAATGTCTAACTAATGCATTTCTAACTTTAGTCAATGTCTAACTCAGTGGTTCCCAAACTTTTTTGAATCACGGTGCCCCTGAGTATCAGAATTTTCTCACGGTACCTCTAGGGCAAAAGTTTATCATTGATAAAATCAGAAAAAAATATTAAATTAAGTAAATTGTGTTTATGTCTCTTCCTTAGTGTCAGTTATGTGGTAATGAACAGGATTCACTTCTCTTTGTCCATATTTTGCTTATTACATTGGTCATAAATAATTTTTCCATTGACATGGATCACCAATCCAGGGGACCCCTGTAAGTCCTCCAAGGCACCCCAGGGTGCCACGGTACACAGTTTGGGAACCACTGGTCTAACTTATGCATGTCTAACTTTTGTCAATACAATATAAAAACTGTCATACAGCGCTTATGGTGTTCCCAAGGAGATGCTGAGTCACCACCAGTGGATAAATAATGCTAATGAATTGTCACAAATAATAGCACTCCAACGAATGGTGTGAATATCCAGATATGTTTGCAAATCCTTTATGTTGGATACAAATGGTCCTCCTCAGTAATTAGCATATGTAAGTGGAGAAGAGAAAAACATATAGTGCATAACTTTTTACACTAAAATTGCTTTAATGAAAAGGCACACTTACAATTGATGAGGGTAAAAACAATCATGAAACAATAGCCCGGGGCAACACAAGAGGCAAGCGTATCCAAACAGCCACTAGCAGTCCAAGGCTGTGTCCTCTGGTCCCAAGCTCCCTGGAGTCCCGGCAAAGAAGAATTAGTCCAATAGGTAAGGCAAGGCACTCCAAACGCGTTTCGGATCGCTAGGGATCCTTCTTCAGTAGCGACGGGATCAGCGGGATCCTGGGATTTTGGCCTAAAATCACCCGGATCAGAATCCCGGGATTGGACCTTCCCTAATCACTGGATTGAAAAAATGGCCCGGGATTGGCATCCCTATTTGTAAGTATTAAATAATGAATTATCCTGCGGCCTGCCTCCTCAGAGGATCTCCAATTGGTTCTCAATTGCTAGATAAGCCTGGGCAGATTTCCAGAAAGACCACAATTGTTGGATTCCTTGACCACAGTGCGCTAAATATAGAATTTGAATGCTGTAAGCAATATACTCTATGATTAACATATTAAAACCACAATATCTGTATAATATACCAAAATACCCAGATATACTGAACAAAAATCAAACATAGCAAATCATTTTAGTAGTGCAGCCTAGATAATCTCAAGAGTTAGCTTTTATGACTATTTCCCATCTATATCTATCTATATTTATACTATCTGTCTATCTATCTATCTATCTATCTATCTATCTATCTATCTATCTATCTATATATATATATATATATATATATATATATATATATATATATATAAAAGAAAAGAAAATAACCCTTCAATGCGCTATTTTATAGAAGGCTGCATCCTTATATATCTCCTATGTTAGCAGGAGAAAAGAGAAACATGGAAAGAACAGTATATAA
Source organism: Crinia signifera (assembly GCF_055691185.1). NCBI lineage: Eukaryota > Metazoa > Chordata > Amphibia > Anura > Myobatrachidae > Crinia > Crinia signifera. The sequence continues at coordinate 286,044,833 of NC_139221.1, forward strand.
GGTGCGCCAGAAGTGTACCACCACTCAAACAATTAGTTGTAATGTATAGCAATATGAACTGGATTCTTTAACATATTTAATGTAAAAAATGTTTTTAAAATACAATAAAGATACAATAAAAAGTTAAATTCTTGCACATTTCATTCCATTGAGTTGGTTTTCATAATTCACAATAACAGATAGAGTAACCCGATGCGTTTCGTCATTTAGACTTCATTAGGGGTAAAGTTTCTAGGTGGTAGAAAGAAGCCATAATAAAATACAATTAGTATATATTAACTATAGAGGAAATTTGGAATGATGAATTTTTTGGATCCAACCATATACATACCGATACGTATTAAATGGGTTAAAATAATATATATATATATATATATATATATATATATATATATATATATATATATATATATATATATATAGCGTGTAAGAAGAAGCGTCACTCCAGGTACTGGTTCAAATAGTAGTTTACTGCTGGTCTACAGTGTTTCGGGCCAGAGCCCGTCTTCAGGACATATGAAGGTTTATGTCCTGAAGACGGGCTTTGGCCCGAAACACTGTAGACCAGCAGTAAACTACTATTTGAACCAGTACCTGGAGTGACGCTTCTTCTTACACGCTATCTGACAAGCGCTGGTGCAGCCAGCGATCAGCGGGCACCCAGGTCAAGCTATCCAGTGAAGCAGGGGCAGGTGAGGAGTGCCGGACCTCCTACTATTTATATATATATATATATATATATATATATATATATATATATATATATATATATATATATATTTATATATAGAGGTCCTCTTGGACTCTTTATGCTTGTATGCGACCACAATAGAATCTGCAATTTATTAGTTCAGTATTATTGAGGGATAAGCATGAGGATAGAAATATATCTATATTATTATGAGGAATGGGGCTGAGCAAATAGTACATACCGCATGGAATTGTGAACTTCGTATACCTGACAAAACTTAAGGGTATACAGTATTTTAGAACGGCTTAAATCCGCACATTGAGATCAGATGAATCTATGGTAAGTAACAGGGACTAATTTAGAATATGTCACAACTTAAAGGTAATCTTTGAATACATAAGAACTATAGTGGGGAATTAACCACCATAATCAATAGGAGATCATTTTACCTAATAACACTACAGTCACAGATTCAGGCTGAATAGAGGTACTATACAAGAGCTTCCAGAGATCTATCTCAATCTTTGTGTATAATCATGTGCTGCTCCCAAAAAATGAATGAAAGAGCTGTCATCTGAGGGCGTTTAAATAAACCGCCGGGTTGACACGTCACTTCCGGTCGGCGTCTTCGATAAATGTTCATAAAGCAGCCCTCTGGAGAGGCTGCCACCTGCGTCCTTTATTGAATGAGGGTGTGAGCGAGCTCTTAAGTACGTGTACTGTATATACTTAAAGAAGCAAATAGTGGTCTGCACAGGTACAAACGCACTATATGCGTTCCACCTTGCCTTCCAGCTTTCGTCATTTCCGGTCCGGAGCTGCCGACGTGACGTTAGCAACCATCTGGCGGCTTCTGGTTGAAGGATGCGTGCCACCTACCGGATATGACTAATGTAAATGTTGCCTAGGTGATCACAGCGGTGGGGATACCTACAACTAATTGTACCTTAACAGTGATCTCAGGGGTTTGGACGTAATTTAGGTGATATAAGGTAGGGATGGCCATCGTTGCCATTTCCATCGATGGTTGCCAACGATGGCAATTCTGCAACTGGCCATCGATAGTGCTTAACTATGCAATGGATGACCATCAATATTTTTGCATATCGATGGTCATTCATTATGTTTGATTGATTGGCCTGTGGGCCAATCAAAACATGGGGGCGGGGCTTCATGGGTGTCGGGGGTGGAGCTATGCTCCATGTCCCAGCACTTTGAAAAAAAAAAAAAGCAAAACATCGTTTTGCTATTCCATCGATGGTGGGAAATCATCTGGTTCTCCCCCATCGATGGCAAAGCATTTAACATCGGCCAGGAACCATCAATGATTTCAAATCATCGATGGTCGATGGCCATCCCTAATATAAGGTGGGAGTCTGGAGGTTGATGTATTTACAATCCCTCTTTAAACAATGTAGCTTTTGTATACATACACTTCTCCACAAATTAATTTTTTTTATTTATCTTTTTATTTATAAGGCTGGAAAAACTCCACAAAAATCTAATATCAGCAATTATACAGCAAATACATATACATATACAGTATAGTGCTTTTGAATGGTAGATGACAACAAACTCATGCTTTCATGGTTGCCGATTAAACAGAATTGATTCACATGAGACACATGGTTAGTTATATACTAGTGTGTTTACTTATTTAAATGTGTACAAATAAATCTGTGAATCATATCTCATTCAGACAATTTAAGTGTATATTATATTATAAATGCATTTTTTTACGTGCATATAAAAAAGGGGGGGGAAGTGACAAAGTGCATATTGGAAACAAGGAGAAAGATAAGTGATAATATGGTGATATCAACCCAGAAAGGAGAGGATATCTTCATTTAGTCCAGATGGAAACAAGGAATTTAATGAGTATATCCAAAAAGTCATTATATTGGACAAAGTGAGATCTCTGTCACCTCCTCTGAGATTATATATATATATATATATATATATATATATATATTTATATATTAGAGATGAGCGGGTCCAGATCTCCGGGATCCGGCAGATCCGAATATGGTGATCCGAGTCAGGATCCGAGCCGGCTCGGGAGTTCCCGCCTGAATTCCGGACCGAAAACAAGGCAAAACGTCATCATCGCGCTGTCGGATTCTCGCGGGATCTGAATTCTATATAAGACGCACGCGCGCCCCGCCATCTTCACTCCATTATAGGAGAGGGAAGAGGGTGGTTGGGATCTGTGCTCCGTGCTCTGTGCTCCGTGCCCTGTGCTGTGATTTATTTAGTGACTGATTTTTTATTTTGTTGTAACTAGGTGCTGCAGTGCTCACACGCAGGGGCTGCAGTGCTGCTGACTGTACCAGTGGCGTAAGTTTGCCCCAGTTGCCAGTTTGCCCCCCCACACACACACACACAGCACCTTATATAAATATATGTATGCATGTGTGTAAGTATGTATGTATGTATGTATGTATGTTATGTTTAAAATAAAGAGAGTGTGATGTCTATGGTCCTACTAGGAGGGGAAGTCAGCCACAGAAGTGATATTTAAGGCTTTCAATGAACTGATTTAAATTTGCAGGGGCAATTTTTAGCATTTTTTCCCAAAAAAAAAAAAAAATCCAGATCCAAAACCAAAACCCGCAAGGGTGGTTTTGCCAAAACCAATCCAGATCCAAAACACAGAGGGAGATCCAGATCCAAAACCAAAACCCGAAAAAGTGCCCTCCGCTAATCTCCGATATATATATATAGGTAGCTACTCCTCACCACTATGAGATAAAGTACCACCACTGACCACCACTGGCCACACGATAGACCAATTTAGATAGACCAATTTAGCCCAAATTACTCTTTTGTGTGCTAAAAGATGGTGGGGGCAATTTACTAAGAATACAACTTTGAGTTGATGTCATTCATATTTCCATACAAGAGGAGAGGTGTGGTGAGGTGCTGGAGGTTTTTTGGTGGTTTTGAGGCATTTTGGCTGAGTTTCTGTGTAGTTTCTGTGTTGTGTAAGTTGTCCTGTGCTTATTGTTTGTTTTGTACTTGTAAAAGTTTGTCTTATTTATCTAGATGGTCTCAGCTGTATATGTGTGCAATCTGTCACTCCAAGAACATTAGGTACGAGAGAGCGGTGCGATAGAATGCCACCCTGACATCATGCCACTGCAAATCCTGGCTATGGAAACAGATAGAGGCAGCAGCCTGCAGCTCTAATGCCACCAGTACCTGGTTAAGGTACTGGGAGAAAGAGGGCTGTGAGATGCCAGGAGTTTGTGCATGCCTGAGACAGCACATGAGCGTCCTGTCTCAGGGACTAGCTCCAGTCTGATGAGGTCATACAGATGGAGAATGTTGTTACGATCGAGCCAGAACATCTCTATGACTTCATCATCCAGCAATGCCTGCAGGTTCAGACGCACATTAAATAAACAAGGCCTGCGTAGCCTCTGAGGTACCTGCTCAACCTGCTGACCATGTTCAGTTTCCTGAGCCAGGCGTCTTCTTTTGCGCTGCTGACAGACTATCGGATATCCCACAGCCCACACTGCAAGTTCACAATATGAAACACAGCAGCGGGTGACAGGGAGAGGCAGATGGTGACAGGAGGAGGCAGGGGGAGGCAGAGTGTGACAGGAAAATACATTGGAATGAAGATGGTGACAGTTAGTCCTCAGAGGCCCTGGTGCACTGCACATGCTGCACCAATGGTAGCTCTGCCTCTGCATCCAGCACATAAGTAGCCATGTTTGGAAAATGCAGAGTGTGCACAAGTGTGTGTGTGCTTAATGGCATTTTATTAGCCACACATTTGATCTGGGAAGTACAGTCGCTGTGGACTGATATGTGAATAGTTTCAAATGTGCAAATCTTCACCATGTAAAACTTGCATCAAAATCATGGCGTATTTGAAATTCAAATATTTTTTTTAGGAAATTCACTACATACATACGTCCTATATTTCCAAGTAGGAATTATTAGTAAATTTAGCTTCCTTATTGAAGTGTATAGAGGTAAAATGAAATACGGTTGAAATTACCCTTCGTAAAAGATTCCCCTGTCATAACAGAAAGTGAAAGCTATTTTTGCAGGGACAATGATCTGTTTCAAACTTTCTGAATATAAAGAGAGGAAGGTGTGAAGACAGAGACAGGAGGTAGGAGCAGATAGGGGCTGGGGGTGGAGAGTTTTTGGTCTAAAAACTGTCATAGGTCAAAGTATAAGTAAAAACTGTCACAGCTCAAATTGAAAGTACATTGCCGAAGCCGTCATTTTGAAGGGGTTTTATCTAGTGTAATATATATTTTCTATGAAGGCCAAAAACACAGAGATAAAATAATAGTGAGAATGTAATGAACTGTATACTAGATGAAGTCTGAGACCCAGAACGATAATGTGCCTAGACCTCAGTGCAATCCCATTTCATACACATCCGCAACCTTCACACTAAAACTAGGAACATTGGAGCTAAGGATGGATGCAGCACTAGTGACACAGGTTCCATGTTTTAGCACATACAAGCTCGCAGCGGAAAAAAACACCCCAAAAATGGGCAGAACATGCCAGCGTTTTGCCAACCACTTCCCAAAAACTTACTCGACACCTGACAATTACTTAGTCCTCATTGCTAGTGGCATATATGCACATTGTAATCATGGCGCATGCATAGACTGACGACAATTGCATGATAATCGGCAATTGCATACAAACATCATAGTGATCAAATATATGACTGAATAGGACTTTATAATATGCTCTTCTCAACCTTAGTGTATGTCTCATCGTAGTATACTCTATAGGTTCTGTCATTTGGTTGCAGTGTCATATCTTTATCGGTTAACGCATCCTGCCGGTTAGCTGTTCTGAAATCCTCCTTTATGTTATATGTGCCTTGGGGCATGACTGGAGGGTAATCTCAGAAGAATGACTGTTTCTTCCTCTACACACCCAAATGTCAGATTCTTATGTAAATTGCTGCTGATATGTTCTGTGACTAAGGCGCAGTAACCACCCTATTTACACTGGAGAGCTTTGCGGTTTACTGACGCGTTTCACAAAAATGACTTTACCTGTTGTATAGTAAGATAGAATTCTCTTTGTACAGATGAAGCTTTGTGTAAGAGGAAATGAATTAAAAGTGTTGCTATAGTAATGATTACAACGAAGCGTATATATTTTTAAAAAAACATTCCTCTATAATCTTTCTACGACATGATCTAAAACAGGCATGTCCAACCTGCGGCCCTCCAGCTGTTGTGAAACTACAAGTCCCATCATGCCTTGCCACAGTTTTGTTATTAGGGAATGCTAAAACTACGGCAATGCATGCTGGGATGTGTAGTTTCACAACAGCTGGAGGGCCGCAGGTTGGACATGCCTGTGCCACATGCAGCCGCGGCGGTGCGCGGCGGGCATACTACTCACCCGTTCGCGCCCGCCGTCGGCTAGCGTGTAGTGGTCTCCAGGTCAGCGGCAGTGGGCAGCGGCAGTCTGGTGGGTAGCAGGCAGCGTGGGACGCCGGCAAGTGTAGCGGTATGTGCTGTAGGGGCGCCGGGAGGCCGGCGCCGCCATCTTGGTTAAGGGCAAATAGCAGATTGGTCCTTGTCTGAGGTTTCCGCCCATACTGACCTGACAGCCAATGGCAGCCGCCCTCTCGGGATATAGGGGATCTGCCTAGGCCTGTTCAGTGTCAGTACAAAGAGTCTCCAGAGGCGTTCACAGCTGCCAGCTGACTACGGCTCTCTGACTCACCTCTCCTGACTTGGTGCTCTGTGTTTGGTCTCGGTTCAGCTTAACCCCATCGCTGCCAGTTCTCTCCACAGTCTGGTCTCTGCCTGCATCCCTGAGCTTCCTGGCCTAAGCTCTTCAAGCCGTCTGCTTCCAAGCAACTTCCCATTCTTCAGTCATCATCCATCTTCTTTCAGTCTTCAAGGATTCCTCATTACCATCAAGCACATTCTCTTTCCGGATTCCCTCATTCTTCAAAGACCCCAGCCTGCCGTCCTCAGTGCCTTGAACCGTCATTGTTTAAATGAACTTTTTCTTCTTTCAAGTGCCTTGCTGCCCCAATCATTATTACCACTAACTGCCACTTAAAGAAAGTATTCAAGTGTGTATTGTTCCATTTATGAATTCTTTTATTAAACCTGCACGATTTAACCCTTCCTCCTCTGGTCCGTCTCCGGTTGCTACACACCACACGACTTCATCCAGCCCTTCAGTCGTGACAGTTTGTACTGACCCGATGGAGTCGGGTGAAGAACAGGCTTCCATGGCGGACTCATTTCACAGCATCATGGCTCGTCTGGAGCAAGTAGAGGCTACCCAACGCCAAGTGGCTCAATTTCTTCAGGCCTTGTCTCCGCCCCAGGCGGCTCCCTCAGTTTCTGTGGCTACAGCACAAGAGGTTCCAGTCCCTGTTCCTACACCTGGACCAATAGTTCCTCATCACATGCAATTACCAACCCCCAGCAAATATGATGGTTCACCGAAAGGATGCCGTGGGTTTCTGAACCAATGCGATGTGCATTTCACCTTACAGTCATCTCGCTTTCCTACCTCCAAGGCAAAGGTGGCTTATATTGTGTCTCTCCTGGCAGGGTCAGCTTTGGACTGGGTGTCCCCTCTCTGGGAACGTGCTGATCCCCTGCTCAATGACTATGAAGCTTTTATTACCTCTTTCCGTCGCATCTTCGACGAACCTGGCAGAGTGTCGTCTGCCGCTACTGAGATCCTGAGGATTCGCCAGGGTAGTCGTTCAGTGGGACAATATGCTGTGCAGTTCCAGACTCTGGCTTCGGAATTAAAATGGAACGAAGAGGCTCTCGTCTCCGCCTTCTGGAATGGGCTGGCAGGTCGTATCAAGGACGAATTAACTACCCATGACTCTCCTGCTACTTTGGCTGAACTCATCTCCTTGTGCAACAAAGTAGATCTACGGATGCAGGAGCGTCAACTAGAGAGAAATCTCTCCGACCGTCTCCGCCCTCGTCTCACCACCAACGCTGTTCCTGTTCCTAGACCAGGGCCCTCCACAACCACACCACCAGATGAACCCATGCAGATCAACCGCTCTCGGCTTTCCTTTGAAGAAAAGTCCCGTAGACGTCGTGAGAATCTTTGCATGTACTGCGGTTCTTCCGCTCATCTGTTGTCTTCCTGTCCACTGCGTCCGGAACACGACCGCTCCTAACCTCCCCGAGGGAGGCCAGGTTAGGAGTCCTGCTTTCATCTCCCTCTTCCACTGTACCCACCATTCCTGTTACCCTTGTGTGCCCTCAGGGAAAAATCAAGATCCAGGCTCTACAAGATTCCGGAGCGGCTGGGAATTTCCTTTCTTCTTCTTTTGTCCTTCAACATTCCTTGACGGTGCAACCTTTGGCCCATCCGTTGGTTCTCACTGCAGTAGATGGGAGTCGCATCAGCAGTGGGCAAATCACCCTTCAAACCAATCCAGTGACAGTTCTCGTGGGTGCTTTAAATCAAGAGACTCTAGAATTTTTTGTCCTTCCTCAGTCTTCACACCAGGTAGTCCTGGGCCTACCATGGCTTACTAAACACAACCCTCATATTGATTGGACCAGTATGGAGATCAAAGCCTGTGGTACGAACTGCCTAACTGCTTGCATGCCTCGTGTTGTTCCACTCCATCAAACTAATCCTCAAGAAGTAGGAGGTTCCAGTCTTTCGTCTTCACCAGCTCCACCCTTGTCGTTACCCACACCATATTTTTCTTTTTCTGACGTCTTCAGCAAGGGAGGTGCCGATACCCTGCCGCCTCATCGCTCCTGGGACTGTCCGATAGAGTTGATACCTGGGAAGTTCCCACCGCGGGGCCGCATATACCCCTTGTCTCTGCCGGAGACCAAAGTCATGTCTGACTACATTCGTGAGAACTTGAATAAGGGGTTCATTCGCCCATCTACTTCGCCAGCCGGAGCGGGGTTTTTCTTTGTGAAAAAAAAAGATGGAACCCTCCGGCCGTGTATCGATTACAGGGGCCTGAACGATATCACGATCAAGAACCGCTATCCTTTACCCCTTATCACCGAATTATTCGACAAAATCCGAGGGGCTTCCATCTTTACTAAACTGGATCTAAGAGGGGCATACAACTTGATCCGAATCCGATCTGGAGATGAGTGGAAGACGGCTTTCAACACCCGAGACGGCCACTACGAATACCTGGTGATGCCATTTGGTCTTTGCAACGCTCCAGCCGTCTTCCAACAATTTGTAAATGACATATTTCGAGATTTACTGTATCATTCCATTGTGGTGTATCTCGATGACATTCTCATCTTCTCGTCTAACCTCCATCTCCATCGGCAAACAGTAGCTGAGGTCTTGCGGCGCCTTCGCCAAAATAAATTGTTCTGCAAGCTAGACAAGTGCGTCTTTGAGGTCACTTCCATTCCATTCCTTGGCCACATCCTCTCCAGCACTGGGATAGAGATGGATCCAGAAAAAGTAAGCGCCGTCTTAGACTGGACAGCGCCCACCATGCTCAAAGGCATCCAGAGGTTCCTGGGCTTTTCAAATTATTATCATCGTTTCATCCGGAACTTCTCCACCCTTGCTGCACCCCTTACTGCTCTAACCCGTAAGGGTTCTGATCCAAGTCAGTGGTCACCTGAGGCCTCCCAAGCCTTCCAACAACTAAAGGATGCCTTTGTCTCCGCCCCAATCCTTCTCCAGCCAAACCTCGACAAACCCTTTATTCTTGAGGTGGACGCATCCTCAGAGGGGGTAGGGGCAATCTTGTCGCAGAGAGGGGAGGACCAGGTGCTTCATCCCTGTGCCTTCTTCTCCAAGAAGTTTCTTCCAGCAGAGAAGAATTACCCCATTGGAGAGCAGGAGTTACTGGCAGTCAAATCTGCGTTGGAGGAGTGGCGGTACCTCCTGGAGGGGGCACAACATAAAATTACTGTGTACTCCGACCATAAGAATCTCTCATTCCTCAAGCACGCCCAATGTCTTACAGCTCGTCAAGCCCGCTGGGCCATGTTCTTCGAACGCTTCGATTTTCAAATCAGATTCAGACCCAGGACGATGAATGCCAAGGCCGATGCTCTTTCACGCTCTTTTGAAACTTCAGCTGACCTTGAGACTCCTCCTCGACCCATCCTCGACCCTCTGGTCTTTGCTCAAGTAACAGTCCAGCCTTCACCTCCTCCAGGCAAGACCTTTGTTCCCCTCAGTCTCCGCAAGAGAGTGCTGTCCTGGGCACACGCTTCCCATTTCGCAGGGCATACTGGGGCACAGAAGACCTTAATGTTCCTGTTGCGTTCATACTGGTGGCCTACCATTCGTCGCGATGTAACCAGCTTTGTCGCCTCCTGCGTAAAATGCGCCCAGCATAAGTCCTCCAGAACGTCTCCTGCCGGTCCTCTTCTACCTTTAGCCATACCAACAGAACCATGGTCCCACCTGTCTATGGACTTTATCTGCGAACTTCCTCCTTCCAAAGGGCATACGGTAATTTGGATGGTGGTTGACCGGTTTTCAAAAATGGTGCACTTCTTCCTATTGAAAGGCCTCCCATCTGCTCCGGTGTTGGCTCAGCTCTTCATTTCCACCATCTTCAAACTCCATGGTTTTCCCAAAGAGATTATATCTTTCCGTGGCGTGCAGTTCGTCGCAAAGTTTTGGTGGGCCCTCTGTTCTGCTGTACAAGTCAAGCTCAAGTTCTCCACTGCTTTTCACCCACAAACCAACGGACAGACAGAATGTGTCAACCAGGACTTGGAAGCCTTCATTCGTTTGTTCATCTCTTCCTCTCAAGACGACTGGGTAGACCTTCTGCCTTGGGCTGAATTTGCGCACAACAATTCCTATCATTCTTCCTCCGGCACCACTCCCTTTTTTACTGTCTTTGGCAAGCATCCCCAATCTCCAGAGTTCTCAGATCTATCGTTGTCCGAAGTCCCTGCAGCTGCTTCTTCCCTACAACGGTTTGCAAAGATCTGGTCAGACGTTCATACCGCTCTCCTCAAAGCATCCGCTCGATATAAAAGGATGGCGGACAGGAAAAGAAGAGCGGCTCCTAAGTTGAAGGTTGGAGATCGAGTATGGCTATCTACCCGCCATATACGCCTTCGGTTACCATCCATGAAGCTGGCTCCCCGGTTCATCGGGCCGTACCCAATCATTCAGGTGATTAATTCGGTGGCCTACAGACTACAGCTCCCTTCTTCCTTGAAGATATCAAATTCTTTCCATGTGCCTCTTCTGAAGCCTTTGAGATTGAACTTATATCAGAAAAAGGTGCCTAAGCCGTCCAAGATTGGATCAGAGAGAGAGACAGAGTTCGAGGTGAGGCGCATTATCGACTCACGTTGCCGCAATTCCCATCTTCAGTATCTGGTAGAGTGGCTTGGATTCGGTCCTGAAGAGAATTCCTGGGTTGATGCTGCAGATCTCCCCGTCTGGTGAGACAATTCTTTCAGAGGAATCCACACAAGGTGCGTAGGTGCCCTGGGGTCACCCAGAAAGGGGGGGTACTGTCACACGCAGCCGCGGCGGTGCGCGGCGGGCATACTACTCACCCGTTCGCCGTCGGCTAGCGTGTAGTGGTCTCCAGGTCAGCGGCAGTGGGCAGCGGCAGTCTGGTGGGCAGCAGGCAGCGTGGGACGCCGGCAAGTGTAGCTGTAGGGGCGAAGGGAGGCCGGCGCCGCCATCTTGGTTAAGGGCAAATAGCAGATTGGTCCTTGTCTGAGGTTTCCGCCCATACTGACCTGACAGCCAATGGCAGCCGCCCTCTAGGGATATAGGGGATCTGCCTAGGCCTGTTCAGTGTCAGTACAAAAAGTCTCCAGAGGCGTTCACAGCTCCCAGCTGACTACGGCTCTCTAACTCACCTCTCCTGACTTGGTGCCTTGCTTCAGTGCTCTGTGTTTGGTCTCGGTTCAGCTTAACCCCATCGCTGCCAGTTCTCTCCACAGTCTGGTCTCTGCCTGCATCCCTGAGCTTCCTGGCCTAAGCTCTTCAAGCCGTCTGCTTCCAAGCAACTTCCCATTCTTCAGTCATCATCCATCTTCTTTCAGTCTTCAAGGATCCCTCATTACCATCAAGCACATTCTCTTTCCGGATTCCCTCATTCTTCAAAGACTCCAGCCTGCCGTCCTCAGTGCCTTGAACCGTCATTGTTTAAATGAACTTTTTCTTCTTTCAAGTGCCTTGCTGCCCCAATCATTATTACCACTAACTGCCACTTAAAGGAAGTATTCAAGTGTGTATTGTTCCATTTATGAATTCTTTTATTAAACCTGCACGATTTAACCCTTCCTCCTCTGGTCCGTCTCCGGTTGCTACACACCACACGACTTCATCCAGCCCTTCAGTCGTGACAGCCTGATCTAACATTTCTACGACAATAAAGTCACGGCGCCAGCTGTAGCTAATTTTGGACTTTGGTATGGACCTTTTTTTTACATGCAGTTAAACCCAAACAGCATTGTAGTGTACACATGGCTTGTACTGGCCATACATCAGTCCAACTTTCCTCCAACCAAAAGTCTGCTACTGGATGGGAGAAAATGTAATTTCTAATTTAGTAATTTGCTCCAAAAATCTGGAGACTGACAAAAACTGTCGCTCAGACAAAGTGCTGTAGTTGAATCTTTTTTAAGCAATTTGACTGAATGTTTTTGTGCATTTTCCTGGGTTGTGAGCAAATTGCTGATTGTCATTTGCTCCCATACAGTCCAAGGGGATGCGATGCGTGTCCCCGCGGGTACAATATTGTATAGCACAAAAAGTATCTGCAGGCAGTACTTTTTCTGCTACATTGCATCACTTTTGTAGTACATGCGATGCGATGCGATGTACATTACTTAACTATAAACTAAAAAAAAAAAAAAGAGGCTAAAATCGCATCGCATCGTACAATAGATCGCATCGCATTCCCCTTCAAGTGCCAAAATCGCACGGCACAAATGAAGTACAAAACGCACAGCACACATATTGGCACGTGTTGGGCACCTTAAGTCCCATTTTTCATGGTGCCCCATGCTTAGGATGATGAGGGCACATCTGTATGAGGAGCAGACAAAAATAAAACATTCTTCATTTGAAAGAAAGTTCATTAGTATATGTTATTTCACTCTGAACTTATTTAGACTACATAGAATTTATTCATATCATACAAGACGTCTTGTACGATATTATTATGACTGTGTAATAGTTTCCTATACATTGACAGGGCTTGGGACACCTGATATTATATCCTGATGCCGGGAAAAATTCCGCCCTTATTGCATCGGCTTTGTGCACAGAACTACATTTGTATATTCACCTTTATGCAGACTATTTGGTCCACTGGGGGAATTCAGGAATTCTGTGGTGGGCAGGTTCACTATAAATGTTCATGATGAAATTAGCAAACTTTAAGGTTGTTTTCACGACCACTTTAGGAACACCAGCTTCATTAATTTCAACTATTGTGTTATTACAATAAAATTCTGCTTTGCTAACAGTTATTGCTGGGACATGATGTGTTAATATGCGGAACCAGTGCCTGCATCTTTTACCCGTCACATACCTGCTGCGACTTTATGCAAATGCCTCTAGAAGCCCTTCCCTGGAGTACAACCATACATCTGAATCCGCAAGGACTCAGACACTAATTTTTAGACATTCAAATACTGTTATGTACAGTATGAGAGTATCGATGTTGACTTCAATTAAGCTTTCTCGGAAATACCACTAAGTTACATGTAGGCCTAGTGGTGGATACAGGAAGTTCCCTGCAGCACAGCTGTTGTCTCCATCTAGGACCCACCAAGACTTTAACAGATGACCTCTGGCTGGCAATATGCGCTACTGCTCCAGCAAGCGCCTTAAGGCAAGCCGAGAAGTTGACTGAAGCAGGTGATACTGCGAGTAAACAGAGGTTCAGAATGCTCTGCCAGGCCCCAGTACATTGGAGTGAGTGGCTGAGGCAGAAGAAAAGTAAAAGGTTAAGTGTGGCCACACATGCTGGACCAGGCTGGCAAGGACATGTGTGTGAGAGTAAAATCCAAGGGGTGGCATTGTCCCCCATGACAGCACTGCTGAGGAGGACAAATTAATAGATGAAGTATGGATGGAAAACATTTCTCCTGCAGCAAAGGTCACAGCTCCTCAAATTGCTGCACTGCTTCAGATAACAATAAAATGCTATTCAAAAGTATTCACCTCTCCAGTATGAGGCTACATTGTAACACAGACTGGTGTGTAAACCACACCCAAAAGATCTTTCACAGTCCTGACTGCTAAGGCAAAGCTAGGCGGCTGCATTTTTCTCAGTATTTTAATTCAAACACAGAACAGAAATTCGGCAGCTCACAGTAAATGCCAGATTATTTGGTTTGAATAGCATGGTGAAATACGTATGTATAAAATCAAGAGATGTGCTCCTTACTAAGGGCCTAATTCAGCACAACTCGCTAAGCAGCAGTCTACTGCCATCGGTAATATGCGAGGCGATGTACGCGAACACATCCACTTGTTGCTGAAGGGGAGAGAAATCATTCAATGGTCGCAGTCGCAGTCGCAGACCATCGAATTATTTTTCTCCCCTTCGGAAATAAAGGTAAGACTATACTCACTTTTATTTCCGTCAGAGTCCGACAAAGAGGGGGCGATGACGTCATGTGATGTCAGCTGCCTGCCCCCAGCAGGCATCGGTCCTCCTGCTCCGGCCCGGTGTCCGCCCACACCCGCCCCCCTCCGGAACCAACGGCTCGTCAAGTGTGAAATTTTCTGAAGCCTTTCATTCCCTGGGTCTGCACAAGCGTAAATATGCACATGTGCGTGCGCAGACCCCTCACCATTGGAACGAGGGTGAATTTGGCCCCCCGTCCGATAGTTACTGAATCACCCCCCTAAGTGTTGTATGCATTCTAGAAAAATGAAATCATGAGCTATAGCATTTTTCATATTTTGATCCAAATATCTAAAGGCCCCATTCACTAGCGAGATCTCGCTCAGCAATTGGTTGCATGCAATTTCCCTACAGTCTGGCCAGAACCCTCCCGGAGGCTTGCAATTGCGATTTGGTACTTGAGTGCTTTTTTTTTACATGAGATTTATCGCAAATGGGAGCGGGCCTGGCATCGCAATCGCACGAAAAGCACCCTTGGGCGCAGGAGCCCGGCAACAGATTAATCCATTGCCTCCCACAGTTATGCCTCTGGTAAGGACATTCCTGGATAAGACTTCCCTGATTTAATACTTATTACACCAGCACCATATATGTCTATATGATACCTTTTTGCATCTATTTATGCATTGTCCTATGTTTTATACTTTTTAGTAATAAATACTTTATTCTGAGTGCCTGTAGTCGACTCGTTCTCTTTTTCCACGACTAAAATTTTGTACCTTTAAATCCGTTAAAATTCTGCATATTTATGTTTGAAAATAAAACTACCCCCCCACCCCCCACCCCAGTACAATCTGTTCCTGATCTATGTATAGCCTGCGCACGTTGCATGAAAGAGATCTGCTGCTCAGATATACTTGATAAATATCATGCACAATCACAGAGTGAACATCTTTGCTGGGTGCGTTAGGCAATATCACTGATGTTAACATGTTCCTTTCTGCAGCAAGGAGAGAGGAAATGATGCAACTAAAGCCATCACAGAGCTACAGCGTGGGAGAGGGGGAAGCGGAGAACAATTGTTGTATTTGGGAAAGTGCATATTGTTTACCAAGTATCTTGTAGGAAAGTGATTATTAGTGGAACCCAGTAAGGAAGTAAAATGCCTAATGAACTGAATGCAAGAAGCCTCCAGTGCTCAGAGGAATGTGTCTGTGCTCTGAGCCCATTTTAAGAAAGGTCTGCCAGATAGGATTAAGGATGAGTTAACCTGAATTGACCTGCTTGAAGCTCTAGATTATTTGCACATAATTCTGCATCCACAGTATACCAGCCTCTGTCTCCCTAATCAGTAAAATAGTGCCACCGCTTACAAATTCGGCACAACCTCATTACTTTGCCATTACTGTGCCAGCCTAGGTATGTGCCTGTCCAGTTTATATAAGATTACACGTAACATGGGAGGTCATGACTGAGCCAAGAGCATGTTTATAGAGGATAGATTGTATAAAGAGTGTTATGGAGAACTAATAATTACAGTTGACCTGTCAGGTAATTGGTAACACTCAGTGTTGTCATTCAGCATACACAGATGCTACAAATTGAGTACCACAAACCCACCACACTACCTGATACAGTTAAACTGTAACTGAAGAATATTAAAGCTGTCTGAAGGTTCCCTTTATACATTGAATGCATACAGTTGAGCACAATGTGATCAGCAGTAATAGTGGGAATATAATAATTTAACAGGTTGCAAAGGCTTCAATCTAGAAATGACTTACAATTGTTTAGCAATGCTTTCTTCATTTATTATTGCATTCATGATTTTGAACAGAGCCACTGGCTCACTATGACATGGCCACAGCCCCAGCATGTCGTAGCAGTGACCCTCAGCTCTAATGTATGTCCCTTTTCACAAGTTCCTGATGTTGGCAGTTATGAATTAAAGTTTTAGGGAGAGCGCACATACACAGCCTGAGGCTTGGACTTGCTCAGCAGCTGGAACGTAGTGGAAGCTGGGGAGTTTGATAACCTGTGCCGACATATGTGGTTAGACCTCAGGGAATGAGGTGGTGCTTAGGGCCCGAAGGCGTGGCTGAGAAGACGGAATCCAGAAGAGGCAAGTATAAATAATAGTCATTTATTGAAGGTAAGAACAGCAATTGGGAATCAGCAAACAGAATGGAACCGGTAGAGTTCCCGGAATAGGCTGGGACCGAAATACAATCAGTACTTGATTCGATGGGAACCGATGGTAGCAAGTTAACAGAAATGTCTGATAGTGTCCATCGATGGTGAGGTGACAATAAAGATATGATGCACTGCAGGTACAGTAAGTTAAATGTAGCTCAGGTCAGGTAACTAACTTGGGCACTAGATGAAGGTTCACCAGTGATGACGGTATCCGATGTAGTGCACTGATGGTGATGGATATCGATGAATGAATAACCGTTGAATGATGACTTGTAAGATGAGATGGTACTGTAGCGATGAGCTGGTAATCAGATATAGTATTATAGATATTGTATGAAACCGAAGGATGCTAGTGATGGCCACTGGAGGGAGTGAGGGTGTGCAGAAAGATGGAGTTTTGCATGTTACTGTGGAAAGCAGGCTACGCTCAGGAGCAAAATTGGAAATACAGCTACTCTAGAGACATCATTGCACTGATGGATTGGGGCAGTTCTCCCAGCATCCTTATAGTGGCAGGTGACAGCTGATAGGCTGAGTCAAAGACTGTGTGTCAGTGAGGTCAGAGTCAGGTAACAGGATTGGCTGTGGAAAGTCATGTTACCTAATCCAAGAGGCTACTCTCATGGCCAAGGAATGGAGGGATCTCTGGCATGCATAAGGCATGTCTGTGGACTGCGAAAATGGATGAGGACCTTGTGGAGCAGATACCTGATGCGGAAGAGACCGCACCATGGTGTTTGGATGAGTGACGCTGGAGGAATGCAAGCTGAACTGGGCTGTAGCATCTTCGCCCTCGCACACTGTACCGGCACTTGAGTAAGAAATTGTTTCTAACTTTCTGGATCATGACACAAGTGCCCTTACATATGAAAATAGACAAAATAAAAATGGTAAACGTACACATGATCATCTTAGGTGAACTGAAAATCTAGCATGTGTGAGAGATCCTCTATTGCCGAGTACCACATAGGACAGAGTGGAGAACAACTAATGGGATGACACACCCAGTGAAGTGATACCAAGGACTGGATGTATTAAAATACATTGCCGCCCCTCGTCACATGACCACAGCAATGCTAGCGTATATGTATTAACATATGCGGCTAGCATAGCAGTGCGGTGACAGAGGCCCCCCCGCAATACCTGGGATGTGGTGTGCGGGGGGTCTCAGTCACATCCCTGGTCATCTCCTCCTCCCCTCATGCCGGCAAGCCTAAGCAGGCTGTCCCTGGCACCTCCTCCTCCCCCCTGCAGCCAGAAGGATGTCCAGCTGCGTTGCTAGGGGTAGGAGGAGTTTACCTTCTGGGTCCAGGAGGACCTGGAGGAAGGTAAGCCAGGGGGAGGAGGGGTGGCATCTTCGGCAGGGGTCGGCGGAGGCAGTGGGTGGCGATAGAAGCCCATAGGCTTCTATAGAAGCCCATAGGCCCAAAGGTGACGATACCCTTGCTGGCGAAGATGGGGCGGCCAGGTTTTAGTACATTTGAAAATGCGGTAAAACACCCTGAAAACTGAAGTTTTACCGCATTTTCACCATAGTACATCCCGCCCCAAATAGGATGCCATGGGTCATTGGCAAGATACGGTTTGGGACACCTTATTCCTAATCCATTTGACATACAGACATAAAAACATATTAGAGTTCCATGTTCCCATGTTAGCACAGGTTTCCATGGGGAGCTTAAATTGCCTATTCAATAATCTGTCTCTGGAGACAAGATTACACAACAGGCTCATTTAGCTGTTGCCTTTCATTCCCTTAGTGGGCCCCACTGTTTACAATTACAAACAGTCTGACAGATGCACTTATCTATATAGTAATTGTGTAAGGCTGTCCAGTCTACACAATGCATGCACAGTGGAAGCCTGGGTATATGCCCCAAAGGCTCCCACTGAGAACCAGGGATAATCTGAAAGATAAAGACTGTCCCTTAGGTAAGTATAGAAGCAAAATCATGGGGAAGGGGGTTGTCAGAGGCATGACACGCGTAGTCAGCTATAACTGTATATTGGATTGACTATCCATTTTGTTATACAATCCTGGCAATGAATGTAGACCTTAACAAGTTCTATGTACTTCCCATTCTTATGATTTTGAGTCAAATGGGTTTCTGTTAATGGACATAGATGCCGAGTTTTTGAATACAGCGCATGTGTAGAAGCAGATCTGTCTGTCCTATTCTGAATCATGCTGAGATTTGCCAGATCTTTTTTCCCTTTAAATGGGAGCTTCCTGGAGACAATAATGCAAGCACACAGAATCAGCCTGTTGTTGGTTGATCTCCTGCACTTAGCATAGTAAGTGTGAGGTCAATAGCTGGGGAGGAACTGACTAGTATCACAGCCAGATTCACACAAACACACACACATAAATATCGCATACCTCCCAACTATCCCATTTACCATGGGAACGTCCTGGGGTCCCGCCCGGGGCCAGCAGTGTCCTGCGGCGGGGCAGTTGGGAAGCCACACTTGTCAGCAGGGAATAGATGCGTCTATTTCCCACAGACAGAGGGGCAGCATCAGCAAAAATGCGAGTGATGCGATTTGATGGCCATGCCCCCTCCCCTCAAGGCCACACCCACAAAAGTTTGGGCGTGACTGCGTGCAAAGGTCCTGCTGGACCACCAATGAGCGTTGTGAGGTATGTTACTGTCTTTGTTTTATTGTTTTATTCATAGCTTCGTTGTGTTGTTCTAGTCACATTTGTTGTCAAGATAAACCAGCAACTCATATATCTTCTTTGTATTATTCAAATTAAATGTACTATAGGCTCTGAGGCTCTGCCTACCCTGATTGCACATCACTGAGCAGGGTATTGCATTGCCTGGTGTATAATCAGTGACTGGCACAGATGCACAAACCATGCATTAGCCCTACGGATTCGCACATTAGCATAAGGTAGTAGTAAAACAGGAAATTGCATCTATGTTGGGCGGCACACAGAATCAGGCCCGCAATGTTACTGTTCCAATTAGCATGCAGTTTGAAGCTATTCAATCTTACATCCAAGATATGCATAACAATCTGGAGAGTGCTCTAGATACATAAACTTCCCATAGATCATGCCAAATTCATTTGTTGGAAAGGATAATAAATGATATCTACACATTTCAGAAGGCGTTATATAAGCTTCAGGCAGTCTGTCTCACCGATCCAGGTTAGCAGGATTTACGAGGACTGAGGAGGACGACATATTGGTATATTTTATAGATTTATTGTATTAATTGTATTGCTTTCAGTTGTACATGAGATTGCACTTGTGGTTATAGAGTGTTTTTTAGTTCCTTTAAATTAAAACTTACAGAAATTGTGTGTGTGTGTTTTCTCTCTCTCTCTCTCTCTCTCTCTCTCTCTCTCTCTATATATATATATACCTGTAGTAATTTGATAGATGCGGCACTCCACTGACAAAAAGGATCGCAGACAAGCCGGTGCCCGCCGACAGGTGTATCCAAAGATACTTGTAGACAGCGTGTGGTGCGCGGCGGCACTCGAATAAATGAGACAGACTGCAGTCTGTCTCATTTATTCGAGTGCCGCCGCGCACCACACGCTATATATACCTGTATATATACATATATGGGATATCTGCAGTGGATGATAGACTATTGCTCTATTTACCCTATACAAGGCGTGTGTGGGAAAATTCTATCTGTCCCTCTGCCGAATTAATTGATTTTAGAGTTTTTATGAAAATCCATGCTGCACATTTGCGCATTCTATTAGGATCCATATGAGGTCCTCCTACCGTCTATTTTATCGGAAGTCGACATACGTGTAGTGATTGTTTATGTTCACTATACAATCAACATGCTGAATGTTACCCCTGAAGAAGTCATTGTGACGAAACGCGTTGGGTGTTTTCTCTGTCATATGAAATCGACTAACTTTAAACAAATGAGAACGTTTTACTATGTGGTGTTTTTAGAACAGCACACCTCTATTCCTTTCTTCCATTCTCTTTCCGCTTGTGCCTTTATTAACAGCAAGGTACTATACAGGTGCTGCTTTCTCAAGCACATTGGGCCTTATTTTGGTTCATTCTTTCTGACAAAATCCTTCTTAGATGGACAAAACCATGTGCACTGCAGGGGGGGCAGATGTAACATGTGCAGAGAGAATTAGACTTGGGTGAGTAATTTTGTTTCTGTGCAGGGAAAATACTGACTGCTTTATTTTTACACTGCAATATAGATCTCACTTTGAAGTAAAACCCCACCCAAATCTAATTCTCTCTGCACAAGTAACACCTGCCCCACCTGCAGTGCACATGGTTTTGCCCATCTAAGAAGGATTTTGTCAGAAAGAATGAACCAAAATAAGGCCCATTATTAGGGCCACTACATCATATATATATATATATATATATATATATATATATATATATATATATATATATATATATATACAGCGCACCTCTATTCTATTTTTTTGTTAGGATCAGCAACATAGCTAGGCAATGAAGACAAAAAAGGGAAAGAAGCAGCGCTCTGGAGATCTGCTTCTTTCCCCTTTTTTGCTTTATTCTATATTGGGATCTAACTAATTCCATTAGCAGCTGCTCCTACTAAGGAGCCAACCATGTCAAGCACTCAGTTTAACAATTTATTGTTATTGTCTTTATAGCCAGGCAATGAGGCTGTGCATAGTGTTCTAACCAATGGAAGGCAGCAGGGAATCCCCGAAGCAAACAGTGCCTGCTGAACAGTGGCCACCAGTGAGGACACGGATGTGAGGGATAACTTGTTCCTCCTCATAGTAGCCCAACCCTGACTGATCTCAACCAGCAGGTCCTGGTCGGACGGCATTAAAGGAATAGGAGGAAAGGCTGAGGAAGGGGAGCTTTTTAGCCATTTTGTACCGTCCACTGGAGAGCAAATTTGAGGAGATCGGCCATACCTTCCTGCCTCTAACCAATGCACAGCCTCAAAGAGCTCTAAGGCACATGGTAAGTCTTCCCATTTGAAGGTCAGTGCCAGCAACACAAAGCCTCACACACACACACACTCAGCCACCACCTCTGGTAGCACTATGCACTGCTGTAATGTGTGAGGGTCACCCTGTGATCAAACAGGATAAAGGTAATGAATGGGGAAGACAAAAAATGAAAGGGAAAGAGAGGCAGGACATTTCTAGGGCCAGGTGAGCCGTGCATTAGCATGGGGAACCATAGCCATAGTCACAGTCTTTTTCAGGCAGTAGTTTATGTGTCTGTCCACAGGAAATATGCCTCACCCACTTCAGAAGAGACACTTATGAAGGATGCTAGAGGAGGCAACAGCCACAAACAGGCATGTCAGGATGGTGGCACAGCAGCATGCTGAAACAACCTCTGACAAGGAGCAGTTAGTGGCAATGGTAAGGGGTGGCATGTTACTCTGTGGTTCATAAATTGGTACAAGGGGCATTGCTGCGTGTGGCATAATAATGTGCAAGGGGCATTACAGTGTGGGGAACAATAAGGTGCAAGGGGCACTATTGTTTTGGTCTAGGGCCACACTCACTTACAATGAGACCAAACCCCTTTTTGGGTTGTGCACAAATATATTAATTTTACAATGTCATGAGGAGAGGTGCGTTTTTTTGTGTTTGCATTGAGCGCCATATTATCTGCAAGCAGCACTGAAGAGAAATATATGGCTGATAGATTGAAGGAGGGAGTGAAAGGTACATAGATTTGGAGAGGTGGAGGAGGATAGGAATATGGCTGATGGAGGGAATGAGGGAGTGATAAGTATATAGGATGAGAGAGGGAGGGGAGGTAGTAATAATAATGATAATAGTTTTATGTAGATAATGCTCTTTCTTCAATAGGACTCGAGGCGCTTAATGGTTAGAATGAGAATAATACAGTACAGAAACAATAAAGCACAGAACAGAGCATTTAGATAAGGAAATGACAATTAAGGAAAGGCTTAGTAAACATGAAAGCCTTGAGTCTATTTTTGATGGATTCTAGAATAGGAGACTCACAAACTGTGTGGAAGTTCCATAGAATGAGTGCACCATGGCTAAAAGCTTGACAGCCAGATACATTATGGAATAGTCTAGATACTGCTAAAAGACTTTCTTCTACAGATCCCAGTAATTGAGCAGGACAGCATGGATTAAGGAGATATTTCAGGTACCTTGGGCCCTGGTCATGTAGGAATTTTAAAAGCAGTAAGCCAATCTTGAAGCTAATTCTCCATCTTACAGGCAGTCAGTGAAGGGAGTAGAGAATGGGTGTTATCCTGGAATGGGGCAGGTTGGCTGAACATCTGGCAGTTGTATTTTGTACGAGCTATAAGCAGTGCTATTCTTTCGCTGGGATACCAAAGTAGAGGGCAATGTAGTCGTCTAATCGAGATCATACAAATGCATGTATGCAATGCCTTCTCCTGACTCCTGAATGGATCATAAATGTCACGTGTTGTCAGATGAGTTTCCAGTTGATTTGCAGCCCCTTTCTGTGCAACCTTTACTAGAAATGGAAGTTTTGATACTGGTCTGTAGTTTATCATGCATTTGGTATCTAAGATTTTAAGACGATATCTAACCAATGTCTGTCTGCAAAGAGCATTGAACTATTTTTGCAAATATAAATATACAGTTGCAAGAAAAAGTGAATCCATTGGAATGACCTGGATTTCTGCATAAATTGGTCATGAAATGTGTTCAGATCTTCATCTAAGCCACAACAATAGACAAACAAAGTCTGCTTAAAATAATACCATACAAACAATTATATGTTCTCATGTTTTTATTGAACACACCATGTAAACATTCACAGTACAGGGTGGACAAAGTATGTGAACCCCTAGGCTAATGTCTTCTCCAAGAGCTAATTGGAGTCAGGAGTCAGCCAACCTGGATTCCAATCAATGAGATTAGAGATGTTGGTTAAAGCTGCCCTGCCCTATAAAAAAACACACACCAGTTTTGAGTTTGCTATTCTCAAGAAACAATGCCTGATGTGAAGCATGCCTCGCACAAAAGAGCTCTCAGAAGACCTACAATTAAGATTGTTGACTTGCATAAAGCTGGAAAGGGTTACAAAAGTATCTCTAAAAGCCTTGATGTTCATCAGTCCACGGTAAGACAAATTGTCTATAAATGGAGAAAGTTCAGCACTGTTGCTACTCTCCCTAGGAGTGACCATCCTGTAAACATTACTGCAAGCATAGGCATGCGCAGCACATTTTATTAGGGGGTGCACCTTCAAAGGGGTGTGAGTAGCTCCACCTATTGGGCATGTCTAACACCGCCAATCAAGTGTATCTTCCGTCATCTATTGGCACTCGCTACAATATAAATAGTCTCTCAACCACATCATAATCTCCAGCCTATTTCAGTTTTCATCTTCTAATTAGTCTGTGTAGCACTAAATGCACATGCAAATAAAGTCATAGACATATATGGATGACGCAGGAATGTAATAATATGACAATGATCTAGTACAATTACCAATGCAAACGCACATTATTGATTGATGGGCACTTCTTTAAATGGAATACAGTTCTAAAAAGCAAAAGTCTTTGGTTAAAGGTATTGCTGGTATTGCTAGCGGCAGGGAGGTGTTCATAAGGGTGGGCACAGCATTAGGGGGTACCTGTGCACCCTAAACACTCAATGTTCGCACACATATGACTGCAAGAGCACAGCGTAGAATGCTCAATGAGGTGAAGAAGAATCGTAGAGTGTCAGCTAAAGACTTACAGAAATCCTGGCACATGCTAACATCTCTGTTGACGAATCTATGATATGTAGAACACTAAAAAAATGGAGTTCATGGGAGGACACCACGGAGGAAGCCACTGCTGTCCACAAAAATTATTTCTGCACATTTGAAGTTTGCTAAAGAGCACCTGGATGTTCCACAGCACTACTGGCAAAATATTTGGTACTTGTGTATTATCACGGCACCCCCAATATTGATTGCGCAATGTTTTTATCGCATCGCATGCCATACACCCGATGGCATGCGGTGCGATGCGATTTTAGCCCCCTATTCGATTAAAAATTGTATAAGCACCCTAATGGGTGTTTACAATGTTCAATGCACCCCCACGCTACCCCCACTATAAACGTGAACCCGAAGCGTGGCGAGCGCAGTGAGCCCGCGAGGGACGGCGGTACGCGTCCTACGACCTTTTCATACCCCCACTATCCACGTCGGCGTGGAGTTGATTTTATAAAGCCCGAAGCGTGGCGAGCGCAGTGAAGTTATGCGCGTCCCCTCGCGGGGCTCGCTGCGTTCGCCACGCTTCGGGCTCGGTGGCTCCCTGCGCTCTCCACACTTTATAAAATCACCTCCATGCCGACGTGGATAGTGGGGGTATGAAAAGGTCGTAGGACGCGCTCGCCTCGCTTCGGGTTCACGTTTATAGTGGGGGTGGCGTAGGGGTGCATTTAACATTGTAAGCACCTATTAGGGTGCATTTAACATTGTAAGCACCCATTAGTGTGCTTATACAATTTTTAATCGCATCCCATTGCATTGTATGGCAGTGTATGCCATATACAATGTCATACAATTTTAAAATTGTATGACATTGTACAACATTGCGCGATATCACATCGCATCGCATACCATTGCATGCCTTATGGTATGCGATGCGATGGGCGCCGTGATAATACACAAGTACCAAATATTCTATGGACAGATGAACCAAAGTTTAGTTTTTTGGAAGAAACACACAACATTATGTGTGGATAAAAAAGCTACAGCACACCAACATCAAAACCTCATCCCAACTGTGAAGTATGGTGGAGGGGCATCATTGTTTGGGACTGCTTTGCTGCCTCAGGGCCTGGACAAATTGCTATCATTGACGGAAAAATGAATTCCCGAGTTTATCAAGATATTTTGCAGGAGAACTTAAGGCCTTCTGTCCACCAATTGAAGCGCAACAGGAGATGGGTGCAACAGGACAACAACCCAAAGCACACTGGTAGAATGGCTTCAACAGAAGAAAATACACCTTATGGAGTGGCCCTATGCTGACATCAACCTGATTGAGATGCTGGGACATGACCTCAATAGAGCCATTCACACCTAGTGCCTCAGGGCCTGGAGCTGAAAATTATGAAGGGCCTATCAGGGGCAAACGCAGGATTTTCAGAAGGGGGTTTCCAGAGGGGCGGAGCAAAGCACGGAGATGGACACTTTTATTTTTGAGTCTTTATTTATATTATTTTTTAAAACATAGAAATACAAAACACCATACACAAACAACAATGTATACATCAAAAAAAAAAAAGAGAGTGTGTTATTCCACTTGCTCTATCAAAGTAGACAGTAAACATTATATCATAGCTAAATGTTTATTACAACTTATTGCAGATACAAGAGGATAGGTTAATATCGTGTTACACTATTTCCGTTTACTTCCGCCATATAAATGGGTTTGAAGACAAATTGTCGGACAATTTAGGGATTTATACAGTCTTTTATCATCATATCCTAACCAAAGGTGATTACTGTGCGCGTCTTAAGTGTTTCTGTGACATTATTTATATACAAAATGTAATATATTTATATACTTTATACTACCATGTGCTTATATAAGTGTATAAATTATTAGTTACCAATCCATTTTTTTTACATACTTTATTACTTTATTATATTATTACTTTATTATTACTTTATTAGTTACTTAGCGATCTTGCCTGTGGATTTATAGAATTTTGATTCGTGACAAACGTGCCAAATCAAGTGAAATTTAGTGCTAGAGCCTCTAGAGGCATATATAAATTTTTCGTGCTCATATTTGGTGTTTACAAGATTAATCCATTCTGCAAATACGGGGCTTTTTTGTGCCATCCAATATCGTGCAATAATCACCTTGGCTAGTGCTGTAAGGTTCAGTAGCAGAGAGCTCATCTCTCTCGAGATGTTCTCCTCCTGCCATGTCCCCATTATAACATTATTTTCCGTAAACACATCCCGTGTTATCCCCATATCCTCAATAACCTGACATACCCTGTCCCAGAAACATTTCACTTTACAACACGACCATAGTAGATGCCAAAAATTGGCCCCGTCCTCTCCACACTTTGGGCATGTATCTGTTTCGGACCTATATATTTTTTTTAGCTTATGTGGGGTTAAGTATGTCCTATGTAAAATATTAAATTGGACTTGTTGAGTTTGAGTAGAATTTGTTGCCTTTTTAGGGGAGGCTAAGGCAATCTGCCAACTGCTCTCTTTTAACTCTGGAATATCACTAACCCATCTTGACATTAACTGCAGCAGCCCTTCCTCGTCGGCATTGGCCGATAGGTACTTATATATCTTTGAAACTTGTTTCCGTAGCGGTAGTTTATTCATGAGAAGTTTAATTGGTGCTTTTACTAACCACCCCTCTTTCCCTCTATGGTGTTGAGTCACTGCACTCCTAAGCTGGAGAAATCTTGGCAATGCAAATTCACTCTGTAATTGTTCATATGATGTAAAGATTTTATTTTGGTATAGTTGACCCAGTGACACAACACCATATTGGGCCCATAATTTACCCCCTTGTTGCTTTTTAATCTCCTTTGCTTCCGGGAGGGAGAGAAAGGATGTATCTGGGTCAACCCCCTCATACTTTCCCTGTTTACCGACTGCTCTCCAGATTTTAATAGCTTGGTTTATAATCGGTGGGTAACTTCTATGGGTGGAATTTAATAGTAAGGTCTGCAAGGGTGTGATATTTGGGTCGACACACTTTATCAGTCTACTTAGTTCTCCTTTTGGAGCTTCTGTCCTAACCCAAGCGCTCAGATGTGTCAATTGGGCCGCTTGGTAATATCTTTTAAAGTTAGGCAGCGCTAATCCCCCATTTTCCCTGTCTCTCCAGAGTGTCGCTAGTTTAATTCTAGGGCGCTTGTTTCCCCAGATAAATGAGGACAAAATACTATTCAGACTTCTAAAGAAATCATCTTTAATATATAAAGGAGAATGCTGTAATAAGTACAGAATTTTCGGTAGAATTACCATTTTGATAATATTTATTCGTCCAATTACGGACAGTGGAAGTTTCGCCCAGCATCTACACTTTGTCCTCACTTCCACTAGCACAGGAGCCATATTATCTTTCATAAATTCGTCCGTATGTCCTGATATCACTATCCCGAGATATTTAAACCTAGTGACCTTCTCTAGCGGACTATTTGCCCAGTTGCCGCCCGGGCTATCTTCGCCTACTATCAAGAGGTGGGATTTACTACAATTTATTGTTAACCCTGAGATTTCCCCAAACTGCCTGAGTACCTCAGTCACTGTTTTAAGATCTCTACTTGGATCCGCCATTCCGACAAGCAGATCATCTGCATATAGCGATACCAGATTATATCCCATATCTACCCGCGGATTTTGGCAATTCGGTTTATGTCTTAAAAGGCAGGCTAGTGGTTCTATAGCCACGGCAAATATAAGTGGAGAGAGGGGACACCCCTGCCGGGTTCCTGGAGGATGATGAGTACCCATTAATGGAGACTCTTGCTCTTGGATTCTTATACAAAGGTGTCATCCATCTAATAAAGCCCTGGCCGATTCCAAATGCCTCTAAAGTACGCCATAGATATCCCCATTCGACGGAATCAAATGCCTTGTTTGCATCGAATGAGGCGATCGCAGCATTCAGCCCACCCACATTGGCATGTTGTATGTATGAAAGGACTTGAATTACTTTACCCAGACGATTCGCCAGAACCTTTGCGATTATCTTGGCATCAGTTGGAATCAACGATATTGGTCTATATGAGTCCACCCTGGTCAAGTCTTTTCCTTTTTTTGGAATAACCACTATTAAGGCTTCAGCCATTGAGGGGGGCAGATCATCCTCCACCATCATATTCTGGAAGAGCATAGTTAATCGGGGTGCAAAGATTTTAATATATTTTTTATACACCTCCCCAGGTAGTCTGTCTGTTCCCGGGGCTTTTCCTGAGGGTAAGGAGTTAATTGCTCTTTCTACCTCTTCGTATTCGATAGGGGCATCTAAGAGACCCTGGGCTTCTAGGGATAGTCGAGGAAGTTCTATTCCTCCTGCAGGTACTCCAACCACTCATCCTGGGCACTTTGCCATCTAATCTTATCTAGTTCTGCCTTACTCATGAGATATGCACAGTTTCCAACTGTATCATCCGAGTCTCAAAATCTTGTGCTTTCTTGTGGTGAGTTCCCTTAAGATATGAGATCTTTTTAATAAATGCTCCTCGCAAGAAAGCCTTAAAGGCATCCCAGATAAATATATTTGGTGCAGAACCCACATTTGTGTCAAAGAAGGAAGTCATTTCCCCCTCTATCTCTTCCTGATTCATCTGTGATAGCCAAAAAGGCTGAAGCTTCCAGTATCGAAAGCCCACCGTTACCTCTAAGTCTAGCTGCATAATTACCGGGGAGTGATCCGATATTCCCCTAGCCTTATATTCTATATATGTGATTTTGTTCAGTAATTTATCCGATGTTAAGATCATATCAATCCTGGAGAATACACCATATGTTGCTGAGTAACATGAGAATTGGCGACGATCTGGATATCTCAATCTCCAGGGATCATTCCATCCGATCTCCCCTATAAATTCCGCAAATCTATTCCCCACTTTCCTGGCTTCTTTATGCCCCCCATACCATCTATCCAATTGGGGCGACATATTATTGTTGTAATCCCCTAGACAAATCACCTGATTGTTTGGGAAGGATATGGTGAAATCAATTGCTGCCCTCAGCACCTCATATGTAAAGGGGGGTGGAATATAAATAGTTTGAAGGCAAATATCAACATGGTTAATACTACAGTCAATAAATATATATCTGCCCCCAGGGTCAATTTTGACTGTGCGACTTTCAAAAATCCCTGATTTTTTCACCAAAATTGACACTCCTCTAGACATTGATGTAAATGGTGCGTGAAACATCGCCCCCATCCATGGGCGCCTCAGAGCAAGCAGACGATCCCCTCCTAAGTGGGTTTCTTGAAGGCATATAATTTCAGCTTCTAAGGTTTTACAATGATTTAGTACTAATGATCTTTTAAATTTATCGTTGAGGCCTCTAACATTCCAGGTCATGATTTTAACCATCCCCACAATTTTTTTTTTACTTTTTTTCCTTGTTTTCCACCTCTATACCCCTCCTCCATTTTTTTCCCCCTTTTGATCTTGCCTTTTATTTTCCTGTCTCCTTGTAAATAATTAATTTCAATTATCATTTTAGTTGATGTATAACATTTCATACAAACATTCAAAACATGTACCCCCCTCCCCCTCCCTGTACTACCTATATCCCTGCGGCGTACCTGAATCCCCCCATCCCCAATTCCTCTCATACCCTCCAATTTATACTTTGGGACAATTAATTAATGGACACCAAACGCGCGTCCTGCTCTCCTATATTTTACCAAATATCTAACCCCTGCTATTTAACTAGTACTCCCCCCCCTGTCTCAAAGTGCAGAATAACATTATAATATTGACTATATACTTGTGGTCAACATATCATTTCACATTATCACTCTATCAAAGAAAGAATGAACAGAACAAAACAGAAAAATACATTTTTTTTTCCTTAGCAGAGTTACCGGATGGAATATACATATCCTACTGCAATCATTTAGCAAGCTGTTTTCGACCAGGATATGCCCCATCCAGCCAGCCTGCGGCATCTCCTGGGGAGAAAAAAAATGTAGTCTCCCCATTCGCCTCAATCCTCAATTTAGAGGGATATAGCATTGAGTACTTAAGATCGAGTTCTCTGAGCCTTGATTTTACATCTCTAAATTTTGCTCGCTTACGCTGGATTTCAATTGGGAAGTCCGGAAAGGCAGAGATTTTTTTGCCCAGGTACCCAAGATCTGCCTTACTCCTTGCCAATCTCAGGATACAGTCCCGGTCTCTAAAATGAAGGATCTTAGCAATGATTGTGGCCGGGGGGCCCCCTGGTGGTGCTGGGCGTGCCGGCACACGATGAGCCCTCTCAATTGCAAACTGGGCCAAAAAGGCATCTCTACCGAAGGAGTGTATTAACCATTCCTCTAGGAATTTTTCAGTATGGTTGCCCTCCACACGTTCTTCAAAGCCAATAAATCTAACGTTATTACGACGTAACCTCCCCTCAAAGTCTGACATTTTGAGTCGCATATCTGCCAAATGCCCTGCCATAGTTTTCACTTGGGACTGGAGAGGGGCCACTACATCCTCTATTGTAGAGATACGACTTTCCGCCTCGTATTTTTTGAGCGTCATTTCTCAACAACATTATGTCCGACTGGACTTTGTTAATCTGTTCCATCAAGTGTGTTTCACAAGTATTAACTGCGTCCAACACCTGTTGTAGTGTCACATCCGCAGGGCGTGAATCATTGGACCCCTTAGATGGTGTGGACTGTGGGGTAGATTGTGGAGTAGTAATCTGGGAACTGCTCCCTGTCTGTGTCTGGGAGCGTGCATATTTTTCAAGTCGTGCAGCTGCAGCACTTTGGCCAGTTTTTCCCATCTCTTTTTTTTTTTTATATATATGGAAGTTGAGATATGCCACAGTTCGCTATTATGTGTGTGCGCGGGTTTTGGGGTGCTCCTTTTATGACAACAGCGGCAGTCTATCACGTAGTATTAAGTCTCCAATGATTATTTAACTGAGATACCTCCCCACAGTTTTAGCCAACTATGCAGACCCCTCTTACTTGCAGCTCTGTTTTCCACCAGAGCACTGCAGGCTCCTCGGTCACTTGTCCCTGCTCAGGATATTCAGCAAAAGAGTCAGGGTACAGCTGATTAGTCAGATTAGAGGATCAGCTTATACACAGGGGGTCCAGCCGAAGGTCTGCAGCCACAGAGTCTCCCTTCCGCCACCAAGACACAGGCTCTGGAACAAGGGGGACCAACTTCAGTAGGCTTTGGTGCAGTTAAAACCACACTGCACAACGTGTGCGGTTGCAAGTACCACTCACTCCCGCTGGTGTCCTCCGGCTCGCGACCCGGAAGCAGAGCCCACACAGGGGGTGTCACGCGAAGAGAGCAGGAGAGTATGTCCGGTAGGGACGCCAACCACCACCGCCGTGTCCGCAAGCAAACTCTGTCGCAGGATACCAGTCCAGACACCAGGTAGGGGATACGGAGAAGGGTCCAGTCCTTGCTATGAGCGATCCCAGGCTATCGCCACACTTTTCAGTCTGCACATGTGTTTGAGACACGGAGGGGACCGACGTGCACAGGAGAGCCGGTGCAAAGCTTCCCTCACTCACACGCTGCCGACGGAGATGGACACTTAGGTGATCCAGTATATGCTGGGTTAAAGTATTATAGATAGACCAAATGTATATTATTAATAATAATAATAATAAAAAAATAATAATATATATATATATCACACATACAGGGACGTCAACGGCAGTGTAGACCACCTGGGCATAGCCATGTATTGGGGCCCCTACCGATCCTCCAGCGGTAGGAGTGGGGGAAGCTTTGATGTGGTAGGGGGTATTATATCAACCGCTCACCATGTAGGGCCTGGATCAGTAGTTTCCACTAATTACCCCTTTACTGAACAGATGGTGGGAGATGGGGTGGGAGAAGGGGGAACTGGGAAGAGCAATTAACAGGCTTGGATGGGGACCAATGATTTGAAGTCAAATATCTCTGGTTCCTAAGGGCCAATTTTTTTAAATTCTAGTACCCATGTAAAGAGGGGACCCTCAGCTTTCAGCCTAGGGCCCTTAGACTCCTAGGGGGTTTCTGGGTACTCAGAACCCCCCCCCCCCCCGCGTGCGCTACTGCCTATTATGTGCAATGTGCAATAATAGGGGTTGTGGCCAGCACCTAATAATGTGGGGGGCGTGACCAGTGTTCTGGTTGGGTGGTCTGCTTATGGGTGTGTCTCTATTTTTGTAAATACTTTCAACTAATTATATATATATATATATATATATATATATATATAAATTAATTACAAATTCCGTACTCACAGGATGCAGGGAGATATATTGCCGGGTGCCCTCCAAAGGTGCACCCACAGGACACCAATGTCCTAAGATACTTGCGGGGTGAGGCGGCACTCCAGTCATAAAAAAAAATACTGAAAGCCAAAACTTAGTAGACAACATTTCTGCACCTTTTTTGTGGTCACCTAAGTTTACCACACCATATACCCATTATACAAATCAGGCAACACAATGGTAACCCCCTTATACTGTACTTGCCACTTACACATTATGCCACATGGAATGAGCCAAAATTCACACTGACTGAGTCAAAAATCACATCATGCCACACAGATTAAGGCAAAAAAAAAATTCACAAAATGCTTCTCAAACAGGGACATTGTGCACCAAAGACGCACATTAAAAAGTTTACACTGCAATATAGATCTCACTTTGAAGTAAAACCTCACCCAAATCTAACTCTCTCTGCACATGTTACATCTGCCCCACCTGCAGTGCAGCATGGTTTTGTCCATTTGAGAAGGAATTTACCTTTGCGAGTGAATCAGAATAAGGGCCATAGGGAAGTTAGCTAACACGGGTTGGATAACTTTAATCATATAATATGGTTTCTATTATACCATATGGTCTTAAAAATTATATAAAACTTTAAGGGTTCTAGGTGTATCTCAGACTCCATAACATCCTAAAAATACACTGAGGGTCAGCAACAATTGTTGTCCCCTAGGAGTGCTTGGTTTCAGTCGTTTGCTTAATTGGGAGCAGCTACTATAGTGGGAGGGTCAAGTCCCACAAAATATATCAAACATAAAACACACAAGAATTAGCAGCGCTCAAATTAATGAGCGAATCAATATGATAAAAAGTTCACAATTTAATGATAAAATTAATACATATAGGACACTACATGAATATTATTATTATTATTATTATTATTATTATTATTATTATTTTATTTATAAGGCACCACAAGTGTTTCGCAGCACCGTACAAAGGAACAATACAGGGAGACAAAGCTTGGCATAACATTGAATAAATAACAAAAATACAGTACAAATAAAGGGCGCCACAGTACAATACACATTACAGCTTAAATGTAAGTAGTGAGGACCCAATCAACATACAACTAGAGGCTTGAGGCCAATGATGGAGAGGAGTATGCGGACAAAGATGGTCACTGAGTGTTGGAGTATAGGAGAGCTGTGAGTGAAATGTGAAGAGAAGAGGGCTTTGACAACAGGAGGGAAGAGGGCCCTGCTCAGAGGAGCTTACAATCTAGTAATGTGTGATTTAAGTGAATGAAAAATGATGAGGCACTAATATTATTTCATCATTTTTCATTCACTTAAATCACACTGCTACTGAGAAAAAATTGGTCCCGACGGTGACATCGGAACCTAAGTTAAGACAAGAACACGCTACGGGCACATACCCACCATCCCTCCACGTAAGTGCGGTACGCACTGTTCATTTCTTATCTTGGATAAATTAGTCACATCTAAAAGATACCTTTATAAAAGTATCTTGCTCTACTCTTGGGTGAATAAGGTACGATCACCACCACTTCTCAAACTGCACGGGGTGTTGTATAACCTTACCGGTTAATGTATTAACCTGGACTTTTCATTTTCATATTTTCTACACAATCCACTGAGTGGAGAAATTCCCAACAGAAAAAGCAAGTAATAGAAGAAGAAAAGAAGAAAACTAGAGAAAAAGAGAAAAAGAGAAAAAAGAAGAAAAAAATAAAAAAGACAAAGGACCAGGACAAGAAACCGCTACGTGCCTGTACACCACCCTACTTACCGTGAGTGGGGGTACGCCCATCTATTCATCTTCTCTATATGTCCTATTGTTGATATTACAATTAAGTCAGTATAACCACTGATCCCTCCTTCTTTATTAATTTTTTTGAGAAGACTTTTAGACTCATCTTTATTCAAGTATTGCGCCAGAGACTTGGAAATTCCCATTGTTTGTGTGTTAGGTATTTAGCCTAAGACTTCCACTGTTTAAGGGACCCGTGGTCAGAGGAATGAGCAGGTAGTTGGTCTCTGGATCAAAATAGCCAAAACAGCACCACCAACGTGTTTCCCTGGACTAACGCCAGCTTTGTCAAGGTAACATCCTATTTAGTTTCCCATACCCCCACTTCAAAATTCCCACTGGTGTAGGTCAATTCTTGGCACACTTCAATCCCCAATCATCTACATAAATGTCTAGTGTCCGTTTGCGTATCTCCAAAACACTGCCATCTGTTGGCAGCAAGTGAAACTACATCTCTTTCTCTATCACACATGCACAAACACAGAGGCAATCACAAGGTAGCAGACTAGTTTTCAAAGCATTTGTTTTGAGCGGGCTTACTAGTCAGATATATCTATTTAATATGATTATAATTACATTTTGTGTCTTCTTAATGTTCATGTTGATTAAATATTAAGTCATATAAATTGAAAAATAGGGGTAAAAAGTCAACATTATATACTTAGATTATTTATTTTGTGTATTTCCTAATGAAGAGTGACATTTACAATTGTTAAAACCTGGGACTGGACGTGGAAATAATAAAATTGTTATGAACAGAAATGTGATCCGTTACATCTGTTAATTTCCCTTTTATCCAAACAAAACCGTAACCACAAACTGTTAGAAAAAGTATACAAAATATTCCCCCCTTGGAATTTTTAATAAGCATGTATTGTATTTGTAATGACACTTAAACATAATGAACAGTATATAATCTAAAGATTGCAGTAATAATGCATAAATATATAAAAACATAACCACATAAAATGTAACACAAAACTCAGGTTTTCTGCTTGCTTGGAAACAGTCATGCATTGTTCCTGGAAGTCTAATCCATTTAATGCTTAAGGAAATTAAGCCAATTAAAGAGCTTATTCAGTTTCTTTTGTCCACAGAGAGTACATCTGTTGTCTTGCTTATTTGTGCCATGGATTTCGAAAATAAATAAGTAAATAAAATAAAATGTTATGTCTCATTTGATACCCAGGAGTTTTAATAAACAATAAGTAAATATAAATTAATTTACAAATGTTAATACAAAAGTATTGTCCATAAATTATAAAAAATATTATGAACGTATCCTGTACGACATGAAATCTTTTTATCACCTAAAATTCTCTTGGATAATTCCACTCTTGCCAGTGAATGGTATTATTTAAAAGTTTAAACTAATTTATATGGTTTACTGGTTAAATTGTAAGTGGCATATTTACTAATCAATATTTGCGGATATCCCCTGTAAACAGCATTCCGGAGCTTGGCCCTTTAACTAACGTCATCTACCGATGGTGTTTTCCTATACAGCATTATCCTATGGTCTATTAACCACAGAGTTTTTTAGAGAAGGATCTTTTTTGATCCTTCTCCGTCCATCACGCATGCCATATACTCGCTCTGGGGCTGAACCAGCAAACGGAATGAAAGCGTAAGCTCTTATCAGTTTATAGTTAAATTTCCATGACAATTTTATTTTTCCCATTGCGAATTTAAGTCAAAAATATTTATCACATACCATATGCATTAGAGATGCAGCTTGTGAAAAATATGCCCCTAAAAATAAAAGCAAAAAAATTAAAAAATTCTTGAAAAGCCATGTATTATTATCCAAAACGTTAAATTAGACAAAAGTTTAAAAGTTCTGGTGTGAGTGGTTAATGAAGAGTTAGTGTCCCTAGACTTTGATGTCTAGGCATTCCCTGTGCTTACTGATATGATTTAACATATCTGTAAACGAAATGTATTGTCCAGAACTCATTAACTCTAAAGGCCCGTACAAACACGAGGAGATTTAGGGCTCTCTAGTCAGAATGTGTAGAAAGTAAGCCCGGATTGCTCTATGTGTACAGGGTATAGAGATGGCGATGCGCGGCCCTGCAGGTTGCCATCGCCTGCAATAAAAGACACTGCGTGCACTGTCTTTCCTGCTAAAATCGCAGTGTTTTGCCTATGCTAATGCGATTGCCTATGCGATTTTAGCAGGAATGACACGGATCGCTCAGCACACATCGCGGGTGCATCATGTGTGCTGAGCTATCCGTGCTTCAGCGTGTGTACGGGCCTTAACCCCTTCCCGACATTTGACGTATATATACGTCATGGCCGGGATGTACTTCCCGACACATGACGTATATATACGTCATGGCTTTAAACTGTCACCGCGTCTATAGACGCGGTGACAGTTTGGAGATGTCTGCTGTCCCTGACAGCAGACATCCCCCCTCGCCGCCCAGGGTGGGCAGGGATGCCCCCCCCGGTCGGCGATCGCTGCGATTGGCTGTTCAAAAGTGAACAGCCAATTGCAGCGTTTTCTGTGTTACCGGCGGCTAAGCCGCTCGGTAACACAGAGATCGGTGGTGATCGGTGCTGTTAAGTACAGCACCGATCACCACCGATCGGCAGCCCACCCTCCCACCCACCCGGCAGCCTCTCTCCCACCCGGCAGCCTCCCT